>NC_136288.1:13582341-13597283 GCF_964198595.1 Lampetra fluviatilis
TGCTATCTTAAGTCGATCAACCATCGCCACTGCTCTCATTTAGAAAGGTCAGGAATCCCTCCCCTCTCCCGTCCCCTGCTCTCCTTTCTTCTACCCCCCCCTACCTCTCTCTCTCTCTCGCTTCTCTTAGTCCAGGAGCCCAGGCCAGACATCTCACTCGTGCAGATCTCGGTGATAAAACATTCGCGGTTTCAACGTCTCGATGTGGACAATGATTGTAATAACAACAACAACAACAACGGTACATTTATGGGAGAAGCACTCGAAGTTCGTGGGGTTATTGAGTAATCCACTCTCACTGGCCATGTCAATAAATCTGTACGGATAAAGTTTTGCTACCTTACGTGGTAGCGATTTCTGCTCTGACCCATGGACTATCATTACCATCTCACTCTACTCTCCTCCACACATATTCCTACCTCTCCCCACTCTCTCTCTCTCTGCACTATCTCTCTCGCCCTTCTCTCGCCTTCCTTTCTATTCCATCTATTCTCTACCCCCCCCCCTCTCTCTCTCTGGGTTCAGGAGATTCCTTTGAGGGAGAGGGTGGGACAGACCCCTAAAGTTGCAATTTCACAGCGAAATTCCCTGCAACGTTGAGCTTCACGGCCGTGCGAACATCTGCCCAGTAACAATCTTCAGCTAAGCACGATGATGATGATGATAGTAAGCACGGTAAACACAGAGCAACGTCGCATATCCGCTCTGACCAGTTAGCCGCCCTCACCACCCAGTGTTGGAATCAGTGCCTGGCCTGGCGTACCTCTCTCTGCAGATGTACACTCAACCCTCCTCCTTTTTGCGAGCAGCGATGCCATCTCGGGCACATGCGTTTGCTCTTCCAGGTGTGGGAACCTTTGTTCTGCCAAGGGCCAATTGGATATTTATAACATCATTCGCGGGCTATACAAAATTATCAACTTAAAAATTAGCCTGTTTATATTTGCTCAAACATTGAATTAACTCACTCTCGAATGTGATGGCTGGAACTGCTTCTCTTTGGCCAGGCGTGCGATGTTAGCTGGGTATTGATGATGTTGCTACTCGCAACTGCTTTTCCAGGTTTGCTTCTAGATTTATTGAATTTCGAGTCCCGCCTGCGGTTGCCTTGGCAGGACCAGAGACCAAATGATTTCGCGGGGCCTTACACGGCCCGCGGGCCGGACGTTCCCCATCCCTGTCCTATACCATGAACGTGCGCGTGCGAAGGTGGGAGAGCGGTGGCACGGTGGTTAGCGCGCCAAGCCGCCAACCCGGCGACTCCAGTTCGATGCCGGCTCACGACCAATAATATCACTGTGACAGCGAATATCCGAACCCGGTCCTGGGCCTCCGCTAGGTCGACTCAGCCTCAAATGGGTTACCTGGGTGCGGTGCGGTGGTTGTAAAGCATCAGCCGGGCGTGGTGCCGGTCACCCGAACCTCTCGCGTGCCGTGCCCGCTAACACCACTTGCCCCAGCAGTCTGCTAAAGGGGGGGGGGGGAAAACGTTGTCTCACGTGATCCACCAACCCCCGTCTTTGCCCCCCTATCGGCCCCTTGCCCCCCCCCCCCAATGCTCCCACTACCCCACCCCGCACACCCCCCCCCCCCCCCCAACGTAGTTAAAGATAATAAGGCGGCGTTATTAATCGAGCACGGGGTCGGGGTGGCAGACGCGACGGTCGAAGGATCATTTCCTGGTAGCGGCGCTGTGGCTGTCGCCAGGACAATAGCGGAGGACAGGAAGGCGAGCGCGTGGGGGGGGGGGCGAGAGGGGGGCGAGGGGGGGGCGCCCGTGTCTCCGTGCGATGGGGCGGGTGGGATTGGGTGGGGGCGAGGATCGGGGGGGGGGGAGGAGACGTCTCGACTCTCTGTCCCTGCGCCCTTCATAGCCATGAGCGAGATCACTCGGCACCAATAACAGCTGAGAAGGCAGCGACTTCAGTAGTAGTAGCACGGATGTAGCCGTGGTAGCCTTCTCCTACCTCTCCCCTCTCATCTCACTCTACTCCCCTCCACGCACTCTCCTACCTCTCCCCTCCCATCTCACTCTACTCCCCTTCACGCACTCTCCTACCTCTCCCCTCTCATCTCACTCTACTCCCCTCCACTCACTCTCCTACCTCTCCCCTCTCATCTCATTCTACTCCCCTCCACGCACTCTCCTACCTTTCCCCTCCCATCTCACTCTACTCCCCTCCACGCACTCTCTTACCTCTCCCCTTTCATCTCACTCTACTCCCCTCCACTCACTCTCCTACCTCTCCCCTCTCATCTCACTCTACTCCCCTCCACGCACTCTCCGACCTCTCCCCTCTCATCTCACTCTACTCCCCTCCACGCACTCTCCGACCTCTCCCCTCTCATCTCACTCTACTCCCCTCCACGCACTCTCCTGCCTCTCCCCTCTCATCTCACTCTAATCCCCTCCACGCACTCTCCTACCTCTCCCCTCTCATCTCACTCTACTCCCCTCCACGCACTCTCTTACCTCTCCCCTTTCATCTCACTCTACTCCCCTCCACTCACTCTCCTACCTCTCCCCTCTCATCTCACTCCACTCCCCTCCACGCACTCTCCTGCCTCTCCCCTCTCATCTCACTCCACTCCCCTCCACGCACTCCCCTGCCTCTCCCCTCTCATCTCACTCTACTCCCCTCCACGCACTATCCTGCCTCTCCCCTCTCATCTCACTCTACTCCCATCCACGCACTCTCCTACCTCTCCCCTCTCATCTCACTCCACTCCCCTCCACGCACTCTCCTGCCTCTCCCCTCTCATCTCACTCCACTCCCCTCCACGCACTCCCCTGCCTCTCCCCTCTCATCTCACTCTACTCCCATCCACGCACTCTCCTACCTCTCCCCTCTCATCTCACTCTACTCCCCTCCACGCACTCTCCTGCCTCTCCCCTCTCATCTCACTCTACTCCCATCCACGCACTCTCCTGCCTCTCCCCTCTCATCTCACTCTACTCCCATCCACGCAATCTCCTGCCTCTCCCCTCTCTTCTCACTCTACTCCCCTCCACGCACTCTCCTGCCTCTCCCCTCTCATCTCACTCTACTCCCCTCCACGCACTCTCCTGCCTCTCCCCTCTCATCTCACTCTACTCCCCTCCACGCACTCTCCTGCCTCTCCCCTCTCATCTCACTCTACTCCCCTCCACGCGATGTGTGTATTGTTACGTCTCCATTGTTCAGTCTCGTGCGTTCCATGCAGCCCAAGTGTAACCGCGCAATTCGTTCCCAGCACAGGGGACACACAATGTGACTGAGCAGAGCGCAGTGCCCCCTGACTTCGTTCGGAAGCTGGGCTCAGAACCGTGTCCATATGAATTAAACCCCCCACGCATTTGTCGCCAACACGATGTGTGGTCCTTAAAATAAATTAAAAAAATAGCCGACGTTTCTGGTAAACGGCGCGTCTTCGTAGCAACATCATACTGCTCGCGACAATTACCTACCCAGACAATATGTCCACGCAAATTAACAATCAGATGAAATCGACATGTTAAAAAAAGAATGAAAGTCCGTTCTTTTTGTGCACATCGCGTCGGCTACACGTCCTTCGGAGAGAGCATCGCTGGTGCAGAGCTGTGCTTGTGGTGCAGCAACGCTGTTGTCAATTGTGATGCTCTCCCAGAAGCCCGTGCGGCTGCTTGTACGTGTAACACACGATTGTCTGAGTTTGTGTGGAGGTGCATGTCCTTGCATTGAGAAGGAGAGCAACGGATCAACCCCGTGTTGGAAAACGTCCCGCGGAAGTGGTTATGACAGAGCTACCTCTGGGACTCCTCCACGTGACACCCCAGTAGGGGGCAGCACTTTCCCACCCGCCCAGCTGCAGGTGAGTAATGTTCATCGCATGGCAATTAAAGGGGCATTGTTCATTCTTACTCCTGCAAATAGCACACATATATAGTTTGTGCATTCATTGGTGAACGAATTGGTTTGTGCATTCATTACCATCAACTCACTGCGATTGAGAACCCGGTGTCATCACAACTCAGACCACGTGAGTTTATAGTTCTCTGTGTAAGTCTATGGGTCTCTATGCATTACTATGCGTCTCAAATGAAATTATATATTAATTCATGGGTCTCTGTGCATGAGCCACTCGTGATCGGGGCTGAGACCATCAACTTATACTATACTCTTTGTATTTGACCAGGTAAGGCCCACTGAGCTTTATAGCTCTTTTTCAGAAGCGACCTGGCCACAAATGATAGCTCAAGGAAGTGGCATGTCACTTGGAAATGTATAGCAGCAAAATACTGTAAACGCGTGATGTTGATTCTAAACGCGGAGGGAAAACCCTGAGAACCCGGATAAAAATCCAATCTACCACGGGTAGAGAGACGCGCAAACTCCAAATACAAAAGCATCAGGTCGTGATCGAACCCATGACCTCCTGTATACCAGGCGAGGTAGTTAACATCTCGCCACAGCGGCCAACCCACGACGTTTGCGAACCCGGTTTCATGACAACTCACTCTCGATGCGAGTGTGTGGGTCTCATGAACTCCGCCACGGCAAACGACAAAAAAAATTAGACGTCTCTAAGAACGACGTCTTTAAAATCCCCCTTGAAAGAATAAAAAAAACTAATCCAACATTGACACCAAGACACGGGAAGGGAGCCGTGGTCTGAAGACCTGGCCACTGGCTGGAGGAGTCGGTGTTGCGCTCTCCGAGTCTCTCCGGCGAGGCGAGCACGAGGAAGATAAAACGCCACGTGGCGAATCACGGAGCGAGATGCAGGTCTTCCAGGGCCCTAGCCCTCTCGGCTCGCACTGCCGTGCCACCTGTGGGTCTCGCGTTGGGCTTTTCGGTCACCTTAGACAAACACGCAACCATCGTGGAAGCAACTACATCCATGACCATGCGAGGGACTACCTGAAGAAGAGGGTGGGTGGGTGGGTGGGTGACTGAGTGGATGGGTGGGTGAGTGGGTGGGTGGGTGAGTGGGTGGGTGAGTGAGTGGGTAGATGGGTGAGTGGGTAGATGGGTGAGTGGGTAGATGGGTGTTTGAGTGCGTGGGTGCGTAGGTGGGTGAGTGGGTGAGCAGGTGAGTGGGTGGGTGAGTGAGTGAGTGGATGAGTGATAAGAAGGAGCTGTCACTCAACCGGCCCTCACGCACTCTCCCCGCCAGGAACACCACCAGCCCCACCAACGGTGTTCTGTGGCTCACGCATTGGGCTTTTCGGTCAACTTACAACACACGGGACCATAGTGGAAGCACTGCATCACTGACCCACGAGGGACTACGAAGGCGAAGATGGGTCTCGATGTAGGGTCTGTGTATCCCTGTGTATGTCTATCCCTCTCTATGTATGATTATGGACAACTCGCTAGAGAACTCGCATCGCTTCGCCAGAGAACTACTCTACGTCTGTGGAAAAATTGCTTCATAGCTCATCGGATTCCTCCAGTATTAGTAAATATTTTGATTCTGATCGGCTTAATCGCTGCGGTTCGGCGGCTGGGACCCGGAGTCGAACCCAGGCACGGCATGGGTTGCCGGCTCGGCCCTGTAACCTCTGAGCCACCGGGCTCGCCTCTTTATCTTAATTTGAGTTCGAGTGCTCCATTGGGGTGGGGCGAGGGTGGAGGAGGATGAGGGGGGGTAGATGGTGTGCGCGCAAAGGGGTTTGACACAGGAGGACCCCCTTAAGGGACCCCCCGCACACGCGGTGTAAATCACGGTAATGGGACGTGAGTTAGGGGCACATTGCCACGTGAAGAATTCTGCGTTGCCTTCTCTCCCCCCCCCCCACTTGGACCCCCATATCTACATCCACCTTCTCCCTCCCTCCACTCCCCCCACCCACCCGCCCACTGGGACACCCATATCCCCATCCACCCTTCTCCCTCCACTCACCCCACTGGGACCCCCATATCCCCATCCACCCTTCTCCCTCCACTCACCCCACTGGGACCCCCATATCCACATCCACCCTTCTCCCTCCACTCACCCCACTGGGACCCCCATATCCACATCCACCCTTCTCCCTCCACTCACCCCACTGGGACCCCCATATCCCCATCCACCCTACTCCCTCCACTCACCCCACTGGGACCCCCATATCCACATCCACCCTTCTCCCTCCACTCACCCCACTGGGACCCCCATATCCCCATCCACCCTTCTCCCTCCACTCACCCCACTGGGACCCCCATATCCACATCCACCCTTCTCCCTCCACTCACCCCACTGGGACCCCCATATCCACATCCACCCTTCTCCCTCCACTCACCCCACTGGGACCCCCATATCCACATCCACCCTTCTCCCTCCACTCACCCCACTGGGACCCCCATATCCCCATCCACCCTTCTCCCTCCACTCACCCCACTGGGACCCCCATATCCACATCCACCCTTCTCCCTCCACTCACCCCACTGGGACCCCCATATCCACATCCACCCTTCTCCCTCCACTCACCCCACTGGGACACCCATATCCCCATCCACCCTTCTCCCTCCACTCACCCCACTGGGACCCCCATATCCCCATCCACCCTACTCCCTCCACTCACCCCACTGGGACCCCCATATCCCCATCCACCCTACTCCCTCCACTCACCCCACTGGGACCCCCATATCCACATCCACCCTTCTCCCTCCCTCCCTGTACCCCCCGCCCCCACCCACCACCCCATCAATCGAGTAGACCGATTAGAGAAAAATATATTTTGCCTTTAAGAAGCTTCATAGTTCCTCGGATTCCTCCAGTATAAATGCATTTTTTGATTCTGACAACGTATCGTAGACCACCAATATCTCCTTCACATGCCTCACTGTACGCGTTAAAACATAATTATGTTGTATCATTAATTGTTTACACATCCAATTATAATTTCAGCAGCATTGATTCAGTACGATAAAGAAAAATGTCCGGACCGGTTTCGATATAAAGTGTCTCATCAGCTGCAGAGTAAAGCTTGCGTGAACCATTGGTTCGATACGAACGAAGCTCTGGACTGGTTTTGAACTCATAGTTACTGCTCGTTAACACCACTTGCTCCAACAGCCTATTAAAAGGCGATACAGGGCATCTTTGTCTTTGTGTACCTATTTGCGTGGGTACATATGTCTGTGAATGCGCATTTTTAGGCTGAGGCGACCTAGGAGATGCCCATGTTTGGAGCTGATATCGCTCGCTACGAATATTACCCATGGCCGGTAATCGAACTCAGGATGCACCAACCCACTGCTCCGTCGCTCCCACTCCATGGAAACAAAGACAAAGATCCCCCATGCGGTATAGCCTTCAGAGTTTGTTGGGACAAGTGCTGTTAGCGGGCACGGCACTTGTGGCTATGGGTGGCCAGCAGCACGCTCGACCGCCTTGATCCTCCCGGTGCTAATGCTTTCACACCACACCACGTACTCATTTAAGGCTGAGTCAACCTAGGTGGGGGGGGGGGTACCCGTCAACGATGTTGCCGCACACAGACAAACACCCGCCGTTGTACGAGGCACTAAACAGCACCGAGACCTCGTAAGATTTATGATGGTTAGTAAACAAACCTACACACAGACAAACACGCACACTAAAAGACAAACATCCCCCGTATAGCCTGTAACAGAGTGTTGGGGCAAGTGCTGTTAGCGAGTAGCATCTGTGAAGGCACACGAGGGGGTGGGTGGCCAACACCACGCCCGGCCGCTATTGTCTCCCTAGTGGCGATGTTTACACATCGCACCAGGTACTCATTTGAGGTTGAGTCAACCTAGGGGAGGCCCAAGATCCGGTTCAGATAATCGTCACCGGTGTTGGCCGTGAGCGGGAATCAAACTCGGGGTCGCCAGGTTCGTAGCGCAGTGCACTAACCACTACACCACCACTCCCCATCATGCACACAACAATATCACGCCCTGTTACTGATGACTATCTTTTAAATAAATGTTTATGAAAATGCTATGGTGGCCGTTATCGTTATTAAATGTAAGAGTTATGATTCCTATTGCGGACAATTACAATAGTCCATTGCCATCATACAGCTCATTAGGTGTCGAGTGGTGGCGCAGCGGTTAGCACACCGCAGCAGCAGGAGGAGGAAGGGCGACACGACACGAACTCTCTCTCTCTGCTGAAGCCCTCTCGTCGTGCCAGCAGCAGCAGCAGCAAGACGTCGACACTGGCATCGACATCCTCAACCAGATCGCAGCTGCTGCTGCCATCACGAGCAGGAATTGTGTGCTTATCAACGTTGTCATTGCGCTACCAATATTCCCCAAGTATTGAACGAGACTGCCAACGCAGCCTCTCTCACCGAATGTATTTGTTTGATTTGCAGGCGGGGCAGGGCGAGGGGTGTTGCGGGGTGGATGGGTAAATTGTTCCACCCCAGCTAATCACCTCCACGCAACTTGCCCAAGACACAATCGGTCACCTATTCACAGCGGCACCGTTGGCAGTCTGCGCTTGAGCGGATTAATCCGCAGTCACTGCGTCTTGCTGCGCTCACGTATCGGATGTTAAAGTCTCACCCCCCCCCATCTCTCCCTCCCCCTATCTCTCTACCCCCTGTCTCCCTCCCCCTCTCCCCTCCCTCCCCCCTCCCTCCCTCCCTCCCTCCCCCCTATTACCATCTCCCTACCGAGACCCAGCACGCAACTTATGTTAATTTATTTAATTTAATAAATGTAATAACTTTAATGATAATTGTTGGGTATGTTCAGTCCCTGTATGAGGCTGTGTCTCTGCATGGGTTTGTGGGTCTCTGTATGAGTACATGGGTCTATGTGTGGGGCTGTAGGTTTCTGTGTGAGTCTTTGTACCTCTGTGTATATGTATGTATATGGGTCTATGTGTGGGGCTGTAGGTTTCTGTGTGAGTCTGTGTGCCTCTGTGTAGGCCTGTGGGTGTATATGTATGTATATGGGTCTCTGTGTGGGGCTGTAGGTTTCTGTGTGGGTCTATGGGTTTTTGTGTGCGTATGTGGGTCTCTGAGTCCTTTGGACTGTGTGCGTGAGCTGATGACGATGCCAATGATGATGTTACTGATTGAAAATATAAGACCATTGTTAGATATATATCACGACCCAGATGATGATGATGTGTATGTCAAATCTGTAAGTAACGAGAAATTCCCATCATCACAACAGAATGATCGTGCAGGCCGGGAAACCATCAGCAGTTCCGGCAGAACTGCATTGTGCAGTTCCTGTAGAACTGCATTGTGCAGTTCCGGCAGAACTGCATTGTGGTCCCCTTGTGTTAGGTCACCACGTGACATCAAGTGATGCAGCGACAGACAAAGTGCGATCTGGTTTCACCCTCATTGGGTGTCATCAGCACAGTGATGGTCACCAAGCCTAGCGACGGAAACTGAGAACCAGGCCGCGTTCTGAAAACGATTGAGTCTTTCCTGAGTGGTTCGTGCCCGAGTGCTGAGGCGAAACAATGAGTTAAACATTACAACGAAATTGAGACTGGCTGAACGTGTCGGCGTGTCTCGGGAGATCGATCCAATATGAAGAAACAAAAAGACTAAGCAAAGATAAAAAAAAATCACCCCTCAACGGATTCGTCAATAACACTGGGTGGCTTTACGAGAGAAAAAAATATATAATGGGCGACGTTTCAGGCAATGGTCCTTCTTCATAGCGCATCGAGAGAGAGAGGCCAGTAGAAAGATAGAGTGGATGATAAAAGTTGGAGACTGCACTCTTTGACATAATGGTGCCCTGATCAGAATCATTTTAAAAACAAAGTTTTTCTGATTAATAGTTATGACAATGGCGTGAACAATGGTTAAAATAACAAAGCAATCTAGACGCGTGCTTGCACCTTCGCGTGTGAAGAATTTAAGTTTAACTTTTTTGCATTTCCCGTCAACCACCCGGGCTTCTGCGAGATGACAAATACATCAGCGTCGGTTCAACACGGAGAAGAAGAAAAAAACCCGCGGATGCGTTTCGACACTCAGTGACTCACTGTTTGCTCGAACAATGCAGCTGAACTCTTGGAGATACTAGTTCAACGCAGACTTGTGGAAAGTACACAACTCAGGAGGGTACCCCTGAGCGTGATTGTGGAGATTGTAGCCGTGAGCAGCTACAACTCGAGATGCAGTGGGGAGCGCTAGTGTAGTGGTGTTGGGGCAAGTGCCGTCAGCGAGCAGCACCTATGAAGGCCGGCAAGGCACACGAGGGGGTGGGTGTCTAGCAACACGCCCGACCGCCTTTGTCTCCCCAGTGGCGATTTTTACAAACCGCACCAGCTACTCATTTGAGGCTGCGTCGACCTAGGGGAGGCCCAGGGCCGGTTCAGTTAATCGTCACTGGTGGTGTTGGTGGCCGTGAGCGGGAATCGAACCTGGGTCGCCGGGTTCGTAGCGCAGCGTAGCGCTAACCACTACACCACCGCACCCCCACACACTCACGCGCATGAAATAAAGATCCCCCCATATAGCCTGTAACGGGCTGCTGGGGCAAGTGCTGTTAGCGAGCACCTATGAAAGCGGGCACGGCACACAAGGGGGTTGGGTGGCCAACACCACCACGCCCGGCCGCTTTTGTCTCCCTTCTGGAAATGTTTACACATCGCACCAGGTATTCACTTGAGGCTGAGTCGACCAAGGGGAGGCCCAGGACCGGTTTAGATAATCGTCACTGGGTGTTGGCCGTGAGCGGGAATCGAACCTGGGTCGCCGGGTTCGTAGCGCAGCGTAGCGCTAACCGCTGCACCACCGCTCCCGTCTCCCTCCCACACCCCACCACACCGTCTGTGTGGTGGTGGTAGTTGTGGTGTAGCTGTTACAGTCGGAATGAGCTCAACCCGACTCGTGGCGACACGGGAAGTCCGTGTTTATTCAGAGGGAAAGCATTCGTTCCCTCCTCCACGTCCTCCTCGTCTGCCCACTGAGCAATTCCACCCTGCAGACCCACGAGCCCGGCCACTTCACGAGAGAATCATCATCATCAGCAGCGTCGTCGTCATCACTATCACGATACGTGCGGCCCAAATACGTATGGGATTATCGGCGGGTCTGAAGTTGTGTCTATGTAAGTTGACGTTTTATTTTTTCTTGAAACATTCACCGCGTACACAAATGTTCTTATTTCATGTGCTCACACACGCGCGCGTGCTTTTTTCATCTGTTCACAAGGCGGCCGACCGGCCGTGGTGCTGGCCACACCACCCAACCTCGTGTGCCCTGCTACTCGCTAACAGCACTTGCCCCCACGGTCTGTGACAGGCTGCGAGCGGGAGGGGGGGTATCTTTGTTTAATGAGAGAGTGCGGAGCGCTCGCGTAGTGAGTGGCTAACGCGTTGCGTTACGAAGCGTGCAGAGGACCCGAGAGTTCTATTCCGGCTCACGGTCAACATCGGTGGCGAAAGTCGGAACCGGTCCTCAGCCTCCGCTGTGCCAACGCAGCCTCAAATGAGTGCCTGGTGCGGTGTGTGAACATCGGCATTGGGGAGACAAAGGCGGCCGGGTGTGGTGTCGGCCACCAATCCTCTCGTATGCCGTGCCCGCCTTCATATGTGCCGCGACTCGCTAACAGCACTTTCCCCAACACTCTGTTAAGGCAACACGGGGGATCTTTGTTTTTGTGTCTCCGTGTGTGCGTGTTAAATATTAAAACAATTATATCACCCACCACCTCGATGTAAAACCTCCATCAGCATCGACCACACAGCGAGGAAGATATTTCATAGTTCGCTTTGCTACTCTCTTCAAAGGGCTTCAGACATCCCGCGTGTTCTCGCGGTGAACTCAGAAAAAAGAGACAAAAACGGAGGCGGGCAGATAACACGCGGTGAGACAAGCGACTGTTTCTCGGCACGGCTCTGCACACAGCAGCCTGCACACTCTGTCGGCTTTGCTCCGGGGTCGACAACCTCCATCTCTGGAGCCCCATGCTGCACTTCAAGGACCGCGTCGAGACGTTATTGATGTATTGTATCTTCATAATACAGGGGGGGGGGTTGGAGTTAGATCGCGAAAATATATAAATGTGTCTTGATTTAAAGCTTTCGTGACTGCAGGGATTCATATTCTTGGTTCTTTCGGTAAAGTCACGTAGAAGGGAAATAATAAAATATAATAAATATAAAACAAAAAAAATTCTCACGACGTTTCGACTGCAATACAAGCAATCATCATCAGGTGTGACATTCACAGACATCTCTGTGGATTTCACACCTGACGTCGTGAGAATTTTTATTGTTTTATATTTATATTATTATTTCCCTACTACGTGACTTTACCGAAAGAACCAAGAATATATAAATGTGTCGTTAAACCTGCCACCACCCGACACACAGTCAATTAGTAAGGGTTGTCACGTAAACAGAACGTGGCTAATTCGTCACTAGTACAGCACTAACCGGTGTGTTGGAGAGCCAAGCCACAACATTCACAATGTGAGTACGACGTTTCGCCAGTAATTACAACTAGCTTCAACAGGCGACAGCCAGATTTGCCGTACTAATATTGCAAATGTTGTGGCTTGGCTCTCCAACACACCGGTGTGCTGTACCAGTATACTACACTACACTATACACTACACTATACACTACACTATACACTACACACTAATGCTGTACTACTGACGAATTGGCCACGTTCTGTTTACGTGACAACCCTTACTAGTTGGCTGTGTCGGGTGGTGGCGGGTTTAACGACGCAACATGTATATATTTACGCGATCTAACCCAAAAAAACCTCTATTATGGATGATATTGGTCGCGAAAGCCGACTGCGTGTTAAACTGTGTGGATGTTATCGCAAGGCATTGGGGCTCCTGAAATCTTGATAACTTTTTTTTACCGAATTCTACAAAATGTCTCTTATTGTTATTTCGGTGGGCTACCCTTGGGCTAGAAAAACCAAGCGACGGGCGTCCAAACAGTCTGTGTCGGTTACACGAGAGGGCTTTGTCTGTGTAGAGGCTATGTCAACTCAATGCTCCGTTCACGATGTGTGCGTGCCCGTTACATAATACATTCAATCTAGATGTGAAGTTTTCGTGACTGCAGGGATCCAAACTCTTTGGTTCGGTAAAGTCACGGAGGTATAAAATAAAATTAAAATAAATCGCGACGTTTCGATTGCAACACAAGTAATCATCATCGGGTGGGTAAACCACAGCAAGAAAATGTTCTCTCTCCCACTTCAGCAAAAAAAATATTTGTTGTGGTTTACCCACCTGATGATGATTGCTTGTGTTGCAATCGAAACGTCGTGATTTATTTTATTTTATACCTACGTGACTTTACCGAAAGAACCAAAGAGTATGCATAATACATTGTTAATCGTCATTTTTGTGGTTATTAATTCGCTAAATGTTGCGTTAATTCTTACATGCGTTGACTGGAGAATGAAATTACGCTTAATGTTGACGCGTAGATGCGAAGATCAAAGTTATCATTGTTTATTAATTTCGTCAACATATTCGTCTGCAACACTGTGGCAATGAAATAAAAACAACAATGTGAACCTAAAGATATATAATAGCCAACGTTTCGGTCAACAGTCCTCAGGGCCGTCCATAGGGGGGGTGCGGGCCCCCCAAACGCCTTCTAACTAACCAAGAGGTACTTCATCTGACAACGTAACTTCGAAGCGCGCCCCCGCCCCCCAAAAAAAAATTGCGGGCCCGGGGCGGTCCTCCCGATTCGCCGTACCCTAGGGGACGCCTCTGATGGTCCTCCTCGTTGTTGTGAGAGTCGCTCCTCCGCCCGCCGCTATTGCGCTTGTGCCAGGCTAGGTGCACATTGAGGCCACGTGAAGTGTCGCGGGCTGGCTGCTGGCAGGAGGTCACGTGACAGACCCAGGTGCTATGCGTTGACGACTTAGATGACTGGGACATGCATCACCTGTGCTCCCCACTGTGCCAACTCGCTGCGTTTCATGCACCCGGCGCTCCGCTCGTTGTTGTGAGCGCCACTCCTTCGCCCTCCGCTGCTGCTGGAGGGCGACTGCCTCCGCCTTCCCCAGTAGCAGCCTTCTTCACGAGCCTCCTCCTCCACAGAGGCCGATCTCGACACCGCTGTTACCGGTCATCGGCACGTCCACTCAGCCGCACACGCGGCCAGGTGTTCTCAGCGGTAGAGCAAGCGGATCGCAAGTCGGAAAGTTGCCCGTTCAAATCCCGGCTGGGGGGGGGGTTGCCTGCAGCGTGACTCAGCCCATCATCCCTCTCTGCGGGGTCGATAAACGAAGTACTATTTTGTGGGGTAAGTCAACAGTGGTTGTTCTTTAGTTCGACTCGTCCCCACCATGGGAATGTGGAATTTTAATAACTGGCTCTGGTCTGTAAACTGAAGATGTTCATTTGAGAATGCATCAGAAGTCACCCTTAGGAATGCAGCTGCCCACCCGCACAGCCCAGGTGTGTTACCTTGCTCGTTAATAATCAGCAGGCAAGGACAGGTAACACGCGTATCAGGTGACGTCTTGCACAGGTGAGAGCTGGAGCCAGTACTTGATACAGCAATTGTGCTGTGACGGTTCCACCAGAAGACGGAAGCTTGTGTTGCCTCCGAAACGTCGCGATGTATTATTTTATTTCTATTATTACTTCTATTAATTTTTATTTTATTTTTTACCTACGTGACTTTACCGAAAAAGCCTAAGAGCAGTAGCCGTTACTCCATGAAAACAATTACGATGCTAATTACTGCACAGGTGTGCATGTCAATTTGCATCGTCTCACTGGTGGAGCTATGTATGTGAAACCTCTTTCGCACCGTACGTAGCCAACCGTGCTAATCGGAGGTGCGCGGGGAAGGAAAACAAACTAAACACAAATAGCAGTTGGAAAGAAATGAGTTTGTCAATCAAGATGGGGATTTAAAAGTGCACGTGTCCCAGTGGCTTCCTAATATCGGAAGGACGAGAGCGTTCCAGACGGCCGCAGCAGCGCATCCGAAAGAGCCGCGCGATGCATTGACCACCGCCTGTGTTCGATGGCTGAGCCAAAATCCGTGCGGGTCGT
>NC_136288.1:13597483-13945968 GCF_964198595.1 Lampetra fluviatilis
GAGCCCTTTGACGCCAACTCAAACAGCACCACGCCTGCGGTGCCACGGCGCTGCCACACGATTCATAACAAACACGACCAATACACAATAACAATAATAACGTGAGGTTCTTTGATTCATCCACTGCTGGATGAAACGCCTCAACTACCCCCCCCCACCACGCTCCGCGACCACCGCCGCCATGCTGTGCGGGGTCATTGTTTTGACCATACTTCACCAGTCTGGCCAGTGAGCCTTGGTCATCAGATGGAATTAGGGAGGGCACTGATCGGCCCAGATAATGAAACGACCGCATTGGGATCACCCGCGACAACAGGAGGCAGCATCGCCCGCTGCCGGTAAGAGTCATGCTCGCTCTAGTGCGGCACAGTGGGCAGCTGCCACTGGGGGTGCCCCTTGAAAGGTGGTGAGATGACGAGACGCTCCGAGACACCCCGGGCATATTGGAGGGCGGATTGATCAAAACACAAATCATTCCCACCATCACTCGCTACTGATGTTAGCCGTGGCCGGGAATTGAACTCCGACGGCTGGGTTCGTAGAGGCACACGAGGGGGTGGGTGGGCAGCACAACGCCCGGCCGTCTTTGTATCCCCGGTGGCGACGTTTTTATACACTGCACCAGGTACTCATTTGAGGCTGAGTTGAACTAGGGGAGGCCCAGGACCGGTTCAGATAATCGTTGCTGGTCGTAAGCGCGCACACACAGAGACACGCACACAGAGACAGAGACACGCGCACAGACACAGAGACATGCACAGAGACACAGAGACACGCACAGACACAGAGACACAGAGACACACGCACAGACACAGAGACACACACAGACAGAAACACACACAGACACAGAGACACACACAGACACACGCACACACAGACACAGAAACACACACAGACACAGACACACGCACACAGAGACACAGAGTCACACACACAGACACAGAGACACGCACAGACACAGAGACACGCACAGACACAGAGACACACACAGACACAGAGACACGCGCGCGCGCACCTCGACGACACGGGGAGTCTCGGCGAGTTCATTAGCAGGCCGCGTGCGCGTGGATGATTGTTGTGCTAATTAGGCGCTCAGACAAAACAGGACGCTGCGACGAGGAGGTGGGGGCTGTGAGGGGGCGGGGTGGGGGGGGGTTACTTCGGGGGGGGAGGGACAATAATGAAACCGTGGGGGGGGGGGGCAGTGGGGTTCATAGAGGAAGCGGCGCTTTCAGCGACGCGAGCCAAATAGTCCGCGAGACGGGACGTGGCGCGTTTCCTCCCCGCGTCGCCTGCAGCGCGTGGTGCCTGCCCCGTGTGCCTGGCCCTTTGAAGGGCGCCACGGTGGCCAGGAGATGTTGACTACCTCGCCTGGGGCACAGATGGTCGTGGGTTCGATCCCGACCCTGACGCCTGCTGTGTATTTGGAGTTTGCGCGTCTCTTTCTCTCTCATCATCATCGCAGCGGCTAGCAGATGGTAACTCCCTCGCCTGGTATACAGGAGGTCGTGGGTTCGATCCCGACCCTGATGCTTGCTGTGTATTTGGAGTCGCGTGTCTCTTTCTCTCTCATCATAATCAGAGCGGCTAGCAGATGTTAACTCCCTCGCCTGGTATACAGGAGGTCGTGGGTTCAATCCCGACCCTGATGCTTGCTGTGCATTTGGAGTTTGCGTGTCTCTCTCTCATCATAATCAGAGCGGCTAGCAGATTCTAGATTTGAAGCTTTCGTGACTGCAAGGATTCATATTCTTAGGTTTTTTCGGTAAAGTCACGTAGGTAACGTAGGACCTACGTGACTTTACCGAAAAAACCTAAGAATACGGCTAGCAGATGTTTTCTCCCTCGCCTGATATACAGGAGGTCGTGGGTTCGATACCGACCCTTGACACCTGCTCTATATTTTGAGTTGGCATGTCTCTCTCTCTCCCCGTTGTCGCGTGGAATTTTCTCCAGGCCCTCCGGTTTTACCCTCCACATTTAGATTATCTGGCTGTGATATTTTCCCACGTGACAAGCCACTCTTCGTTGAGCTGTTTGTTGTGGCCAGGTCGCTTCTGAAAATAAGCTGCAAAGTTTAGTTTAATAGTTTAGTCGATTGAGTCCAACGAGACCTGACCAGTTTTGGTGAAGTGTGGTCAATCCAATCAACATCCATGTCCCCCCTGACACGGCGTAGCGGAGCAAGACATTTTTCCTGTAATTATAATTAGGATTTTTTTTATTACATCCGGCAAAGCCTCGCTTGAGTCTCAATATAACAAAAAATGTTCGTGTGTAACAAGGAGGGTCACACCGAGTCGTTTGACTCTTTTCTCAAGGAGGGGGGCTTGCTAGTGCTACGTTGGATTTGTCGTCGGTCTAAACACGTTTTCAGACAATGAATGATGAATCTTTATAATTATTTTCACACGTGTGGGAGGAAATCGGAGCATCCCGATGAAAAAACAAACCACGCCTCGCGCGAGGGAGCAACACGCTATCCCTCCCCCCGTACAGATGGAGACAGATGGCGATTAATCTACTTGCTGTACTGCCTTCTCCTAGTCTCCTCGACGCCCAGTAGTTGGGTTGACAGAAGTGGCTGCTCTACCCGTGATTATATTATGTACGCCACGTATGTATCGATGGTGTGTAGCTGTGTATATATGCGGGAGCGGTGGCGCAGTGGTTAGCGCACTACCACGATGAACCCGGTTAACTCAACTCAATGACGAATGCCTGAACGGGTCCTTGGTTCTACCTCCTAGGTCGACTCAGCCTTAAATGAGTACCTAAGGTGCGTTGTGTCAAAATAAAAAAGGGCGGCCATCAGCGTAGGGAAGACAAAGGCGGCTGAGCGGCGTGGTTACAGGGCCACGTGGTGACAGGGTCACGTGGAGACAGGGCCACGCCACTCTCCCCCGTGACGCCGTAACCGTTGCCGCTTAACAACAACGCCTGCTCCCCCCCTCGCGGGCTACACGGGGGACCTTTGTCTTTGTGTGCGTGTGGGGAGGGTGCGCGTGTGTGTGGCAAGACTCACGGAGCCCGGCGGCGCCTCGCAGTCTGCCCGCGCCTGATGATGTATGCCGGATCGGGCTGGGCAGGGTTGGTGGAAGGAGGAGGGAGTTGGGGTGTTGGGGGTCAAGGGGGAGGAGGAGGTGGTGGGTGGGAAAGCGTGCGGAAGGGGGGCAGGAGATCGGAGGTGGGTAGCCGTGACGTGATGGTTGGTTGGTTGGTGGTGGTCAAAATGATTGCTAAGGAGCGGTGGCGGAGCGGTGAGCGCGCTGCGCTACGAACTCCCTCTAGCCGGGTTCGATTCCCGCTCACGACCAACAACATTCGTGACGGTTATCTGAGCTGTACCTGGTGTGGTGTGTAAACATCGCCCCTGGGGAGACAAAGGCGGTCGGGCGTGGTGCTGGCCACCCACCCCCTCGTGTGCCGTGCCGGCCTTCATAGGTGCTACTCGCTAACAGCAATTGCCCCAACAGTCTGTTACAGGCTACACGGGGGATCTTTGTATTTGGTTGTGGTAATATGGTGGAAGTGATGGTGGTGGTGATGGTGGTGCTATTGGTGATCGTGTGGTGGTGGTAAATACGCTGTTTTAATACACATGGTGTAATTAGTCATTTGTTATCAATATATCACATTATTACCGCATTAGTTGACGATAAAATCAGCTCGCGTGCAGCAAGCAGGATGGCCGCGAGCGATGGTGACGACACGGGAAGGCCTTCATCCAGCAGTGGATAGGGCACGGCTGATGTTGGTGATGACGCAATGTACCCCACCCACGCACGGAAGCCAATGTAATTAACCACGCCACCCCTTTAGGAGCTGTATTTTACCCGTGAGCTAAGCCGGCAGAGTCGTGTACACACAGGCATTATTAGCCCGCCGATTAAACATGCCACGCGATAATCATTAGCGTCGTTCGGAGGAATATTAGCCACGGGATAAACAGACAGACAGCTCGTCTGCCCTTCGTTAGATTCTGTCCTTCGCGCGTAATCGATACGAGCACGTGTTTCCCTCGATGTACGCCGGTTCGGTTTGTGCGCTTTATCGTAGTCTGTGCCGCTAACCCAAAATTCGTTATATGCGGTTTGAATGCGTGGGGCTTCATCGTATACTCGCCAGGGAGCTGTCTCCTCGTGCTGTCCACGCTTCGCGGTTTCTCTCTGTGCGCATCAACTACCGCGTACATCGAGGGAAACATCATTTTATTTGACGCATCCCATCAGCTCATGTGGGTCTCTGGGAGCGCACCATTTTTCAGCAGCGATGTGTTGAGCAAAGCCAAAACTCTGGACCGGTTTCGACATATCGCGTCTCATCAGCAAAAATCTGACTTTGCTTGCTTGCCTGAAGCAATAGTTGGTTTTGATTTTGAAAACGTCTCATAGATCACAAATGTCTCCTTCACATGTCTAACTCCCCCCCCCCCCCCCATACAATATTTTTTCATCATTATTGCTATTTTTTCACACATCCCATCAGCCACACGACCTTCTGGAAGCGCCTAATTTCAGCAGCATTGAGTCAGTGCAAGCAAAAAACTCTGCACCGGTTTCGACATTCAGTGTCTCATCAGCAGAATCAGACTTTGCTTGCTTGCCTGAACCAATGATGGTGAGCTGACAGGTCCGTCTCTGTAGATACGGGTGATTATCATGATGACAAATAGGCTGATGTTAATGGTAATGATGATGATGGTAATGATGATGGTGATGATGATAAATAGGCTGATGTTAATGATATTGATGATGGTAATGATGATGGTGATGATGATAAATAGGCTGATGTTAATGGTATTGATGATGGTAATGATGATGGTGATGATGATAAATAGGCTGATGTTAATGGCAATGATGATGGTAATTATAGTGATGGTGATGATAAATAGGCTGATGATGGTAATGATGATGATAAATAGGCTGATGATGATGGTAATGGTGATGATGAAAGTGTCCGTGCCATCATCACACTCCCCCTACCCTGGCGACTCTCGTTAGATCGCCTCCCCGTGTGTGTTCTCCAGTCTCGTTTATGCTGTTCTTCTCACACCCCTCCACCCCCGCCGAAAAAACAATAAGCTCAATGTCTAATTAGCATGATCATGAACGTATAATTTGTATGGATCGTAAAAAGATGTAAGCTTGCACTCTGCGGAGCCTGCGTGCGAACATCGTGAGCGTTCAGGGTGGATCGATATTTCGTCGATAAATCGAAATAATGTTGACGAACGCTGCTGAGTTGGCAGGGGCTGCACAAGCAGCGTGAACAATAGACAACGAAAGACCTCAGGCCTGTCAGCCCGAAACGTCGCCCATTATGTATTTAATTAGGGGGCGGATCATTCGGCGGGCAGGCAGACAAGATAGGTAGCCTGAGACACTGGAAAACAGGTAGGCAGGTGTGTAGATATCTGGTATGCAAGTATGCAGATAGGCATTCGAGGTGGCAGGGATACAGCTAGTTAGGTATATTAAGTGGTAGGCATGCAGATCATTGGGTATGCGAGAGGGAGGGAATTCAGATAGTTAAATATGATAAGTGGTAGGTATGCAGATAGTTAGGCATGCGAGGTAGTAGGTAGAGGGGTGTCAGAGGGGGGGGGGCGAGTCGCCCGCGCGAGGCGCAGTCGCCAGGCTGCCGCGGTCCAAAGGGCGAACTTCGTTCCGCCGATGATTGTTCAATTCCCTCCAGTGATAGCTGCCCCCGAACGACAAAGATCCCCCGTATAGCCTTTGACAGACTGCTGGGGCAAGTGCTGTATGAAGGCCGACACGGCGCACGAGGGGGTGGTCAGCGCCACGACCGCCTGCCTTTGTCTCCGCAGTGGCGATGTTTACGCATAATCATTTAAAGCTGAGTCGACCTAGAGCAGGGCCCAGGTATCGGTTCAAATATTCGCAACTGCTGTTGGCCGCGAGCGGCAAGCGACACTCTGGCCGCTGTGTTTCGCACCAACACAAACCCACGTGCAGACCCCAGTCCCAACTCAGGTACCAGCTCTCCTCTCTAGGACATGCCACAAAACCAATCATCCGCTGCGGTCGTTGTGATTACTGTGCAAGTATGAGACGAGATGCTCTGACAGTGTACCCCTCTTAGCCCCCTCCACCCACCTCGCCCCTCCACTCCTTTACCGGCCCTCCCCTACAGCCCGTTCATGATTCCCAAGCGCCCTTCTATCACAGTTGTCACTCATCCTTGATTCCTTGTAGCAACGACGCCCCTGTCAACGACGTCGTTCCGTGTCACCGTTGTCGCAAGCTCTGGTGAAGTGCCTTAAGCGAAGTAGGACGATATAAATAGTTATGAAATTGGATTATATATTTCGATTTAAAGCTTTCGTGACTGCAGGGATTCATCTTCTTGGTTCTTTCGGTAAAGTCACGTAGAAGGGAAATAATAAAATAATTAAGATAAAACATAATAAAATACAATTTTCACGACGTTTCGGCCACAACGCAAGCAGCCGTCCTCAGGTGAAGAACAGGTCTGTCGGAAAGAACCAAGACGATGGATTATATATTTTTTATTTATCTTAGCACTGCAATTTGAAGCATTTTAATTGGTTATTCTGGAAGTTACGTTTTATCTATTATCATTATTTACATTTATAAATCTTACCTCCGATCCGTCGTTGAGATAATTTGACGACGAACCCTGCATGAACGGAGATGAAAGACAATTGACGAATGTTCGAAGGTGACACCTGGTAATCTTGCTAACAAAGAGTCCTACATTAATTTCAAAAGAAAATTCGTGCAGGCACTAATGTTATAATCGCAGTGAGTTTAAACATTTGTTTAATATATATGTCAAACAACAATACAATAACCATAGGTATCCTGACTTTTGGGCATTGCCCTCCGCATGAAAAAATAAACAACGCACAATTGCACACATCCCATCAGCCGTGCGGCCGTCTGGGAAGTGAATTAATTCAGCAAGGTCTGCAACATTTCAGAAAAAGTTCAAGCAGGCTTGGCTCAGCAGTTCTATGTGGGGTGCGCTTGCCAATAACATCCGTTAATCCAGCAGCGGTTGTTCTCACACGCCCGACTCTGCTACTGCTGCTGATGAGACGCTGCTTCGATGACGTTCTCGATATTCAATCAGCTCTTGGGAACGGCGCGAGGCTCCACAACCCCCTCCCCCCATCCCCCATTCCCCCTCCCCCCTCCAGTGGGGGTGCCCCCCCTCCCCATCACCCCCACCCACCGTTTGGGACCCTAAACAACAAGAAAAAATATGTAATATTTTAAAAATATTTTTAAAAATCACGTTTTAATGAAATGACTCCAGGAAGTAGCCCCGAAGCTTGCCATAACGTCAGTTGAGCGTGGACAATTAGACCCAAGCCGAAACATAACATATAAAAATAATGTTTGAAAAATATATATTTTAATTTTTTTATGATATAATATAGTATTGTCATCAGTGTGACATAAGTATACCAAGTTTGCAGTCGATACCACATTGGGGAAGTGGGTTAAAATTGAGTTACAAGATTTGAGGATACAACAACGACAACAACAACAGAGTGAGTTAAATAAAAGCGTGTAATAGCAACTGTGTGCGTCACGTGACGCCAACACATGACATTCTGCACAAGATGCAAAGCTTAATAACAAGACAGCCGTGTTCGGGAACAAAGTTTATCGACTAATTGCAATTAAATGCGACACGAGTTCGCTTCCCGTTCACGGCCAACACCAGTGAACCGGTCCCGGTGGCTCCTCTAGGTTGACTCAGCCTAAAATGAGTACTGTAGCTAGTAAGATGTGTATATGTCGCCACTGTGTTGGCCACCTGACCCATCGTGTGCCGTGCCATCATCACTTGCTCCAACAATCTGTTAAATGGTCAGGGTCAACGGCGGCGTGGTGTATTCCGCAAATATGCCCGACTGTGAGGGCGGGCACAAGCCGGCGTGAGTAGGTGAAACGTTGAGTTTTATAAGGGCACCACGGGGTGACCAGCGCCTCCCCACCCAGCCCCACCCCTCCCAACCCCCACCCAGCCCCACCCACCCCACCCAGCCCCTCTCCACCCAGCCCCTCCCCACCCAGCCCCACCCTCCCCACCCAGCCCCTCCCAACGCTCCACTCCCCACCAGCCCCTCCCTCCCCACCCAGCCCCTCCCTGCACGACGGACGGACGGACAGACATACACAATAATCCCCTGTGGGCTGGTGTAACCAGGAGGTTCCAACCAGTAATATACTACTTACACGTGGGTTGTGGGGTGGCGGTAGTGTAGCAGTTAGCGCACTGCGCTACGAACCCGGCCAACCGAGATCGATTAATTATCGGTCCTGGGCCTCCCCTAGGTCGACTCAGCCTCGAATGGGTGCCTGGTGCGGTGTGTAGATGTCGCCACCCACCCACCCACTTGTGTGCCGTGCGGGCCTTCATAGGTGCTGCTCTCTAACAGCACTTGCCCCAACAGCCTGTTGAGGCTATACGGGGGATCTTTGTCTTGGGGGGCGGGGTGGGGGTGGTGGGGAGATGGGGGCACGTTGTCGACAGAGGGCAGCGAAGCCAAATCCGCACTGTTGGACTGTACGGTACTCCTCCTCTATGCTCCCGCGTCCACACCTCCTGGCGTTCCCGCGTCCTTCACGAAGCAACACGCGCTGGCCACGGTGCTGAAGTTTGGTCAATGAACCCCCACAACGAACCCCCACAACGAACCCCCACAATGAACCACCGCAACTAAACCCCCACAATTAAACCGCCACAACTAAACACCCACAATTGAACCCCCACAATTGAACCCCCACGATGGCGGGGATTCATTGGAATAGGCCATGGGTCAGAAACCAAAATAACAAGCGGAGACATTTTGTCGTCAAATTCAGTAGCAACAACAACAACATCAAGAACAAAAGCCCCCGCAATATTTCAAGAGCCTTAACGCAATGCAATGTACATACGAGACGGCGGTCCTTACTAAATATCGGTGCCACGACGCAGGTTTTCCGACCCCTGGCTGAGGGTTGTGGTGTTGACTGTGCTGCAAGGTTCTCTATCTGGGCTCTTCCCTGGTGGTCTCTGGCTGTGCCGCGTGTTGTTCGGCGCATCATGTCCGACGTTTCGCTCCACGGGAAATTTCGTCTTCGGTCCCCGACGCTTCTTCAGCCCGAGGCTACCATGGCTGATATTTACTGAGCGGAGGGTAAGGGTATCTCTGTGCTGTGAAGAAGGGCCATTGCCCGAAACGTCGCCTAAATATATACATATTTTTTTTCTCTCCTTTCAAGGCCACACGGTGTTATTCGTGAACATGTTGGGGTTGGTATTGTGTGTACCTTGTGCCCTACTACGAAAGCAAAATACATAGGCACCACCCCGTGTCCCTTATACACTCGCCCGTCTCTCCACAGGAGCACACACAGCCCATTAGCCAATCGCGCGGCCTTTCTGGGCAGTGCGCAACGTCGGTAGGAACGGGTCAGCAAAGGTAAAACCTCTGGGCCGGTTTCGACACGCAGTGTCTCATCGGCAGTCAGGCTTGCTCGCATCAATGCTGGTGAGCTGCCGCGGTTCGATAGGTCGGCACGGTTAGGGGCCGTCTATAAATGATGTCACGCACCTAGGGGGGGGGTGGTCAGACATTTGTGACGATGTGTGAAGAGGGGGGGGGGGGTTGAGAAATGTGACGTCACATCAAAATGCGCAACTTTAAATAAATATAGGCAACACGTTCTACTTAGTTAAATATACTTTTTAATAAATGTTTTCTCCTACAACATCAGAGTGCAGCGCCACATTAAATACGCACTACAATGACAATAGTTTAAAGCGAATTGAAGCATGTTTTATTTTTTGACGTCATATTTGAGGGGGGGTCTGACTTTTTGTGACGCCGTGTGACGAGGGGAGGGGAGGTAAAAAATCGTCAAAAATGGCGTGACGTCATTTATGGACGGCCCCTTATAGAGTACGCGTGGAATTTTCTCCGGGTCCTCCGGTTTTCCCCTCCACGTTTAGAATCATCATCACGCGTTCAGAGCACTTGGCTGCTTTCAATGTCCACATGATGCTCCGCCAATTCGCTGAGCCATCGATTGTGATAACCAAGTCGCTTGTGAAAGACAAAAAAGTGACAGATAGCCCCGGTGGGGCCATTACCCGGTTGTACAGCATTGCTTGAAGGCGGGCGGATTCTTCGAGCCGGTTTGGGACCAGGGATCTTTAAAAGTCCGCGTGTGAGGCAGGATGGCGCGCGTTGATGAGTCACGTGCACAGTGCAGAGCAGTTGGGAGGAGATGGAGGAGGGTGAGGAGGGTGGGGAGCCGTGGTGGGACGGCTTCAAAGTTCGCACGTGCTAATGAACTCTCGAGCAATGGCTCAATCAACAGGTGGGAACAATGGCTATTGTTTAGTTAAGCCCGAAAGGATGACAATAACTGTGAGAGAGGCAGGATTAATGCGGAGGTGGGGGGGGGTGTGTGTGGATTTTTTTGTATGCTTACTTGTTGTTTAATTAGCGATGTGTATACACGCGCACAGAGGTGGGTGGGCGTGGGAATTGTGGGTGTCAACCTCAAATGAGTGCGCGGTGTGTGTATGTTGAACTTCTTTCGCACCGTACGTGGCCACCCGCGTTAATAGGAGGTTCGGGGGGGGGGGAAGGACAACAAACTAAACACGAAAAACATCGCGACTGGGGAGACAAAGGCGGTCGGGCGTGGTGCTGGCCACCCGCCCCGTCGTAAACCGCTCCGGCCTTCACAGGTGCTCGCTCATGCTTGCCCCAAGAGTCTGTGGAGGCTACACGGGTGGTCTTTGTGTTTACACGTGGAGTGAGTCTCTCTCCCGGTCGCATCGCCCCGTAGCCCTGACCTCAAGACCGCCGAGTCAACACAAACACGGAGCCAGAACGAAACGCGCCTCGCGAACATCACGGCTACAGCCGCTGATGATGATGATCTCCAATAAGAAGGAACCGCGTGCTACTGCGCTCGTTTTGAGTCTCGAGATTTGTCTTCAGGAGGGTCCTGCCAAGTTTTTGGGCGCCACGGTGGCGAGATGTTAACTCCATTTCATGCTATACAGTGGGCGTAGATTCGATCCCGACCCTGACGTCTGCTGCTGTATATTTGGAGTTTGCGTGTCTCTCTCACCCCGTGGTCGCGTGGATTTTTCTCTGGGTCCTCCGGTTTTCCCCTCCACATTTAGTCTCAACATGCGTTAAGAGCATTTGGGTGATATTTAATTTGCACGCGATAAGAAACTACTCGTTGAGCTATCATTTGTGATAGTCAGGTCGATTTTGCAAAAGAGCTACGTAGCGCAGTGGGCCTTACCTGGTAAAGTAAAGTTAGTTTAGTTTTAAATAAACGTTTAGTTTTTCGCACGAAGAAGCGATGCTGTAGTTTCCGTTGCTGTGTGTCATCCCAATTGAGTACCGTATTTTGCAGGTGACTTTTTTCAGCATTGGGATGCGCTCTATGGACACGACCCATCCATGCCAGTTCCGCGGTGTGTGTGGGTTTAGCTACGGGAAGAACCCGGACAAAACCAGAACATACAAACTCCATGCGCTCACGCACACATAATCACTCGCGGCTCTGCGCACAGACAGGCGCCCTGAATCCGGATTCGAACTCAGAGGCTTATTGCTGTGAGACGCGGGTGTTACCACTGCGCCACGCTGTGCTTGGCAAGATCACTCCAACCAAACTATGGGAGAGTTGGGAGGGGGGGGGGACAGTGTTCGATAATGAGATGAGTTTGGTCAAACAATGAGACGAGTTTTATCAAAGCCGTGAATTTGACCCCATGCGAGGCGTTTGCAGACAAAGAAGCTCTGGGGAATTGTGACTCAGAGAGTGAATTTGCTCGTAGAGTGAACGACACGTGTAGTGAATTACACGAGGGGTGAGTGACACGTTGAATGACACGTGGAATTATTGGCACGTGGAGTGAATGACACGTGGAATGAATGCCACACGGTGCCTCACATCAAGAGCCACTGCTATCACGAGCGACGATATTGAATTAGATGGCAATCGTTATCAATGTCAGATTATGCTGCTGCTACTGCTGCGTTGGCAGTGGTGCACAAGCACAGACAACGATAACAACAACAAACTCAACACGTTCTGTGTCAATAACAGCTTGCGCCAGGCGATGTGGGTCAGGATCTCGATGCCAGCGACGAGGCCTTGCTGCTACTGCTGCTGCCACTTCGAGAGGGCTTCAGCAGAGAGAAAGAGAGTTAGCAGTGCAAAGTATAGGCAAGCTAAGTAAGCCGTGACTATAAATGCACGGATTATACAAGCACAGCTTGCAAAACGACGACAATTCCTGCCGACGTTTCAACGCTAAATACAAGCCTGGACAAGGCATCAAAACAACAACAACCACAACAACAACCGCAACAACAACAGTCCCAGACCACAGCAAGACAGCACGCAGTAGGCCCTCAATAACATAGCACAATGATTCTGAACTATCCACGAACGAAATAAGAAGAAGAATTACGTTGCGACTAAGAGCGTCATCTTGGCGACACGGACGTCGTGAATACGACCACCGCTCCCCTCCCTCGCGATGAACAAATTAAAAACTCTGCAGTAATAGTAGTGGTGGTGGTGCGACTGTGGTCATCCTGGACAGATCGCGGTACAACGTGTAACGACGAATGGGAAGGAGACATCGACAGCTATTGTCTGGGCTTGACCGCCTTGAATGTGAAATAGTCGTCGTTGGTTTAACACGCAGTAGGCTTTCGCGACCAATATCATCCATAATACCGTTTTTTGGGTTAAATCGCGAAAATATGAATGTGTCGTTAAACCCGCCACCACCCGACACAGGCGACTATTAAGGTTTATCAGGTGAACAGAACGTGGCCAATTCGTCACTAGAACAGCACACCGGTGTGTTGGTGAGCAAATCCACACCATTTACAATCTGAGTACGACGTTTCGCCAGTAATTAAAACCGGCATCATCAGACGGCAGCCAGACACAGTTATTTCTAGATTTGAAGCTTTCGTGACCGCAAGGATTCATATTCTTAGGTTTTTTTCGGTAAAGTCACGTAGGTAAAATTTTTAAATTAATTTTAAAAAAATCACAATTATTTTATTTTTATTCTACTTTTATTAATTTTAATTATTTACCTACGAGACACAGTTATATTTACGCGATCTCACCCCGGAAAAAACAAGAAACCTGCATTGCGCGAGTCGTTACTCTGCATCTACATCATCAGCCATACGGAAGACGAAGAAGACGACATCCACCACCGCTCCGAGCACGTGAATCTGCTGATACCCCAAGCCGATATCCATCCCCGAGTTAATTGAGAGGCGATGCATGTGGAGCGACTTCGCGAGACGTGATCCGGGCAGATGGGGGGGGGTGGGGACCAAAAACGTTTTTTTTTTAAATCGCTTCATCATTATGACAAAGTTTAGGTTAGATAAGGAAGGGCCCCCTTTTGTAAATATTTAAGTTGTACATTAGCCTAATTCACCCCCTCGCCAACATTTCTGAAGGAGTATTTACACAGACGACGTTGGATGGCGTCTGCCGTGGCTCGCGTATCAAACGCCGCCTGCGATCTCGCGGGATCCACTTCCCTCGCCGCGCTCCGCGTCTGAAGTTTGGGGGTCCTTATCGCGAAATTAGTTCGCTCTGTCAAAGCATGCGCGGACGTCGTTGCAACAAGACGGACACAGATCGCCCGTGTAAGCCTTCACAGACTGTTGGCGGGCAAGTGCTCTTAGCGAGTAGCGCCTATGAAGGCAGGAACGATTTTTACACATCGCGCACGATGTACTGATTTGAGGCTGAGTCGATCTAGGGGAAGCCCAGGACCGGTTCAAATAGTCGTCACTGGTGTTGGCCGTGAGCGGGAATCGAACTCGGGTCGTCGGGTTTGTAGCGCAACGCGCTGACCGCTACACCACCGCTCCCCACAACGTGGTACACACACGGCGTGTGTGGGGGTGGAGTCTATCTTATATCCTCCGCTGCATATGTATGGTTCTCTCTCTCTGTGAGTGTTTGTGCGCAAGTAGAGGGTAGCTGCACCACGAACCGGCAACGCGAATTCGATTCCGCGCTCACGAGCCGACATGGGTGACGATTGTCTGAACCGGTCATGGGCCTCCCATAGTTCGACTCAGTCTCAAATGAGTTTCCTGGTGCGATGTCTAACTAGAACAACAAACAATAGCCGGGCGTGCTGCTGGCCACCCACCCCCACGTGTGCCGTAGTATGACATACAAATGCATATACACATAGAGTCAAAACATGTGTGTAACTTTTTGATCTATCCAGGAAAGCCTCACTGCGTCTCAAAACTATTTGGTTTGGAGGGTCCTGCCGCCTGGATTGTTTGGCCAATTCCTCATCGTCGTAATCAACACCAGAATAGTTATCTATGTATCTTTGGAAAGCCACACTGAGACTGGTGACTCGTTTTCAAGAGCGTTGGGTTTGTTTGGCCAACACCAATGGCATTGATTGTAACAATCGTCATCAGTATCATCATCAGTATCATCATCAGTATTATCATCAGACGGTGACATCTATGATGGTGGATTTGGCAACACTGCATCAGCGTTTGTAGAGATCCTGACTGCTGATGAGACCCGATGAGGTCAAAACCGGCCCAGAGGTGGAGGAGCGCACGGTTCGTGTTTGCCTGCGCGAGACGCCGCTCTCGACTCGGGCTTGAGGTTTGCGCCGCCAGCTACTGGGTGAATGATTTGCTCCATTGTTGGTTTATGGTGACGAGGAGGGAGGAGACAAATAGGTGACGGTGATGATGACGATGACGACGATGGTGAATATAATGATGATGAAGATGGTAACAATGATGAAGATGGTAACAGTGATGATGAAGATGGTAACAGTGATGATGATAACGATGATTCGTAATGCTTGCCGTCACAATGATGAATAATAACGGCGATTAAAGTGCATTATTATTACGATGATGGTAGTGGTGACGTGTTTTACGATGTTTACAGCAACCCTTTGTTTAAGCCAACAAAGCGCGCGGTCAGGTTTCGCCCTTCGGGGTCTCATCAGCAGATTCGGGGCTGTTTAAAACAAATCCTGCCGCGTTACCAGATGCTCTCTTGGCAAGAGCACCCCTTCTACGCTGCGGCAAACTTTTTCGTGTGTCTCTTCGTATTTGTTGTGCTGTACTTCCATGGTCCCCATCGCGAGCCATGGTCTATCAGCTGCTAGAGGAAAGTCGCACCATGACCATCATGAGCCATGACTATCCCCTGCTCGATCATCCCCCCCTATCCTCATCACGATTAGCCATGACTCTCTACTGCTGGATGACCCCCCCCCCCATCCTCATCATCATGAGCCTTGACCTCTCCACTGATGGACCCTCCCCCCCCACCATCCTCATCATGATTAGCCATGACTCTCCACTGCTGGATGAAGGCCTCCCCGTGCCGTCGCCATCTCTCGCGGTGTCGCGACACAACGATCCATCCTGCCTGTTGCACGCGAGCTGATTTCATCGTTTCGTCTCCGCAATGGATGTGCTCACCCCCCCCCCCCCTCCTTTACGCCGTCACCACCCCCCACGAAGATCCGTCTCGCTCCCCGTGCGCGAACCGATCCCATCGCTCCGTCTCTCTCTCTCTCTCTCCGGCACCCCCTCTACCCCTTGCCCCCACCCCCTTTGTCTCTCCGTACACTATTTAGCGCCGGACAAATTTTTGCGTTGCACTCATGAGCGTGTTTATCTAATTGCTCATTTGTTTAGGGATTTAATTAAACTCACACCGGCGCCTATGGAGCGCCCCCCCCCTACCACCACCAGGAGCCTCCCTCGCCAGGGGTGGCATTGTCTTGACGCGAATCCGTCTCCATCCCTAACTCCTAATCTCTTCTCTCCACCTCCACCACTACCCCCTCCCCCGCGACGCCCACATCAAACAGAGGTGGTGGGTGGGTGGGTGTGGAGGGGGGGCAGTGAGGGGTCATCAATCTCCCTCACTTCTCTCCGCCCGTGCACTTTCCCCTCTCTCGCTGGACCTGTGACATCTCACGGCTCGCGGCCGAGCGCTCTGCAGCACCCTGCACGCTTTACATCCACCAAAGGCAAAGGTCGCCCCTCTGCCCCGTATAGCCTCGACAGACTGTCGGGGCAAGTGCTGTTAGAGTAGCTAGCAGCCCACGAAGGCCGACGGGGGATGGGTGGTCAGGACCACGCCCGACCGCCTTTGTTTCCCCCAGTGGAGATGTTTACTCACCGCAACAGGTACTCATTCGAGGCTGAGTCGACCTAGGGAAGGCCTAAGGCCGATTCAGATCTTCGTCACTGTCATCATCATCACTACTCCCACTAGCACCATCAGCACCATCATCATCATCATCACGCCTCCCACTAGCACCATCAGCACCATCATCATCATCACGCCTCCCGCTAGCACCATCAGCACCATCATCATCATCACTACTCCCACTAGCACCATCAGCACCATCATCATCATCATCATAGCTACCGCCGCCTCCCTCCATGAACTAAAACATATATATTTTGTATTTTACCAGGTAAGGCCCACTGAGCTATGTAGCTCTTTGTCAGAAGCTACCTGGCCGTCACAAATGATAGCAGCTCAACGTGTGGAAATGTACAGCGGCCAAACACTCTAAACGCGTGATGTTGATTGTAAATGTGGCGTGAAAAACCGGAGGACCCGGAGAAAAATCTACGCGACCACGGGGAATGAAACGCACAAACTCCAAATATGCAACAGGCTTCAGGGTTGGGATCGAGCCCACGACCTCCTTGGATACCAGGCGAGGTAGTTAACATCTTCTAGCCACCGTGGCGCCCTGACGATGCGTATTGAGCTATAAATCCGGCCGCGCGGACGGCAGCGGTGATGATGGTGGTGGCGGCGGTGGTGGTGGCGGTGGTGGTGGTGGTGGTGGCGGTGGTGGCTACGCCCGGTGCGAAAGAAGTTCAACATACATACTACATACACTCTCTCCACACTCTCCCTACATCTCACCTATTTCTCTCTGTCTCTGAATCTATTTCTCTCAAAACGGCGCTGACCCCGGAACCGGCCTCCGTCACTCCTCTCTCTCTCTCTGCATCCCTTGTTCTTCCGATCTTACTCTCTCTCTCGTCCCTCTCTTCACACTCACACCCCCTCTTCACTCTCTGCCCCCCACTCTCTCTCTCGTCCCTCTCTTCACACTCACACTCCCTCTTCACTCTCTGCCCCCCACTCTCTCTCTCCTCCCTCTCTTCACACTCACACTCCCTCTTCACTCTCTGCCCCCCACTCTCTCTCTCTCTCGTCCCTCTCTTCACACTCACACTCCCTCTTCACTCTCTACCCCCCACTCTCTCTCTCTCTCGTCCCTCTCTTCACACTCACACTCCCTCTTCACTCTCTGCCCCCCACTCTCTCTCTCTCTCGTCCCTCTCTTCACACTCACACTCCCTCTTCACTCTCTGCCCCCCAATCTCTCTCTCGTCCCTCTCTTCACACTCACACTCCCTCTTCATTCTCTGCCCCCCACTCTCTCTCTCGTCCCTCTCTTCACACTCACACTCCCTCTTCACTCTCTGCCCCCCACTCTCTCTCTCGTCCCTCTCTTCAAACTCACACTCCCTCTTCACTCTCTGCCCCCCACTCTCTCTCTCCTCCCTCTCTTCACACTCACACTCCCTCTTCACTCTCTGCCCCCCACTCTCTCTCTCGTCCCTCTCTTCACACTCACACTCCCTCTTCACTCTCTGCCCCCCACTCTCTCTCTCGTCCCTCTCTTCAAACTCACACTCCCTCTTCACTCTCTGCCCCCCACTCTCTCTCTCCTCCCTCTCACACTCCCTCTTCACTCTCTGCCCCCCACTCTCTCTCTCGTCCCTCTCTTCACACTCACACTCCCTCTTCACTCTCTGCCCCCCACTCTCTCGTTCTCTCTCCCCGCGTGCACGTCACCTCGTCGCCGCGCTGGTGACGGGACGCAGAGGCTCCACTCGCGTCTCCCCCCCCCCCCCGCTCCCTCCCTGCCGCTCCCCTCTCGCTCTCATCCATCACGCAGTGGCAGCGGCCAGAGAGACGCGCGGGTGCCAATAACATTCTCCAGATTAACGAGGTTCGCGACAACGAGCGCTCTTCCCACCTCCCCCCTGTCTCTACCGCTCTCCCAACCCGCCCCCCTCTTCTCGCATTCTACCCTTCTCTCTGTGACGCTCTCTCTCTCTCTGTCCATCTGTCTCTACACACAATACTAATGTGTGGTACGACATGTTCGTGACACGTGACAGTTCATATCCCATATTACGCTCCCCTATCTCGCTCTTCCCCCCCCCATCTCCCCCCCCCATCCCCCCCCATCTCCCCCCCCATCTCCCCCCTCCATCTGCCCCCCCATCTCCCCCCTCCATCTGCCCCCCATCTCCCCTCTATCTCTAAATGCGCTCGCTCTCTACAAAGACAAAGATCCCCCGCATAGCCCGAACAGACTGTTGGGGCAAGTGTTGCTAACGAGCACCTATGAAGGCCGGCACGACACACGAGCGGGTGGCCAACGCCACGCCCGACTTCCTTTGTATCCCCAGTGGCGATGTTTACACACGGCACGAGGTACTCATTTGAGGATGAGTCGACCTAGGGGAGACCCAGGACCGGTTCAAATAATGGTCACCGGTGTTGACCGTTGAGCAGGAATCGAACACGGGTCGGTAGGTTCGTAGCGTAGCGCGCTAACCGCTACACTACAGCTCCCCACTACACACCCATACATCTGTATATATGTAACGTAGAAAATGTCCGTGAAAATTCACCGTTCAAATCTCTTCTCTTGCTCTCTCCCTTTCCCCCACTCTCTCGTTATCTCTACCCCGCTCCCTCCCCCTCTCGTTCTCTCCTTCATTCGCTCTCCCCCCTCTCTAGCGCTATCTGTCTCTCTGCAACACACACACACATATACAAACGAACACGTGCGTGAAACGTAACGGTTGAAATCCCCCAACATCTCCGCATCTCTCTCCGCCTCCACGCGCGCACGAATACGCCGTGGTGATTCTTCGCGGAAATATCACGGGTCCGATATCCTGGCGCCCCCACACTCGCAGAGCCAACTAGGATGACGGAAAGTCGTCGCCTCGACGCGTGCTGTTCACACTACAACGCGTGTTCGCAATAACGCGGTTCTTCCATTAGGGAAACAGCTTTCGCACAACGAAGAACGCGCATCCCGATATTACGCGGAATGCAGACTCCGTTATAACGCGGAACGCGCATCCCATTATAACGCAATTCTTGAGCAGGCGACGAAGGAAATACTTTCTTGCGCTGTGTGGCTGAGCGGTGCAGTGATGCAGGACGTGGAGTAATAGTGTAACGCGACGGGGTATCCTCAGTTATTTGCCCCGCCACCTCACCGCGTGTGCGTCGTGGTAGTCCATCGAATCTCGACACACTTCACCGCCATCGCATTATTTATGGAGAAATTGCTTCCGCTGAACGCGTTTTTCCCGTAACGCGGCACTTTTCAGGAACGCATCTACCGTGTTAAACGAGGACTCGCGGTTCCTCTCTCCTCCGCTGCTGAATACGCAACAAAACCGCACCATCATCATGTAAGTACTATTACATATTTTTACTCTCCACTCACAAAACTTAAATTAGATGTATTAATTTGTACCCATCCCATCAGCCACGAGGTCTCCTGCGTTACGTATCGTTTCAGCAGCATGGGGCGACCTTTCAAACATCGATCCTTGAAGTTCGCCAGCATTTTCTTGGTTCTTTCGGTAAAGTCACGTAGAATGGAAATAATAAAATAATAGAAATAAAACATAATAAACATAATAAAATAAAACGTGAGAATTATTAAAACGTGAGAATTATTTTATTATGTTTTATTTTTATTATTTTATTATTTCCATTCTACGTGACTTTACCGAAAGAACCAAGAAGATGAATCCCTGCAGTCACGAAAGCTTTAAATCGAAATTCGCGAGCATTGCATTTTGCTTCATGCCTACTCAACTAAAACTGAACTATTTTATTTTAGCAGGTAAGGCCCACTGAGCTATACAGTATCGATATTTTTTCAGAAGCTACCTGGCCACACATTACAGCTCAACGAAGTGGCTTATCGTGTAGAAATTGAAATCAGCCAAATGCTCTAAATGGCCTGGCCCTGCGGATGAGACACTCAATACCAAAACCGGCACAGGAGATTTGATTGCGTTGAACAAATTCTGCTGAGATGATGCACTCCCACAAGGCCGTGATGCTGATAGGATGTGTAAAAAAGTTTACGCATATTTATTTTTATGGAGAGACAGATATATGTAGAAGGAGGAGATGATTTGTCAGCTTATTTATTTAATTTTCTAATTTTATTTTATACTTTTTACTTTTATACTTTTTTAATTTTATACTTTTTGCCAAAATTAGTGGTGGGAATAAGCTTTGAGACGTAATGTATTTATGTGAATGTGCATATGTATGTGTATGTATGTGTGTTTGTGTATGTGTGTATGTATGTTTATGTATGTATGTATGTTGTGTGTATGTATATCTGTATGTATGTTTGTATGTATGTATGTATGTATTTTGTGTGTATGTATGTACAACTGCAAGTATGTTTGTATGTATGTGTGTATGTTTGTGTGTATGTATTTGTATATTATTGTGTATTTTGTGTGTATGTATGTGTGTGTGTATGTATATGTGTTTATGTGTATGTGTGTATAAGATGTGTGTATGTATGTATATGTGTGTATGTGTGTGTATGTATAAATAAGTGTGTATGTGTGTGTATGTATATATATGTGTATGTATGTATATGTGTGTATGGATATGTGTATGTGTGTGTATGTATGTATATGTGTGTATGTATATATGTGTATGTGTGTGTATGTATATGTGTGTATGTGTGTATGTATATGTGTCTATATGTGTGGATGTATGTATACGTGTGTATGTATATGTGTGTATGTATATGTCCATATGCGGGGAGCAGTAGTGAACCGGTTCGCGAGCTGCACTCCAAACCCAGCAGCGACCCGAGTTCGATTCCCGCTCACGAACAATAATAGTGGCGAACATTTGAACCGGTCTTGGGCTTCCCCTAGGTCGACTCAGCCTCAAATGAGTACCTAGTGCGATGTGTAAAACATCGCCACGAGAGAGACAAAGGCGGTCGGGCGTGGTGCTGGTCACCTACCCCCTTCACAATGTTATGTATATATATACATAACATTTGTGAAGTTAAATATACGTAATTTGTATACAAATACCGCTTGTGTAAGAAGTTAACCGGGCGTGCTGCTGGCCACCCACCCCCTCGTGTGGCGTTTCGGCCTTCACTGGCTACCAACAGCACTTGCCCCAACAGTCTGCCCAAGGCTACACGGGGGACCTTTGTCTTTATTATTAGATGCGAATAACAATTTGTAGCGAGTTCCTGTGGGATGCTGCGTCGCGAGTGACGCACGAAGCACTAATAACGTAACTCTCAAGAAGGGTAATAACTCGAAACGTCTGCTACTGTATATTTGTATGTTTTACCCTTTGAGACTACAATGCTATTGATAAACGTGTTGGATTTATTTATTTTTGTAAACATTTGTGAAATGTTTCATGCGGGTGAAAATTAATGGTAAATAATTAGTAATACATATACGTATACACATAATATCTAAATAAAGGTAAATTAAATCGTCTACGTTTCAAGAGATTTTATTCTTATTTTCGGAACTATCATCACAATTCATTTACATGGGTACAATATGACAATACTCTTTACAGCTGCATTATTATCGTCATCATCATCATCAACAGCAGCAGCATCAGGAACACAATCAGCATCATTGCCCCGCGGTTAACACACAGTACAATCATCCACACTCAGCAACACGCTTAACGTCTAAATGTCATGGTCAGAATCATCATCATCATCATCGCACGATTAACACACAGCACAATCATCCACACTCAGCAAAACGCTTACCTCTAGATCGGAATATCATCAGCAGCATCATCAGCAGGATCATCATCAGCAGCAGCAACAGGATCATCATCAGCGGTATAATCATCATGAGCGGCATCATCATCAACAGCAGCAGCATCATCAGCAGCATCATTATCATCATCATGGGCAGCATCATCATCAGCAGCAGCATCATCAGCATCATTACCATCATCATCACCAGCAGCATCATCATCAACATTATCATCATCATCATAAGCAGCATCATCAGCAGCATCATCATCAGCAGCATCATTATCATCATCATAAGCAGCAGCATCATCATCAGCAGCATACATCTGGCGCCGGCCACACACTTTACACGACAGCCATCCTGGAACTGAGGGCCAACTATGAGCTAATCCTGGAGGCTGACAACGGCAGTTGCGGCTCTAACACGGTGGGGGGCTCGCTCGGGGTGTGGAGTGGGGGGGGGGTGCTATGTATGGGGAGGAGGAGGAGGGGGGGTACGGGATTGGAGCGACAAGTCGGTTAATCATTTCCCTGATCTGTTGTGGCGCGTATGCCCACACCTCGCCACTCAGTTTGTCGAACTTCTTTCGCACCTTACGCAGGTAACCGGCCGTGCGAATTCGGGGGTGTGAAATAATGAAGAAATAAATAAGTAGGCAGGCTAGATGCCTCGCTTTACAATAGTTGTCTCTTGTTTGTAAACACATTCCATCAGCAGTCACGCAGCCTTCTGCCAGTGCCTCTTCTAGGAATATAAAATGATGAGTTGAGATCTTCTCAGCGGCATTGGTACAACAGGGAGCAGAATCGTCTGGGCCGGTTTCGACATGCGCGTCTGTACAGGTATCTTGAACTTCTTTCGCACCGTACGTAGCCAACCGTGCGAATCGGAGGTGCGGGGAAGGACAACAACACTAAACACAAAAAGCAGTTCTAAAGAAGTTAGTTCATCGATTTGGATTTAAAAGTTCACGGCTCCAGTGGCTTCCTAATATCGGAAGGGATTTTCTCCGGGTCCTCCAGTTTATCCCTCCACATTTAGAATCAAGGTGCGTTTAGAGTGTTTGGCTGATGTAAATGTCCACGTGAAAAGCCACTTCGTTGAGCTATCGTGTGTGCTTGACAGGGTCGCTTCTGAAAAAAGATAGCAACAAAGCTCAGTTGGGCTTTAACCTGGTCAAAATTTAAAGAAATAGTTTCGTTTTAGTTTCAGCCCGCGATGCAGTGACTCATCTTTCCGTTGGAGTGTCATTGTCTACATTAAACAAACACACACAACAACAAAAACTCATTCGGTGTTTCATCAGCAGTGTCGGGTTGCCTGACTCCCGAAGAAATGTTGGTGGAACTGGCAGAGTAGTTCGTAGTCCAAAGGGGCCTCTTGCTCTGGTAGATACCGGGAAGGTTCTTCGCTTGACGCAAACTTCTCCCGAGCAGTCATTCAGCGACGTCGTGGACAATAGAAGTAGGCAGAGCAGTTCAGCGGACGAATTATCTGCCGAGGTATACGCTACATCATGGGACCTCCTTTGCCAGTACCAAAATATACTAATAGGGTTTTTCCCCTTTTTTCTGGCAACAAAACGGACACCTTTTGCAAGGAATCATGCTTACATTAACCACAATACTTGCAGTGAAATGCAATAAAAAAAACAATACTCTGATAATTTATGCATTGTCTTTGAAACTGTGTCCACACCAGAGACTAGGCTCCAAAGAAAGCTGTCTCTGGTGTGGACCAATCACTTTCAAAGACAATGCATAAATTATCAGAGTATTGTTTTTTGTTTGCATTTGACTGCAAGTATTGTGGTTAATGTAAGCATGATTCCTTGCAAAAGGTGTCAGTTTTGTTGCCATAAAAAAGGGGAAAAACCCTATTAGTTTAGAGGTATACGCTGTTAGATAAACGCTCCTAAATGTTGCGTTAGTTGAGTGTGTGTTCTTTTCGTGGTCATATTCTATGTGTGTGTGTGGGTGTACAATTATATTATCAACATAACCGTCATGTATATAATAATGAACATAACCATCATATGTAACAATCAACATAGCCGTAGTTTGTTTAAACAATTGCGGCTCTATCATCCACGCCGTGTCGGCCATCATGGGATAATAGAGGGGAGAGCTGTTTGACCATACTTCCCCAATCTGGTTAATACGGGGGAATGGGAGGGGGGTCTCTCTGCCTACGATGTGGAACGTCTTGAGAATGATGTCGCATTTTTTCCAAGACGTAAGATGCGTGGTATAAGCGCCGTGCAGTGAATGCATCGGTGGAGGGAGCGAGAGAAAATAAGACTCAGGTACTAATTTAAGGCTGAGTCGACCTAGGTGAATCCCGGGACAGCTTCAGATTATCACTCGCCGCTGTTGGTAGCCGTCGCCGGAGATTGAGCCCGGCACGCTACCACTGCCTCTCACTGTAATAAGTGTACACTTATTTTAGGGTTTTGCTAACGTATGAAGTTTCTTGTTAAGAGGTTGTTTTGGCTAAGAATGTTATCATATGAATGATGTATATCTGGTGAAAAGCAATGCTCAATATTAGTTTTGGATTTCAGAACTTACGATTGAAATACATAAACACACACGCACACAAACATATAAACACACACACACACGCCTACGTGTTAAACACAAAATAGGCCGGCATTGGGCACATAACGGGGTAGATGGGTTAAAAACACCACGCCCCCCCGCCTTTGTCTCTCCAGTGCCGATGTTTACACACCGCACCAGGTACTCGTTTAAGGCTGAGTCGACCTAGGGGAGGGCCAACACTGGTTCAGATGACCGGTCGCCCGGGTTTGTAGCTGAGTGCGCTAACCACAGCGCCACCGCTCCCCGCCAAACGCAGCCCACGTTCGGCGCACACTCACAGACGACACAAATACAAAGGTGCCCCGTATAGCCTTTAACATACCTTTTAGGGCAAGTGCTGTTAGCGGGCACCTATTACCACGTGCACACACGCAACACGAACAACAGCCGCAGCAGCCCGACCATCCCCATTATGCGGCGGCGACGTCACCGCTGTGCTTCGTGCCAGGCTAGGTACATGAACACAAACGCACGTATCTTGCTGCGCTTTCCATAGGTAGAGCATGTTATGTTCGTGCATGGTGATGATGATGATGATGTTGACGATGATCGTCATGGTGATGGAGAAAGGATGGTGGTGGTGGTGGTGTTTGATGGATGATGATGGTGCAGGGATGTTGGTGGAGCTGTGTAGGAGGAGGAGGAGGAGATCTGACGAGGAGACGACGAGAGGAATAGGAGAAGGTGGTGGGGTAGGAGGGAGCAGGAGGAGGAGGGAGGAAGGGGAGGCTTGAGGAGGTGGCGGTGAAGGATCAGACACGAGGAGGAGTCGTGATGAGGTGGTGGTGCCGTAGGAAAACGCGAGGCGATGCAGGAGGATGAGTAGGAGGAGACGCGAGTGCATGGCCGAGCAGGAGGAGGAGGAGCGGCTGAGGATGGAGGAGAGGGCGGGCTGTCACGTGATTGTATCCAGACCCAAAGTTCACCCAAAAGCGCGGGGCGGTGGTGCAACTGAACTCACTCTCGCCTCGGGACCGCAGGGATTCCTCCCACCCGTGTCTCGCCTGTCCCCTCCCCTCCCCGGCCTCTCACCTCTCTCTCCTCTCTCTCTCCTCGTTCTCTCTCCCCGTCTTGTCTCTCTGCTCGACCCAGCGTGGACCACAGCAGCGCAAGGTAAGGAACTCGCACATGCTGCCTCGTCCGCGTGGCTGCTGCTGCTGGTGACGGCGTCGGCGATTTAGCGCTGCGCTACGAAGCTGGCGAGCCGAGTTCGAATCCCGCTCACGGCCAGCAGCAGTGTGACGATTATTTGAACCGGTCCTGGGCCCTCCCCTAGGTCGACTCGGCCTCAAATGAGTACCTGGTGCGGTGTGTAAACATCGTCGCTGGGGAGATAAAGGTGGCCCGGGCGTGGTGCCGGCCACCCACCCCCGCGTGTGCTGTTCCTGCCTTCATAGGTGCTCGCTAACAGCACTTGCCCCAACAGTCTGCTAAGGCTATACGGGGGATATTTGTCTTTGTTGTGTATTTCCATGTGTTTATATGTATACATGTGTTTATATGTCTACTTGTATGTTTGTGTATATGTCTTCGTAATGTTGTGTGTGTTACCAATATAGATAGATGTGGTGTGTATGTGCGTTCGTGAGCTGCACTGTGTGTATATGTACTGCATTAGTGTAATTGTGTGTGTAGGCGTGATGCATGTGTACGTGTGTACATGTGTGTCTTCACACATCGATGTGTCTACTTGTATATATGTATATTGTAGTTGTTTCCGCCCCTGGTATTTGTATGTGTGCGTGTGCCTTTGTGTGTGTTGCTACATACGCACGTGTGTGTGTCCCGTAGTGTATAAGAGTGTGTGTTTGTGTACGCGTGTGTGTGTTTTTGCATGTGTGTGTGTGTGTACACGCGCGTGTATTCTTGTGTCTGCCGCGTGAGACGTATTCCTATGTCTATATTTGCGTGCTTGTACATTTAACATTACGCATCTTATACATTACAGATGTTATACTCGATAGGCCATTGCGCGAAACGTCGACTATTACATATTTATACGAAATAAGTAGCGCAATGCAAATGAGCGCACAATACGCCTGCCGATATGATGCGTATATCGTCGAACAAGATGAGCGGCTATCAACCAGCACCTACTCAGTCGCCTTTGTCTCCCCGCAAGTGCTTCTGTACACACACCCTGCCGAGTACTCACTGAAGGCCGAGTCGATCTAGGGGGAAGTATTTCTATGCTCTGATATCGTTATATCCGTGACCAGGTAATCGAACTCAGGTAGCCGCGTGTCAGACCCCCCGTTGAAGCTTTAACAGACTGTTGGGGCAAGCGCTGTTCGTGAGCTCCTATGAAGGCCGGAACGGCACACGAGGGGGTGGGTGGCCAGCACCACGTTGGCACACAAAGACAAAGATCCCCCGTACAGCCTTAATAGACTGTTGGGGAAAGTGCTGTTAGTGAGCTCCTATGAAGGCCGACACGGCACACGAGGGGGTGGGTGGCCAGCAATTGAGCCCGGCCGTTTTTGTCTCCATCGTGGTGATGTTTACACATTTGCTGTTGATTCGGCCTAGGGGAGGCCCAGGACCGGTTAAGATAATGGTCGCTGTTATTATATTGTTCGTGAGCGCGAATCCAAGTTCGGTTCACCGGGTTTATAGCGCAGTGCGCTAACCACCGTGCCACCGCTCCCCAGATCACACACGCACGTACAAACACAGACGCACACATCCATCACCCCCATGAATACCTGTATAGGTAAGTGCTCGCTAACAGCCCTTGCCCCGCCATAGTCTAGAAGGCCACGCGGGGGGAGCTGTGCATTTGTTTGGATGACAGCTGGTGCGTGGTACGTAGCCTGCATACATATGCGCTGCCGTAAGACTTTGGAATCTGCAATAAAACACCACGGCGTTCACTCTCCGCTGAATAGAATTACTCACAACGCCGCCGCCCCCGCCCCCCCGTTACCCTTAGGAGCGCCGAAGCTAAGCAAGAGTTGAGCCTGGATAGTGGTTTACTGCATGGAGCCCCGCACGGCTGACCGAGCGTGGTGCTGGCCACACCAAAGACAAAGAAGCCCCCCCGTGTAGCCTGTAACAGACTGTTGGGGCAAGTGCTGTTCGCGAGCAGCAACTATGAAGGCCGGCACGGCACACGAGACGGTGTGTTAGGTGTGCTGGACTATGTGTGCGTTAGGTGTGTGTGCGTTAGGTGTGTGTGTGTTAGGTGTGTGTGTGTGTGTGTGTTAGGTGTGCGTGTGTTAGGTGTGTGTGTGTTAGGTGTGTGTGTGTTAGGTGTGTGTGTGCGTTAGGTGTGTGTGCGTTAGGTGTGTGTGTGTGTGTGTTAGGTGTGTGTGTGTTAGGTGTGTGTGTGTTAGGTGTGTGTGTGTGTGTGTTAGGTGTGTGTGCGTTAGGTGTGTGTGTGTGTTAGGTGTGTGTGTGTTAGGTGTGTGTGTGTTAGGTGTGTGTGTGCGTTAGGTGTGTGTGCGTTAGGTGTGTGTGTGTTAGGTGTGTGTGTGTTAGGTGTGTGTGTGTTAGGTGTGTGTGTGTGTGTTAGGTGTGTGTGCGTTAGGTGTGTGTGTGTTAGGTGTGTGTGTGTTAGGTGTGTGTGTGTTAGGTGTGTGTGTGTTAGGTGTGTGTGCGTTAGGTGTGTGTGTGAGTTAGGTGTGTGTGTGTGTTAGGTGTGTGTATGCGTTAGGTGTGTGTGTGTTAGGTGTGTGTGCGTTAGGTGTGTGTGTGTTAGGTGTGTGTGTGTGTTAGGTGTGTGTGTGCGTTAGGTGTGTGTGCGTTAGGTGTGTGTGTGTTAGGTGTGTGTGTGTTAGGTGTGTGTGTGTTAGGTGTGTGTGTGTTAGGTGTGTGTACGTTAGGTGTGTGTGTGTTAGGTGTGTGTGTGTTAGGTGTGTGTGTGTTAGGTGTGTGTGCGTTAGGTGTGTGTGTGTTAGGTGTGTGTGCGTTAGGTGTGTGTGTGTTAGGTGTGTGTGTGTTAGGTGTGTGTATGCGTTAGGTGTGTGTGTGTTAGGTGTGTGTGCGTTAGGTGTGTGTGCGTTAAGTGTGTGTGTGCGTTAGGTGTGTGTGTGTGTTAGGTGTGTGTGCGTTAGGTGTGTGTGTGTTAGGTGTGTGTGCGTTAGGTATGTGTGCGTTAGGTGTGTGTGTGTTAGGTGTGTGTGTGCGTTAGGTGTGTGTGTGTTAGGTGTGTGTGTGTGTGTTAGGTGTGTGTGTGTTAGGTGTGTGTGTGCGTTAGGTGTGTGTGTGTTAGGTGTGTGTTAGGTGTTTGTGTGTTAGGTGTGTGTGCGTTAGGTGTGTGTGCGTTAGGTGTGTGTGTGTTAGGTGTGTGTGTGTTAGGTGTGTGTGTGTTAGGTGTGTGTGAGTGTTAGGTGTGTGTGTGTTAGGTGTGTGTGTGTTAGGTGTGTGTGTGCTAGGTGTGCGTGTGTTAGGTGTGCGTGTTAGGTGTGCGTGTGTTAGGTGTGCGTGTGTTAGGTGTGTGTGTCTTAGGTGTGCGTGTGTTAGGTGTGCGTGTGTTAGGTGTGCGTGTGTTAGGTGTGCGTGGGTTAGGTGTGTGTGTCTTAGGTGTGCGTGTGTTAGGTGTGCGTGTGTTAGGTGTGCGTGGGTTAGGTGTGCGGAACTGTGTGCGTGAGTGTTTCGAAGTCAATCTACTTATTTGCATAAATAATTACCAGTTGATTCGATTATAAGTTGCTTTTGGAAAATCGATTAGGCAAATATAGATGTACACCCTAGATCCAAACACGTGCTCGCCCCGTATACATTGTCGCGGCTATAATGTGTTTATGAATTATACACTGCGTTCAACCACCGCTACCACACTGCACGTCACAACAACCAGCTCACCCACCCACTCACCACACCGCAGTTGACAACAACAACACTGTTCCCCCTATAGAGTAACCAATATACTCGGCGACGTTTCGGGCAATGCCCCTTTTTCAGAACGTTTAAATTGAAGGTGGAACTCTACCTGTGACCGGTTGCATCCAAACAGACATCTGCTGTAGAAACCGCGCATTAATCACGGGCCCACGACACCACGAGAAGCCGCTACAGATAAACAATTCGGGGTTGTAAAATCGGCAGAACATTTTCTCAACCAGTGATTCACATCTAGGTGATTTTTATTCGAAAAATGTTTTGGATTTTTTTTTTTACGATAGGCGATGGCGCTTTTTATTCTACAGCAAAAGGGGTTATTGCCCTGAAACGTCGACTGCTGTATGGACTGTGTGCTGAGTTGTTGTTTTATTGAGTGTGGTTGTGTACCACTGGCCAACGCGGCAGCAACAGCATCGCAAAAATAATTAATTTACCGTCATCCCTACAATCTGTCAATAATAACAACAACAACAACGATACAAAATCCTGCGTGCAATACATCTTGTGAATGCTGCAAAATCGCGCGATATCGAATGTGGAACCGTGCAGCTCTGTGGACTGTTGGGGTAAGTTCCGCTCGCAATCACCCATTAATGACGAGCACCAACTCACATTCATTTTCGCGTGCAACAACGAAGGTCCCCCGTGTAGTCTCCAACAGACTGTTGGGGCAAGTGCTGTTAGCGAGTAGCACCTGGGAAGGTCGGCACGGATGCACGAGGGGGTGGGGGGCCAACACCACGCCCGGCCGCGTCTGTCTCCCTCGTGGCGATGTTTTAAACATCGCACCAGGTACTCATTTGAGGCTGAGTCGACCTCGGAGAGGCCCAGGACTGGTCTAGATAATCGTCACCGATGTTGGCCGCGAGCGGGAATAGGAACTTAGGTCACCGGGTTTATAGCGCATCGCGCTAACCGCTAAACTACCGCTCCCCATGCAATTCATATAACGCGTACCCACTCACGGCGTACGGAAGCCTTCATCCAGCAGTGCACTCACCAAGGGCTGTATATTATTAATATTATTAATTCGCTATATATTTGCTTACTTAAAATCCCCGCGAATATATTCGAGATGCAGTGAAATTAGATGTATACGTATATTCATTATTTTATTTCGCAAGTATCATTTGTCCAATGTATAATTGGCAAAAGATTTGCGGGGGTTTCTTTTTTTTGTTTCGTTAATATATTATACCTGCAAGTCTGGTGGGACATTATACAATTATAATAATAACAACATTAATGATAATACTGTGTTAGTTTCATAATGAAATGGTGTGACCATGTGATATTCCTGTGGCCCCTACACATCTCCACCCACCCGCTCGAGTTTTATATTTCACTGTGCATACTTCGACCTGCTCATTCTGGTCTAAACTTCACGAGCATCATCATGATAATCATTATGATGATGATCATGATGATGATTATGGTGAGTCCATAGAGGCCAGACTTTGTTCGATGAGAGTCGGAGGCGTTTTGCAGCCAGGCTTCGTGATGGTGGAGTTCCCTTCCTCCTCAATTCATTACGGAATCTCAGTCTGTTGCACGTTTTACTATCCTGTACAATTTGTGTAATTTTACAAGGTAAGCCCCACTCTGAGATATGCAGATCTTTGTCAGAAGCTGGGCACAACTGATAGCTCAACGAAGTGACTTATCACGTGAACATTTACAGCAGCCAAATACTCTAAACGCGTGTTGATTCTAAATGCGGAGGGGAAAACCGGAGGAACCGGCGAAGAATCCACACGACCACGGGGAGAGAGACACGCAAACTCCAAATACAGCAGGCGTCAGGGTCGGGATCGAACCGACGACCTCCTGTATACCAGACGAGGTAGTTAACATCTCCTAGCCACCGTGTCGTAAAACTCACTTGCTTCTACAGCTGGGCTTCCTCCTTAACTCAAGATTCCGTGTAAAACGCGTTGAGGCCTCGTGCGAATAGCGCTACGTTTAGAATACGGAGTTGTTACACATCGCTATGTAGGCACGTTGAACTTCTTTCGCACCGTTCGTGGCCAACCGTGCTAATCGGAGGTGCGGGGGGAAGAACAACAAACACTGAACACAAGAATCAGCTCTGAGTAAATTCGTTTTCAATCGAGATTTACAAGTGGATAGCTCCAGTGACGTCCTCATATCGGAGGGCATAAAAGGAAGGGTTTGGAAACAGCGGCCTCGCCCTTCATCCAAATTGCATCTCTCGTGATCGCCGAGCGAAGGGAACACACGCGGGCGATGATGAGCGGGCGCTACCAACAATTCTCCAAGCTCCGCGGTCCTCTATCTATACATGTGAAGGTGTTGTCGGTCAGTTTACGAGTGCTTGGTCACATACCTTTACGTGTTATTGCGCAGGACAACAGATATGCGACGGAGGAATAACACGTGTATTTATTTATTGTGTGTGTATATATACCACACATGATTGTTGTGAATTGTTTGTAGCTATATATATTTAAAAAATGTACAAACCATTATAATCAGTACGATCTTCACGGTGCATAACCACAATGTTACGTTTTACGCTTTGATTCTGCAATTAAAGTTAGTGCCAACTCAACTTAAAAGTCGCGAATTACAAAGCCGAGAGAAGTGACGGCAACCCTTGCAAGTGCGAACCCAGCTTGCGAACTTGAATTGTGCTTAATGTTACAACCGTGATTACGATTACATGTATACTCGTACGACGTAAAACGTCTTATATTCGTGATTACTAATATTACAATCGTACGATTACGACTATTGAGTATAATAATACGATCGCTATTACGATTATTAACAAGACTAATTTACATGTATTTGTGAGATGCCTTCCACTAATATCTTCAAGGCCAAGAGAGACAGAGAAACTAAACAGAATAAACGGACTTCAGAAGATGATGGTTTTAAGACGAAACTTTAAAGCATCCGCATTGTCGGATAAACGCTTTTCCAACCATATGCTCATACAGCCACATCATATTATACTTACGATTACAATAATAATCGTACAATCATAATCGCAACCATGAAAAGTAGACTTCGCACGATTATAAACAGCGTGGGTGATTGCGAATTAAAGCTTCAGGTCCACGCATTATTATTAAACCCGTGAGTTAACTCCTCGGAAATTCACAACAGGCAAGTCACGTGCAGCGTCGCTACCGGAAGGGCCTCCACTACAGGGAGGTAGAGAGGGTATGTGTATTTGGCCTACTCTTCCATGCTCAATCACCCCCCCCCCCCAGCTGCCTCCTGAGTGACCCACCAGTCATCAGTCGCCTCCTCCGCTCTACCTCCTTGCAGCGCTGAGATCACAACTCTTGGGGCGAGATTCACAGAGTGTTGGTGGAACGGACAATCGTTCGGTGGGCGATGCATTCACATCTCACCGGTGGGCGACGAATCTCCGAGTGGAGACATCGGGTGGATTTTGCCAGCGGAGAGGAAAAAAATGATTTGAGCCGGACGACCCAAGTACCATCTACTACGATTGACTATTTTTATTTCACTAGGTAAGGCCCCATCCTCGCTTTTTTTCGGAAGCGACCTGGGCCATCGCAAATGATAGCCAAGCAAAGTGGCTCGTCATCGCGTGGGGACGTAATGCAGGAGCCAAAATACTCTCAACGCATTTCCATTCTGAATGTGGAGGAGGGGGGGGGGAGAAAAACCCCGAGGACTCGGAGAAAAATCCACGCGAGCACGGGGAGAGAGAGAGACTTTGACTTTTAAACAACTTTTATTGCCGCCAGCAGCAACAGCACTGGAGGCGATTTCGACATGAAATACACAGTCACCAGCAAACAAATGAAAGTAAACGCTACAAATCCACGCGCTGTGGCGCTAAAAGGACCGCGCACAACACGAAAGAAAAGCCACGTGGTGGTGGTGGTGGTGGTCATCGCGCACGCCACGGTGACGAGCGAGAGAGACGCGCAAACTACAAGCGCCTATCTGCGTGAGATCCACCGACCCTCCCATCGTTCGCGAACACCGCGTAATCCCGACTCTAGAGTTCGTGAGCTCCCATTGTTTGTTTGTTTGTTTTTGTTGTAGCCGAGATAATGGTGTCGCCTCGTGTAAGATTAGGGGCGCGGGTGGTGGTGCTGGTGGGGTGGGAGACGGTGGGGGGCGCGAGACAGCGAGACAGGGAGACAGAGGCGTCGTTCACTCTGCCGAGGTAAAGTAAATGTTTATTCATTATATCCGTTCATTATTTACTTATGTACCTGTGTGTGTTGCGTGTGTGTGGGAGCGAGTGATGGGGAGCGTTTAGCGCGCTGCACGAACCGGGTGCGATTCCCGCTCACGGCCAACACGATTATTTGTACCGGTCCTCTGCCTCTCCTAGGTCGACTCAGCCTCAAATGAGTACCTGGTGCAGTGCATAAAAAAAAACATTGTCACACTGGAGACAGAGGCGGTCGGGGGTGGTGTTGACCAACCCCTCGTGTGCCGTAACGGCCCTGGTAAGGTGCTCGCTAACAGCACTTGCCCCAACAGTCTATTACAGGCTACACGGGGTATCTTTGTCTTTGTGGCTCACGTGGGGAGCGGTGGCTCAGTTGTTCGCGCGCCGCGCTGAACCCCTCCCCCGGGGCTTCCCCTAGGTCGACTCAGCCTCAAATGAGTGCGAAAGTGTAAACATCCCCACGAGGGAGACAAAGGCGTGCGGGCGTGCTGCGCCGCGTTGCATTGTGGGTATGCGCCGTTGCGTTGGGCGATCGTCGGCGCGATCTGTGTGCCGAGACCGCTGATGGAGCCTCGCAAGGTCGAAACCCGGTCCAGAGTTTCTATTTGCTCATCGCAATCGCCGTCCCGTTGTGCTCTTGGCGCCGCAAGGCGAAGAGAGACGGAGGCTGACGGAATGGGAGCGAGCCGCTTTTCTTTGTCGTTTTCTAATGAACGTCGCTGATGAACGCTGCTGATGAACGCTGCTGATGAACGCTGCTGATGAACGCTGCTGATGAACGCTGCTGATGAACGCTGCGCGCAATCTAAATGCGAGTTGCGATCAATGTTATCGTTGCGGTGACGCTCCACGCATCGCGCCCGAGGTGTACACAGCGGCAGCGGCGAATATTTGAACCGATCCCGGGACCTTCCCCCTCTAGGTCGACTCAGCCTTAAGTGAGTACCTAGCACGCTCTGGCGGCGTCGGTCATTAGGGGAGACAAAGGCGGACGGGCGCGGCACTCGTCACACTACCATCTCGTTTTCCGTATCGGCTCTTAATAGGCGCTCGCTAATTTTACAATTCCGTGCTGCTTAAATACATAGGCACACACACAGTGTCGGTAGAGTGGTGGCGCAGTGGTTAGCGCACTGCGCTACGAACCCGGCAACCCGAGTTGGATCAGCGGTCAACATCCCAGGCAGTCGTGGGGACGATCCCTTGACCACGGCTGCAGTGACCAGCGTGGTGAAGTATGGACGGACTAGCAAGTAGCTTTGTTCTTGTCATTATCACAGTGTGCATATATGACACATACACATATAGATGCGGGGTGGATAGCCAGATGTACACGTTTGATGGTGAATACTTTCCATTTGTGCTTGCAGATAATTGCTGTCATCAAGTCGAGGTGACATCAGGGAGTTTCAAAAGGAAGGCGGAATTGTTACAGAAGTGACCGGAGATACAGATATACACAGACACACACACAGACAAAGACACAGACAAATATCACCACGTAAAGCCTTCACAGACTTTGGGGGCAAGTGCTGCGCAGAAGAACACACCCATGTGCGTTGAACCACAACAACAGCAAGCAGCCGTTGGCGGTGACGTCACCACGGCGCTGGTGCCAGGCTAGGTGGACTTTATGACACCCACGCGTACTTAAAAAACACCGCACGAAGGCAAAGATCCCCCGTATAGCCTACACAGGCTTGCCGGGGCAAAGTGCTCCTAGCGAGTAGCTTCGCTTACGACGCCGTCACACCCCCGACCGTCTCCCCGCACGAAACGCCAATCCTCTCGACCTCCCCCGCGACCATGTATCAGAGCCTCTCAATGTCCCCCAGCAACGGCTCGCAGGGCTACGCTCATCACGACTCGCACCACCACCACCACCACCACGCCAGCCCCTTCATGCACGGCACTGCGGCCGCGGCCGCCGCAGCCGCTGCGGCCGCTGCGGCCGCAGCGGCGACGGCGACGCCGCAGGGCCCCGTGTTCGTGCCGACGAGCCGAGTGACGCAGATGTTGCCGTCGCTGCCGTACCTCCACCCGCCATCGCAACCGCAACACGGCGGAGGAGGCGGAGGTGGCGGTGGCGGACATTCCGCCTGGAGCCCTTCGTCGTCCGTGTCCGGCGGGACTGGCGGAGCTCCTGAAAGCGACGGCGGCGGCGGCGGCGGCGGTGTTCTGTCCGGCGTCTCGTACTCGACCGTGCCGATGCACCAGAGTCTGGCGCCACGCTTCTCCTACGCGGCGGCCTCCGGCAGCGCCGTGGGAACTCGAGAGCCGTTCGTGGGCAGCCCCCTGGCCGCGTCGGCCGCCGGCAGAGACCACCACCACCCCCACCAGCACCACCACCACCAGCATCAGCACCAGCAGCAGCAGCAGCAGTACACGTGCGGCTCGCTGGGCATCTCGCTGAACGGGGCGTACAACGGCGTCTACTCGCCGTACGTGAGCCACGAGGTGGCGGCGGCGGCGGCGTGGTCCTCGCCGGGGCCGTTCGAGGGCGGCTCGCTCCTCCAGCATGGCCTCCACGCAGGCCGCGCGCCGCACCTGCAGGCCCGCAGGCCCGAGTACGGTGAGTGGACGCTCGAGATGCCTCGACGGCGGCGACGGCGACGGCCTCGCGGTCCGGGGGAAGGGCCGCGGCGTGCCGTCGAACGCCGCGGCCAACTCCGCGCGGTCCGCTTCGGTCTGTCCGTCGCTCCAGGCAGCCTGGCAGCCAGCCAGCAAAACTTTGTTCGAATGGAGTGTGGCTGGGAAAGGCTGTGCCCGTGCAGTCCCTTTGACAGTGCAGAGTGGTAGGGTTTTATTCCCACATGCGCGGAACGTTCAGTGTAATAACACGTGGCACTGTCCGCGTTATAAAAGGCGAATTCCATATTATAACGGGCGACACGTTCTGCATTGTAACGAGTGGCACGTTCTGCGTTATAACTGGTGGTGCGTTTCGCGTTATACCGGGCGGCGCTTGTTCACTAACAGAAGAACCGCGTTGTCGCGTTAAAGTGTGAACACCGCGCGTTAAGCGAGGACTTACCGTGCAATACAAAGGAGCCAGAACCGACGAGACGGGCAGACCGAATAGAACTGACGACGCGGATAACGCAACGCAAGTTAAAGAGGCCGCACGCTGCTGATCAGGCCCAATGGAGTCGAAACCTCGTGCAGAAGGCCGACAGGCCGATGGCCGTGTCTTTGTGTGTATCGTATGTACTTATACTGCGCTGCTCGCTAACAGCACTTGCCCCAGTGATATGTTATGGCTATGGGGGGGGGGTCTTTGTCTTTGTGTATTTGTAGAGAGCGGTGGCGCAATGATTAGCGCACTGTATGAAGAACCCGGCGATCCGAGTTCAATTCCCGTTGACGGCCAACAACAAAGACGAATATCTGAACCGGTTCTGGGCCTCACCGAGGTCGACTCAGCCTCAAATGAGAGCGTGGTGCCGTGTGTAGACATCAGCATTGGGGAGACAAAGGCGGTCGGGGGTGGTGTTGGCCACCTAACGCCCCATCGTGCGCCGTGCCGACCTTCCCAGGCGGTCGCTAATAGCACGTGCACCAACAGTCCCTTCAAAGCGATAGGGGAGGGGGATATGTGTGCCGTGTGTTAATCACGCACAAATCACACATAATGCAACCCTCGGGTTATCTTCCAATGCCGGGCTGTATTGCCGTTATCGCTACATTTACATTCCTAAAGTGGCTTCGTCTATAATAAATCTGCGCGTGTTTATATCGCCCTTCTATTCTTGCGTACGGCAATATGTTTCGGAGCTGCACATATCTCCACAGGTCTCTATGGGTTTCTATGGATCTCTATGGGTTTCTATGGATCTCTATGGGTTTCTATGGATCCCTATGGGTTTCTATGGATCTCTATGGGTTTCTATGGATCTCTATGGGTTTCTATGGATCTCTATGGGTTTCTATGGATCTCTATGGGTTTCTATGGACCTCTATGGGTTTCTATGGATCTCTATGGGTTTCTATGGATCTCTATGGGTTTCTATGGATCTCTATGGGTTTCTATGGATCTCTATGGGTTTCTATGGATCTCTATGGGTTTCTATGGATCTCTATGGGTTTCTATGGATCTCTATGGGTTTCTATGGACCTCTATGGGTTTCTATGGACTTCTATGGGTTTCTATGGATCTCTATGGGTTTCTATGGATCTCTATGGGTTTCTATGGATCTCTATGGGTTTCTATGGATCTCTATGGGTTTCTATGGACTTCTATGGGTTTCTATGGATCTCTATGGGTTTCTATGGATCTCTATGGGTTTCTATGGATCTCTATGGGTTTCTATGGACCTCTATGGGTTTCTATGGATCTCTATGGGTTTTTATGGATCTCTATGGGTTTCTATGGACCTCTATGGGTTTCTATGGATGATGGAGCGTATAATCTCAGTGGCCTTTTTTTTTCTAAACGGTGCATAGTTTGATAAGTCACGAATCCTCTATGATGCGTCTACCGTAATATATCATTCATTCACACGGTCGCGTTATCGCGATATCCAAACCGATGATAACAATAAAACGGACCACGAGTGATATCCCGTCGTGAAGAGCTCGTCAGGAGAAAGCAGTTACACCACTTGTCTCCACCCGTACGGGGATAGAGAATTGCCGCCTCTCACGTGCATGGGTTGTCCCGACGTTTCGCACCATGGTACAACTCAGAAACGCATCGGAGAGCTCCACTTACAACAACAACAACAAAAACGCTCGGTAATAATGAAATTGGCCAAACGCATACCAGTGTAGAAGCATCATCATTAGGGCAATGTTACTGTTCTTTTTAATGCAATCTGCCAATACCGGCCAGTCAATCTGTCTTCGTCCGAAACAGGTTCATTGCCTGAAACGTCGATTTTATATTTCGTACGTTGCAAGCACAGCAGTGTTGGTAATTAAAGTAGTGAGTTTAGTTTAGTTGTATCTGTGAGGAATAGAATACATCATCGTGATGTAAACAGTTAATGAGAAGTGTAAAACGTATTTGCGTAATAACTGTGTTTTGTTCCGTGCCGGGCCTCATAGGTGCTGCTACTTGCTAAGAGCACTTGCCCCAACAGTCTGTTAAGGCTATATAGGGGATATTTGCCTTTGCTACGCGTGTGTGTGTATATGGGTGTGTGCTATGCGTGTGTGGGAGCGGTTGTGGTGTTCGCACATCGCGCGACGAACCCGGCGTCACCGAGTTTGAATTCCGCTCACGACCAACACCAGTGACGATTACCCGAACCGGTCCTGGGGCCTCCCCCTAGGTCGACTCAGCCTCAAATGAGTACCTGGTGCGGTGCGTAAAACATCGCCACCGGGGGAGACAAAGGCGGTCGGGCGTGGTGCTGTCCACGCGACCCCCATCCTGTGCCGTGCCGGCCTTCGTAGGTGCTACTCGCTGTCAACAGCACTTGCCCCCGACAGTACGCGAAGGCTACACGGGGGATCTTTGCCCCTGCTGCAGTAATACTACTAATACATTGTATCCGCACCGGGTCGCTTGGCTTCAATTGCGAGAGTCAACAGCGAGAGGGAGGGAGGCAGCATCCCTCCTCAAACACAACGTTAACCTTTGGATGCTGCTCAGTTAGCACAGGGTTGTACGGCCTCTCTCCCCTCCTCCCTCCCATGCGATGCTCACCACCACTCACCACCACTCACCACCACTCACCACCACCAGCATCCTCACCCCTCCTCCCTCCGATGCAATGCTCACCACCACTCACCACCACTCACCACCACTCACCAGCATCCTCACCCCTCCTCCCTCCGATGCAATGCTCACGACCACTCACCACCACTCACCACCACTCACCACCACCAGCATCCTCACCCCTCCTCCCTCCGATGCAATGCTCACCACCACTCACCACCACTCACCACCACTCACCAGCATCCTCACCCCTCCTCCCTCCGATGCAATGCTCACCACCACTCACCACCACTCACCAGCATCCTCACCCCTCCTCCCTCCGATGCAATGCTCACCACCACTCACCACCACTCACCAGCATCCTCACCCCTCCTCCCTCCGATGCAATGCTCACCACCACTCACCACCACTCACCAGCATCCTCACCCCTCCTCCCTCCAATGCAATGCTCACAACCACTCACCACCACTCACCAGCATCCTCACCCCTCCTCCCTCCGATGCAATGCTCACCACCACTCACCACCACTCACCAGCATCCTCACCCCTCCTCCCTCCGATGCAATGCTCACCACCACTCACCACCACTCACCACCACCAGCATCCTCACACATCCTCCCTCGGAGGCGATGCTCACAACCACGCAGTTAAATCACAATTTAATTGCTTTGTCATTCATGAAGTTGTTCTCCTCTTGGGTAAGAAAACGATTTAGATCAATTTAAATAAATACATTTGCCGATAGTATGCCGACACTCCAGACTCACACAGAGATCCATAGATCAGCACAGAGACCCAGCGACTAACATAGTAGCTCACATGTTCACATAGACACCCATAGACTCACATAGACACTCATATACTCACAGACACTCATAGACTCACATAGACACTCATAGACTCACATAGACCCATAGACTCACAGAGACCCATAGACCCACTCATAGACCCACATAGACTCACAGAGACCCAGAGACTCACAGAGAGCCATAGACCCACATATAGACTCACATAGACTCACATAGACCCATCAACTGACACATAGACTCACAGAGACCCAGAGACTCACAGAGACCCATAGACCCACATATAGACTCACATAGACCCAGAGACTCACAGGACCCAGAAACTCACAGAGACTCACAGTGACCCAGAGACTCACAGAGACCCATAGACCCACATATAGACTCACATAGACTCACATAGACCCAGAGACTCACAGAGACCCATCGACTCACATCGACTTACAGAGACTCCTCCACTATTTTACGTAGATCGTCTTGGGGTGCGGTCGCATTCAGAAGCTCCGTCGATCCACCTCCCGTTGTACTTTCATTGCATAATTTGCGTTGATTACATGTTGATTTCATGTTAATTACATGTTGAATACATGTTGATTACATGTTTTTTTAATTCTCGGTGGTCGTGTAGATATAATTTGGATCGCATTTTTTTCCCCATCGTAAAAGTCATCGGACTAATTAGACGTTTTAATGGCTAAGAGAGTTTAGTTTACCACCTCGACCACGCTGTTAAATTAATGTTTGTAACAATGAGCTCCCACGTGGATTTATACAGCCCGTGTGTATGTGTGTGTGGGTGTACGTGTGTGTGTGTAGGTGGGTGTGGGGAGCGGTGGTGTAGCGGTTAGCGCGCTGCGCTAATAACCCGGCCACCCGAGTTCGATTCCCGCTCACGGCCAACACCAGTGATGATTATTAGAACCGGTCCTGGGCCTCCCCTAGGTCGACTCAGCCTCAAATGAGTACCTGGTGCTGTGTGTAAACATCACCACTAGGGAGACAAAGGCGGTCGGGCGTGGTGCTGGCCACCCACCCCCTCGTGTGCCGTTGCGGCCTTCATAGGTGCTCGCTAACAGCACTTGCCCCTACAGTCTGTTCAGGCTATATGGGGATCTTTGTCTTTTATGTGTGGGTGTGCGCGTGTGTGTGGGTGTGTACGTGTGTACGTGTGTGTGTGGATGTGTACGTGTGTGTGTGGGTGTACGTGTGTACGTGTGTACGTGTGTACGTGTGTGGGTGTGCGTGCCTGTGTGTGTACGTGTGTGTGTACACATGGGGAGCGGTGGCGCAGTGGTTAGCACGCCGCGCTACTTAAATGAGTACCTGATGCGGCACGTGTGTGTGTGTGTATACGTGTGTGTATATGTGTGTGTGTGTATGTGTGTACGTGTGTGTACGTGTGTGTACGTATGTGTGTGTGTATGTGTGTGTGTATGTGTGTATGTGTGTGTGTATGTGTGTGTGTATGTGTGTGTGTATGTGTGTGTGTGTATAATAGCATCAGCACTGGGGGAAGACAAAAGCGGCCGGGCGTGGCGCTGACCAGATAGAACCACTCGCCGGCCTGCGTACGTGCTCGCTGACCGCACTTGCCCCAGCAGCCTATGTGGGCCTACACGGGTGATCTTTGTCTTGTGTATGTACGTGTTTCCACACTGTATTTATGTATTTACGTTTGTAAACTTTCCAAACGGTAAAGAGACTACCTTTAACCTCATAAGCAGAGTAAACTAATGGCTATGACTGCCTTTAACTGCAGCGGGGCAGTCAATGGCCACGCATTGTCTTCAGCGAGGGCCATTAAACACGAAGACAAACAGTGTTTTAACCCAGTCATCCCCCATCCACCTACAAATATAGAGGGTGCTTCAAAAACATGTGAACACTTCCGAGAATTTGCGACAATATCACGAGAAATGTGCATCCGCGCTCTGGAGACCACCTGGAGAAGCTTCCAGGCACGCGTTGACAATGATGGCGAACAAGTGGAGACTTTCACTTTTTGAAGCTATTAACATTACATTTGTTATCATGTTTACAGCGTATTATTATCTGTATAAGTTTCGATTTAAAGCTTTCGTGACTGCAGGGATTCATCTTCTTGGTTCTTTCGGTAAAGTCACGTAGAAGGGAAATAATAAAATAATAAAAATAAAACAATCAAATTCTCACGACGTTTCGGCCACAACACAAGCAGCCGTCCTCAGGTGAAGAAACAGAGATGTCAATAAGATGCTGTTTTTCTGACAGCTCTGTTTCTTCACCTGAGGACGGCTGCTTGTGTTGTGGCCGAAACGTCGTGAGGATTTGATTGTATTATGTTTTATTTTTATTATTTTATTATTTCCCTTCTCCGTGATTTTACCAAAAGAACCAAGAAGATCTGTAATAAGCGTTAACATTTTTTTGAAGCAGCCTTGCATCGCAAACAAGTGCCTGTAGGCGCAGCTGCAACGGCAACAGCAGCAGCAGTGGCCCGGTACAGATGAGACATGCACACACACATCCACAAATAATTGCATTTTCAACTATTTCTTTTTCACATTTTCAAAACATAAAACATGAGGGTTTAAAAAATTCATATCGATCTTGATTTGAACTTGATTTGAGCAATTCATATCGATGTAGCATTTTAATGTTTACAACACGTGGGTCTTCGTTTACATCTCCAAGCCAACGCAATAAAACTCCGACAATTTCCTTCGGCGGAGCCATCTCTCCTTCCTTTGTATGTTTCGTTTAACGTTCTGAGCGAGTAGCAATGTTCACCTACGTCAAGCACCGGTACAGATGAGAGAGAGGGGTGCAAAGATGTGTGTGGTAGTGGTCGTGAAATAGGACGTGAATAAATCACACATTACGGCGTGTCAAATCGTGGAATGCGACGATGATGATGATGATGTTGATGCACAACAAGCATCCATATTTTTTATGAAGTTTGGCTGGCTGGCTGGCATGGACGGATGGTCCAAATGACGTGCATGCTACTTGTCGTATTAATAAAAATAATACAAATAAACTGGAAACATTCCTTCATAGGATGAACAATATATGGTCCGTGACGTTTCGACCAATGGCCCTACTTCGTAGCACTTAATTGAGACTACTTGTTTACATAATAAAGCCTGATGAAAATGTCTTTTTTTTATGTTTCCTGTCAACATTTAATTGGTAAATTATAAAAGGATAATAGGGTTGCATGTAGGTGAATTGCTCCTGTGAGTAGACGTTCCCCTGAGATGCAGAGTGAGGAATTATAGAGGAAGTCTCCACGTGACCCCAACCTAATCTCAATTTGACACGGAAATCATTGAGAAATAAATACAACGTATTACATTGTGATATCGTAAAATAAGAGGCATTAAATCGTGAAGTATCGCACTAATTAAGTCGTAAATTACGACTTGTTGAATCGTGAAGTTTGCCACTCATTGTATCGTATATTACGCCTTATTCAATTGTGATATGTGACTTATTAAATCGTTAAATAAGAGGTATTAAATCGTGAAATTTACGACACATGAAATCATAAAATACCACTTAATAAATCGTGAGATACAACTGTTAAGTTGTGATGTATGCCTTGTTGTATTGTAAAATGCAACGTGTTACATTGTAAACAGACAAACTAGAAGACAACACGTGCCTCCTTCACATGTCTGTCTCTGCACATACACCGGGCACGTAGGCGTATGGGTCTATATGTGAGTGTGAGTCTATGGTTCTGTATGTGAGCGTATAGGTCTATATGTGAGTGTGTGTGAGTCTATGGATCTGTATGAAACGTATGGGTCTATATGTGAGTGTGTGTGAGTCTATGGCTCTGTATGTGAGCGTACGGGTCTATATGTGAGTGTGTGTGAGTCTATGGATCTGTACATGAGCGTATGGGTCTATATGTGAGTGTGTGTGAGTCTATGGCTCTGTATGTGAGCGTACGGGTTTATATGTGAGTGTGTGTGAGTCTATGGCTCTGTATGAAACGTATGGGTCTATATGTGAGTGTGTGTGAGTCTATGTATCTGTATAAAACGTATGGGTCTATATGTGAGTGTGTGTGAGTCTATGGATCTGTATGTGAGCGTATGGGTCTGTATCTGAGTGTGTGTGAGTCTATGGCTCTGTATGTGAGCGTATGGGTCTCTATGTGAGTGTGTGTGAGTCTATGGATCTGTATGTGAGCGTACGGGTCTATATGTGAGTGTGTGTGAGTCTATGGATCTGTATGTGAGCGTATGGGTCTATATGTGAGTGTGTGTGAGTCTATGGCTCTGTATGTGAGCGTATGGGTCTGTATCTGAGTGTGTGTGAGTCTATGGATCTGTATGAAACGTATGGGTCTATATGTGAGTGTGTGTGAGTCTATGGATCTGTACGTGAGCGTATGGGTCTATATGTGAGTGTGTGTGAGTCTATGGCTCTGTATGTAGACGTATGGGTCTATATGTGAGTGTGTGTGAGTCTATGGATCTGTACGTGAGCGTCTGGGTCTATATGTGAGTGTGTGTGAGTCTATGGCTCTGTATGTGAGCGTATGGGTCTATATGTGAGTGTGTGTGAGTCTATGGATCTGTACGTGAGCGTATGGGTCTATATGTATCTGTCAATGTATCTGTATGTAAGCGTAGGAGTATATATGCCAGTGTGAATCTATTGGTCTCTTTATACGTATATGTGAGTCTATATGTATCTGTGTAAGCATTTTGGTCTTTACGTAAGTGTATATGCATCTATTGGTTTATATTTAAACCTTTGGATTTCTATGTAAGTGTACAGTATATGCGTTCATGGCTCTGTATGATGGTGGGACTTCTGGCTAAGTAAAATGGGAAATTATTCTGTAATTACCAACCTGCTCTATGATTGACAAATCTCTTCCCTCTCTCCTGCGCCATCTTCCCAATCACCACCACCCCATCGCCAAACCACCACCAACACTACCACCATCACACCATCACACCATCACCATAACATCACGACCACCACCAACACACCGCCACCTCTACCCCATTTCAAAACTACCAACACCGCCACTCCACGAACACCACCACACCCTAACATCACCATAACCACACCACCACCATACCACCACAACCTCCATATACTACCACCACCGTTCCACAACCACCACCACCACCACCACCATACCGACACCTCAACCCCATCTCAAAACTACCAACACCTCCACTCCACAACCACCACCACACCCTAACATCACCACCACAACGACCACACCACCACCATACCACCACCTCCACCCCATCTCAAAACTACCACCACCACCGTTCCACAACCACCACTACCACCACCACCACCGCCAACCCGCAGAGCTGATGGATGACTTCATGGAGGGCCGCGAGTGTGTGAACTGCGGCGCCATGTCCACCCCGCTGTGGCGGCGTGACGGCACGGGGCACTACCTGTGCAACGCGTGCGGCCTCTACCACAAGATGAACGGCATCAACCGGCCCCTCATCAAGCCGCCACGACGCATGGTGACCCGCACAGCCACTACCATTACCACCACTACCACCGCTACCACAACTACCACCACTATCACCGCTACCACCACTGTCACCGCTACCACCACGACCACCGCTATCACCGCTACCACCACTGTCACCGCTACCACCACTATCACCGCTACCGCCATCGCTACCACCACCGCTACCAAAGACAAAGATCACCCGTATAGCCTTATCAGACTGTTGGGGCAAGTGCCGTGAGCAAGCAACTATGAAGGCCGGCACTGCACACGAGGGGGTGAGTGGCCAGTGGCGATGTTTGCACACCGCCCCGGGTACTCATTTGAGGCTGAGTCGACCTAGGGAAGGCCCAGGACCCGTTCAGATAATCATCCCTGGTGTTGGCCGAGAGTAGTAAATTTAACCCGAGTCGCCGGGTTCACAGCTCAGCGCACTAACCGCTACGCCACCGCTCCCTACCATCACCACCATCACCGGCGCTACCACCGCCACACCACCCCCCCCCCCGCCGCAGCTCTCGCTCGGCCACACGGTGCGGAACGTCGGACATGGTGCCGAGCAAAGCCAAGAGGCGCGACGTCTGTAACGCACCGGGGTGCTGTGCGAATGCTTGCGGTTTGGCAGTCGCCATCAGTTACAGCGCACGGCTTGCGAGGGGTGGGAGTCGGGGGGGGGGCGGTGATGGTGGGGGTAGGGAAGTGGGGGGTAGAGGGGGGCTTAGATCGCCCCCTCCCCAAAACACCCCCACATATCTCGGACAGGGTGGCGAAGGGGTGGGGGAGATGGGGGGGTAGGGGGGGTGAGAGTGGGGGTGAGGAGGGGGGGGCAGGAGTTGGCTCGGGGTTTGGCGATGGCACATGGGGCGGCCCCGTCCCATCTATAAAGCCGCTATTTATTTCTCTTCGTCCGGGGCCTCCAGTTAAGTAGTTCTTTGTGGAATGTGAAGTGTTTTAACACATTCATAAGGCTCAAGATCAACACCCGTAATTCAGGGCCGGCCCCGAGGCGAGAGAGAGAGAGAGAGACCCGCGGCGCTATTCACACGACGCCCCACGAATACACACACACATATATTCTCCACCGCTTAAACAGAATAATAATAAAATCGCCGTGTTTTATGTTGCGCAAGACGGCGGGGCGGACATATGGATGATGGAGGCTGCGTTGCGATATTTTTGACGGTTATTATTATTATGAGAATATTTTTTTTTATTGAACTATCACGCTCGCCAGCATCGAGATAGAGACAAGGGGGGAGGGGGGGGAGGTGCTTGTGATGGATTCCCAGGACTGGGTCAAAAAAAAAGCGCAGCCCTGCAATGTCCTCGCAATCACGCCGCTGGCTGGAAAGAGAGAGAGAGGGAGGGAGACATCCCGTCTTATTAGACTCGCGCGTTTGGCCTACTCTTCCAAGATGTTACTTAACCAAGCTGGCCAAACGGGCATCATCTCTCGGAAGAGACGTACCAAGTTACCCGCACTTGACCCCACCGCGTGCGCGGACCGCTGACGACAACTCACCGCCACGACCCCATCTTACCCAGATGCTGGGTGGACGCAGGCGGTTTGCGGCGTTGAGAGTGTTTTGGCTGCTGCTTTAAGTTCCCACGTGATGATGAGCCACTTTGCTTGGCTGCCATTTGCGATGGCCCAGGTCGCTTCCGAAAAAGAGCTGCACGTCTCAGCGGGTCCTTACCTGGTGAAATAAAAATAGTCGGTCGTAGTTAATGGTACTTGCGTTGTCCGGCCCAAATCGTATCTTTTCTTTTTTTTTCTCTCTGCTGGCAAAATCCTGGCCGATAATCGCCATCTGTCTCCATCTGTACGGGGATAGAGTGTTGTCCCCTCTCGCGCAATACGTGGGGTTTTCTCCACGTGGTTTCATAATAATAATAAGAGTAAACGTTCATCATTAATTGTGTTTCCGTGTCTCTGTGTCCCTGTGTCGTGTCCTGTCTCCATGTGCCTCCCGGCATGTCCCCCTCGTGTCCCCCCTCCCCCCGCATGCCCCCCATGTCTCCCCGGTGTCCCCCCACATGCCCCCATGTCCCACCTCCCCCCGCATGCCCCCCATGTCTCCCCGGTGTCCCCCCACATGCCCCCATGTCCCACCTCCCCCCGCATGCCCCCATGTCTCCCGAATTGTCCCCGGTGAGCAGCAGTCCGGCTCGCGCCGCGTCGGCCTCTCGTGCTCCAACTGCCAGACGAGCACCACGACGCTGTGGAGGAGGAACACGGACGGGGACCCCGTGTGCAACGCCTGCGGCCTCTACAGCAAACTCCACGGCGTGAGTGGCGCACACAACAACAACAACAACAACCGCCATTCGCCACTAAGTGGCGGTGACGTCACCACGACGCTTGTGCCAGGCCATGTGCACCTTGAGGCTACCACGTGAAGTGTCGAACGCCCGCTGGCAGGAGGTCACGGGGCAGACCCAGCAGGTGCCACGGGTCGACTGACCGAGATGACCGAGATGACTGGCTGATGCACCACCTGTGTCCCCTACTGTGCCAACTTGCTGTGCTTTGGCCACCCGGCGCTCCACTCGCACACACACACACAAGGACACGCACACACGCACACTGTCACTTTGCGGCTGAAACCCGGACTCGAACCCAGACTCTCAGCAGTGGCGGCTCAGCCCATCTGACCTCTCAAGCCAAGCCAGGCGCTCCGATTATTTACTTATTGTGTTCAGGAGAGTTTCGCATCTCCGCCACGTTGGAGATCGTCAGCGAGCCTCCGGCACTGCACACTCCTGGACATCTGTGATGAAGGGCTTTACAGCTCATCGGATTCCTCCCGTATCAAACATTCTGATTACCGCTGTGTCCCGTCGTGACCCCAGGTCCCGCGGCCCCTCGCCATGAAGAAGGAGGGAATCCAGACGCGTAAACGCAAACCCAAGAACCCCAACAAGTGCAAGCCCCATCCGGGTGAGACCCCGTACGGTGCGAAATAAGTTCAGCACGCATGCCTACATACAATCCACCGCACAGATCCTGTATCGTCACTGTCATCATCATCATCGTCAACGTCATCATTATCGCTACCATCACTGCCATCACCACCATCAGCCTCTCTGCGTGCGGACGCAATAAACGGCTGTCGGTCAGGCTCTATCCACTGCTGGACCAAGGCATCGCTGCCATCTGTCACGGCCGCGTGAAGCCCACGGTCCCTTCTGGAGGTTCACGCGTCACCCTGCCCTTGTTTCCCAGGGCCGGACCAGGCGGGGGAGCTGGGAGTGGGCACGGGGAAGGGAGCGACCCCCACGGAGCCAATCGCCCTCATCAAGATGGACCCAGGCCTGGGCACGTCCGGATACAGCTCGCCCAACGCCACACAGGTACGCACAGCGTCCACCACCAAAGACAAAGATTCCCCCCCCCCCCCGCATAGCCTTCAAAGGATGTAGGGGCAAGTGCCGTTAGCGAGCACCTATGAAGGCCGGTACGGCACACGAGGGGGTGGGTGGCCAGCGCCACGCCCGGCCGCCTTTGCCTCCCTTATGGTGATGTTTTCACACCACACCGGGTACTCATTTGAGGCTGAGTCGACCTAAGGGAGGCTCAGGACCGGTTGAGATCACCACTGGTGTTGACCACGAGCGGGAATCAAACTGGGGTCGCCGGGTTCGTAGAGCGGCGCGCTAACCGCTACGACCACCGCTCCTCACGCCAATGATAAAACACACGCACGCACGCACGTGTACACCTTCCCGCAAAACAAAACAAATCCCACCCCGGCCATCATCGTTATTCCACCGTCATCTCCGTGGCCGTCCAACGGGTCCCCACGCCGACCGTCGCTGTGTGGGTGTCTCCCGGCAGGGTTCATCGCCGGCCTCTCCCGTGGCCGGCGTCCAGAGCCCGCGCTCGGGCGCGCTGGCCATGCACGCGGTGCAGCGGAGGAACCTCTCGCCGTCGGCGCCGACCCATCACCAACCGCATCAGCCCCACCACCAGCATCACCAGCATCACCACCAGCAGCAGCAGCAGCAGCAGCCCCACCACCACCACCAGCAGCAGCTCCAGCACCAGCAGGTTTCGTCGGAGCAGCACGACGCGGGGTCGGAGGGCGCGCGACACGGGTTCTGGTGCGCGATGACCCTGGTGTAGTCGCCACTCTCTCTCCGCGGCGAGAGACGAAGATTCTTGATTCGTGACGTTCCGGCGGCGGCGCTACCCCCCCCCCCTTCCTCATCCTGCGGAGCGCGACTCACCTTCATCGGCAGCCGCAGCGCTTCCTGCCGGACGTCCGTGAAAAAGAGCTTCATGGCTCACCGGATTCCTCCGCGATCAGCGATGATTGGGACACGAGCGAGAGCTGCGGGGACGGTGTCGACGTGCGTTGTCTCGTCAGCGGTGGCCGGGCCGAAACACGGAAGGAGACGCTGTCGTCCGTCTGGAAACGTCGGTCACCGACCCTGGAAAGATATTTCCGCACCCGGCACACTGCGTCCAGGGTCGCCCAAACCGCCCGCGGGAGCGGAAAGTCGGAAAATAGCGACGTGAAGAACCGTGCAGTCATCCCGACACGGTCACTTGGCCAAGCAAGCGCCGGGCAAACGACACCGGATGCGGACGCTCGCTGCTTCACGGGGACTCGAGAGAGACGCGGTTCTACGGTGTCCTAAGCCAGAGACGGTTCTGATAATATTATTATTAATAATATGAATAACAATATTAGACGTAAAATATACCGCGTATGTACAGGGTGGCCCAAAAAGTCGGGACACAGAGGGTAATTATATTTATTTTGACAATTCATATCGGGGCTGCTTTTTACGTCTCCTTTGCAAATGTTCAAACTGACTTCCATGCACGGATGCACGAGTTCTCTTTGAAATTATTTTTTCTATTCGAAAATATTACGGCTGCCTTCTTTAGCAAACACACACACACGCACGCACATATACAAACTGAATTGAACTCGCTCATCTTTAGATAATTTTCTTTGAATTTTTAAATGCTATCAGAAGGAGTTGGAGGTAGAAGAGGAAAAATAAATATTAATAGTGATAATAAATTACATATTAACTTACGGAATAAATTCGATGTTTTCATGAAATAACCCTGTGGGTTCTGAACTCTTTGGGCCATCCTGTATATATATGTGTGAGTGTGTGGGGGAGCGGTGGTGCAGCGGTTAGCGCCTTGCGACACGAACCTGGCGACCCGGGTTCGAATCCTGCTCATGGCCAACACCGGTGACGATTATCTGAACCGGTCCTGGGCCTCCCCTAGGTCGACTCAGCCTCAAATGACTACATGGTGCGGTATGTAAACATCGCCACTGGGGAGACAAAGGCAGTTGGGCGTGGTGCTGGCCACCCACCCCCTCGTGTGCCGTTCCGGCCTTCATAGGTGCTCGCTAACAGCACTTGCCCCGACAGTTTGTTAAAGCCTACACGGTGGGATCTTTGTCTTTGTTTGTTTTTGACATGCACACACAAAGTGAGATTGAAATGTAGAAAACAATGAGACAATGAACGCGGAGAGATGTAACAGAGAGCCATTCCTCGGAACGGAAAAGACAAAACTCAAAAGCACGAGCAGCGGCCGCATCAGAAGCATCTTTCACAACTTCTTGCCGTCCTCTTTGTTTGGTGAGATTTGCCAAAGAACACTTGTTGTGTTCGCGCGAACTCCGCGTGACGCTCGCGCGCCACACGCGCGTCACGCCGCTTCTTGTGTCAACAGGGTGGTGGTGGTGGTAGTAGTTGTTGTTGTTACGGGCCACGCTTCTGTTCCCGTCGCGATCCGGGGATGCGGAATCTGACCGCAGGATCGGGCTGCGTGCTTTGTTCCTTCCATTCGATCACTGCAGAGTAACACTCCTGATCTAAACACCCTACTCAACAATCACCCTACTCAACAACACCTTTCTGAACAACACCCATACCACCAGCAGTGGCAGCAACGGCAGCATCACCGCGTGCGAAGCGCTCCATCTGTGCGGCAGCTCCATGATTTCACCGGGACCCGATTTTGAGAATCCCCATCCGTCGCTGTTGTGTTATTGCCGTGCCTACTTTGTTTCGTGTAGCGTCGTCACGAACCTACGAAGGAACTTACAGACGTACGGTGACAAGTGCGATTTGAAATTTACACAGCGACTGCATGAAAACCGCGTCTCAATTACCAAGTGATGATGATGATGGTGGTGACATCATCATCATCATCATACTTTCTACCCTCCTCCTCCTCACACAGAGAGACCCACAGACTCACACAGAGACCGACAGACTCACGCAGGGACCCACATACTCACACAGAGACCCATATACTCACACATAGACCCATAGATTCACACAGAGACCCACAGACTCGCACAGAGACATATAGACCCACACAGAAACCCATAGACTCACATAAAGAGATGCATAGACCCAAACAGAGACCCATAGATCTCCCCAGACAGTGTATCCCTCCCCACCCACTCTGCCCTTCTAGTCTTAGGTCTTCTCTTCGCTCCCAACGCGCGTCCCAGCAGAGAGAGAGGCGCTGTTATCACGCCTTAAGATGCAGGAACACTAAGTAATATTTGAAAACACTTTTTTTTAAACACGCTTTAATGAAATGTACCCTACTCGTAATGGCAGAACTCCACGACTCCAGGAAGTGGCCCCGAAGCTTGCCATAACGTAAGGGGCCATGGTGATTTACAGCCAACGTCAGTTGAGCGTGGACAATTAGACCCAAGGCGAAACATAACATATAAAAAAATATTTTTAGAAATATTTTTATTATTTGTTATGATAGAATATAGTATTGTCATCAGTATGACATAAGTATACCGAGTTTGCAGTCGATACCACATTGGGAAGTGGGTTAAAATTGAGGATACAACGACAACAACAACAGCAACAGAGGGAGTTAATAGAAAGCGTGTAAAAATAAAACATAGAAGATGCGGGAACAAAAACAACCCAGCACCCTCCAAGCGGATGGTCCGAGGGAGGCACGCGAACGCAATGCGATTTCACGCGCGCGTGCCGTGGTAAAGGCGCGGCCCTGCAATGTCCCACTCACACAGCCGCTGGCAGACGGACATCCACTGAGAGGGAGCGTCAAGGCAGCGCCTCCGGTGGATGGTATTTGGCCTACTCTTCCATGCTGAAAACACGTGTTGCAAGCGGTGGAAGCACCCACCCACTCACACGACCCCAACGTACGTGGACCTGACGATCCGCTAGCACGTGTGAGTCGATTGATTCCCTGTTGCTGGCTGCGTGGGTTGGTGGGTGATGTTAAGGAACTCGCCCCATTGTTTCGACTGCCGAGCCAGGAGATGGAATCGAACCTGCGAACTCTGCGTTGCGAGTCTCGTGTGCCGCTGCTGCTGCTGCTGCTGCTGACCGTCATCCCACACTGTGGCAGCTCCCCTTGTAATCGATGATCAATAACCAATATTAATCGATGATAATCGAACGTTCATCCACGACTGGAGTGGCAAGAAATGCTGCTACCCGCCCGACCAGCACACGTTTGCGTGTTTTCGTTTATAAATATATATATATAGCTATGTTGTACACGTGTATGTCATTGTTTGATGTTCTTAATCAAGTCAAAGTGCAATTTGCTATTTCTTTTTTTTGTACCAATCAGTGTTAACGATGAATGAGGCGGTGGTCGAAGCCGAGACGGAGATGTTGATGCGCGCGCAGTGTGGCGCCTCGCCTAGACACGCCGCACTCGCCGCTTGGGCACAGGTGAGCGGGCAGCGGTGGCGCAGCGGGTAGCACCACGCACGGCCACCTTTGTCTCCCCAGCGGCGATGTTTACACACGACTGCACCCGGTACTCATTCGAGGCTGAGTCGACCTCGCGGAGGCCCAGGACCGGTTCGGATAATCGTCACCAGTGTTGGAGGCGGTGAGCGGGAATCGAACTTGGGTCGCTGCCGGGATCGTAGCTCAGCGTAGCGCTAACCACTGCACCACCGCTCCCTAGAGCACCTATAACCTGACACAAAGACAAAAATATACCCCCCCCCCCCCCCCGTATAGACTGTAACAGACTGTAGGGGCAAGTGCTGTTAGCGAGCACCTCGGAAGGCCTGGCACAGCATGCGAGGGGGTGGGTGGCCAGCAACCACGCCCGGCCGCCTTTGTCTCCCCAGTGGCGATGTTTACATATCGTACCAGGTACTCATTTGAGGCTGAGTCCACCTAGGGGAAACCCAGGACCGATTCGGATAATCGTCACTGGTGTTGGCCATGAGCGGGAATCGAAACCCGGGTCGCCGGGTTCATAGTGCAGCGCGCTAACCACTACACTACCGCTCCCCACCACACAACACACAGCGCGCTAACCACTGCACCACCGCTCCCCACAACACACGCGCGCGCGATGTCCGTCCAGTGTTTGCAAGATGCGATGTCAATAATGGCACGACCAAAGAAGTCTACGATCGTTTGATTGTTTTGTATTTAGGAAAATAAACACTTGCTCAGAATTGACTATTATTATTCATGTTTTATCAAGAGTAAACTAAAAATATTCGCTCCCAGTTTATTTAGGTTTAGGGTGTTTTACGTTCAAGTCGGCAAAGCAAGTGGCTATTCTGAGCCAGTTGAATTGAAACAGAATGGTTCACCTCCCCGCATGGCACGTGTAGATATTGCGACTTTGATGGTGATGATGATGATGATCGTGGTGGCGTACGCATGCACGCACACGCAACGCCTATACGATGTGTGCGTGTGTGTGTGCGTCGGTCAAGCTGTAATTTTGTGATGTTTTAAGGTTTTTTTTTTAAAAGACCTGCAGATTCATAAAGAATTACCACTTATATTGAATTTCACGAACGGTTTCTTGTGGTGATTTTCGTTCGCGCAGTGCTCCCATCTGTTCCCCCTACACCCAACCGCCCGGAAGAATCATCGCCACGTGCAGCGCTGTAGAGAGTGGCCCGCGGAAGCAGATGCCGAAGAGCCTCTTCCGACGGGCTTGATCCACACTCACGCGATTCGCTCGCGTTCAACTGACCCCCCCACCCCCACGACCCCCCCCCCCGCCCCCCGTGGTAGAGTGACCTTCATCCAACAGTTGATTGAAAACGCGCTTGTAAATTATAGGTAGAAAAAGAAATGAAAACAATCACTGATTTTCTTTTTAACCAAGAGAGGCACACAGAGTCGCATGATTCGTTTTCTGGAGGGTTCCTGCTGCCACATTGGGGGGCGCTGTGGTGGCTGGGAGATGTTAACTCCCTCGCCGAGAACGCACGAGGTCCTGGGTTCGATCCCGACCCAGACGCCTGCTGCTGCTGTATATTTGGAGTTCACGTGTCCCACTCTCGCCGTGGTCGCGTGGATTTTCTCTCCGGGCCCTCCGGCTTTCCCCCTCCACATTTAGAACCAACATCGCGCATTTAGACTATTTGGTGACCAGCAGCTTCGTTGAGCTGTCGTTCGTGGACAGGTCGCTTCAGAAATATAAGGAGCTACAGAGCTCAGTGTGGATCTCACCTGGTAAAATAAAAAAAATAAACTGTTTAAATTTGTTTTCAGCCAATTAATTAATGAGTTGTTTATGTTACACGTGGGAGTAAATCGGAGCACCCGGAGAAAATCCCACGGCTTTCACGAGGTGGGGTAACAACCCTACCCCACCCCCGTACAGATAGAACCAGATGGCGATTCGTCACACTTTGCTGTGCCGCCTTCTCCTGGAGATCTGCTTTTGTGTGTTTAGTTTGTTGTCCTTCCCCCGCACCTCCGATTATCACGTTTGTGCTAAGTACGGTGCGAACGAAGTTCAACATACGGTACACACATACATACGAGCCAAAGGGGACGGCTTCCTCCTCAAAGCCCACGAGAAGGCAATTTCGCAAGAACATCTGCGTGTGACCCAACGGTGCTGGGCTACTCCGCTGATAATGATGATATGCAGGCTGACCGTTGATGATGGTGAGGATGATGGTGAAGATGATGATGGTGGTGATGCGGATGATGATGGTGAGTGACGTCTGTGACCTCTGCTGTCGGGGTCGCGCCTGCAGCGCGGGTCACGTGTTGTTGTTGTTTGTTGTGTTTACGTGTCGCGCTGTTTGTGTTCGCGCCCGTCTCGCTCGGCGCTCGGGGTCACGCCGGGTCACCGCAGCGTGACCCCTGCACAGCGCCGGCACAGAGGCCATTGGAGGGACACGCGCGCGCGTGTGTGTGTGTGTACATGTGTGTGTGCGTGTGTGTGTGTACATGTGTGTGTGCGTGTGTGTACATGTGTGTGTGCGTGTGTGTGTGTACATGTGTGTGTGCGTGTGTGTGTACATGTGTGTGCGTGTGTGTGTACATGTGTGTGTGCGTGTGTGTGTGTACATGTGTGTGTGCGTGCGTGTATGTGCGTGCCTGTGTGTGCGTGTGGGTGTATGTGCGTGTGTGTGTGCGTGCGTGTGTGTACATGTGTGTGTGTGTGCGTGTGTGTACATGTGTGTACATGTGTGTGTGCGTGTGTGCGTATGTGTGTGTGTGTGTGGGTGCGTGCGTGTGTGCGTGCGTGTGTATGTACATGTGTGTGTGTGTGCGTGCGTGTGCGTGCGTGTGGGTGTGTGTGCGTGTGGATGTGTGTGCGTGTGCGTGTGTGCGTGCGTGTGTGTGTGCGTGCGTGTGCGTGCGTGTGGGTGTGTGTGCGTGTGGATGTGTGTGCGTGCGTGTGTGCGTGTGTGTACATGTGTGCGTGTGTGTGTGAAAGCGGAAGTCGGGGAGCGGTGGCGTACCGGTTAGCGCTGCGCTACAAACCTGGCTACCCGAGTTCGATTCCCTATCACGGCCACCAACACCAGTGACGATTATCAGAACCGGTCCTGGGCCTCCCCCTAGGTCGACTCAGCCTCAATTGAGTACCTCGTGCGGTGTGTAAACATCGACACTCGGGAGCAACACGTGCGGTCGGGCTTAGTGCTGGCCACCCACCCCCACGTGTGCCTTGCCGGCCTTCATAGGTGCTCGCTAACAGCACTTGCCCCGACAGTCTGCTAAAGGCTATACGGGGGATCTTTGTCTTTGTGGGAGAGCGGTGGCGGAGCGCGCTCTGCGCTACGATCCCGGCTACTAACCGAGTTCGATTCCCGCTCACGGCCAACACCGGTGGCGATTATCTGAGCCTCCACTAGGTCGACTCGGCCTCAAATGAGTACCGTATGCCTGCTGCGGTGTGTAAACATCGGGCGTGGTGCCCCCCCCCCCCACACGCCCTCGTGGAGCGAGCCGTGCCGGCCTTCATAGGTGCTCCTCGCTCACCACAACAACAGCCGGTCCAAGGCTATACGGGGGACCTTTGTCTTTTGTTCCTCGGGCGTGCGCGCCCTTGCGCGTTCGTGCTCGCGCGCATTCCCCGCCCCGCCCCCGCATCCCCCCCGCCCCCCCCCGCCCCCCTGCCCCCCCCCCCGCCCCCCAGTGGGTCGCTCAAGCGCCTCCCTGCGCGTGCCTGGCGCTACCTTCCAAATTACCCAAATGAAGCAGCTCACTAATTGAACGCCTCTGTCTGCAGGTCTCTCTCATTCACCCCCCCCCCACCGCCTCCCCCCCCTTCGCGGTCCCCCGTCTCACCCCCCCTCCCCCCCCCCGATCCTGTGTAAATCTCAACTCAGACCTAATTAATGTCCTCCCAGCCTTGTCGGCTCCCACTCGGCGGCGAGGGGATTCGGTTGACAGAATTGGCTGCCGCTTGTCCAGACCTAGACGTAGCACGAGTAATGTTGTTAATGCGTCACTTGGTTTTTGTTTGTATATTCTTACACACATATATATATGTGTGTGTGTTCGTGGTTAGTTGTTCGTCGACGCAATCACCCTCCATCGCGACCCCCCAAACCCCCTGACCAAGCGCGACAGACAATGGGAACGAGACAGACAATACAAACGAGACAGAACAATACAAACGAGAAAAATAATACAAACGAGACAGAACAATAGAAACGAGACAGAACAAGACAAACGAGACAGAACAATACAAACGAGAAAAATAATACAAACGAGACAGAACAATGCAAACGAGACAGAACAATACAAACGAGACAAAACAATGCAAACGAGACAGAACAATGCAAACGAGACAGAACAATAGAAACGAGACAGAACAAGACAAACGAGACAGAACAATACAAACGAGAAAAATAATACAAACGAGACAGAACAATGCAAACGAGACAGAACAATACAAACGAGACAAAACAATGCAAACGAGACAGAACAATACAAACGAGACAGAACAATACAAACGAGATAAACAATACAAACGAGACAGAACAATACAAACGAGATAAACAATACAAACGAGACAGAACAATGCAAACGAGACAGAACAATACAAACGAGACAGAACAATACAAACGAGACAGACAATACAAACGAGACAAAACAATACAAACGAGACAGACAATACAAACGAGACAAAACAATACAAACGAGACAAACAATACAAACGAGACAGACAATACAAACGAGACAGAACAATACAAACGAGACAGACAATACAAACGAGACAGACAATACAAACGAGACAGAACAATACAAACGAGACAAACAATACAAACGAGACAGACAATACAAACGAGACAGAACAATACAAACGAGACAGACAATACAAACGAGACAGAACAATACAAACGAGACAAACAATACAAACGAGACAGACAATACAAACGAGACAAAACAATACAAACGAGACAAACAATACAAACGAGACAGACAATACAAACGAGACAGAACAATGCAAACGAGACAAGCAATACAAACGAGACAGAACAATACAAACGAGACAGACAATACAAACGAGACAAAACAATACAAACGAGACAAACAATACAAACGAGACAGACAATACAAACGAGACAGAACAATACAAACGAGACAGACAATACAAACGAGACAGAACAATACAAACGAGACAAACAATACAAACGAGACAGACAATACAAACGAGACAAAACAATACAAACGAGACAAACAATACAAACGAGACAGACAATACAAACGAGACAGAACAATGCAAACGAGACAAGCAATACAAACGAGACAGAACAATACAAACGAGACAGACAATACAAACGAGACAAAACAATACAAACGAGACAAACAATACAAACGAGACAGACAATACAAACGAGACAGAACAATGCAAACGAGACAAGCAATACAAACGAGACAGACAATACAAACGAGACAAAACAATACAAACGAGACAAACAATACAAACGAGACAGACAATACAAACGAGACAGAACAATACAAACGAGACAGACAATACAAACGAGACAGACAATACAAACGAGACAAAACAATACAAACGAGACAAACAATACAAACGAGACAGACAATACAAACGAGACAGAACAATACAAACGAGACAGACAATACAAACGAGACAGACAATACAAACGAGACAGACAATACAAACGAGACAGAACAATACAAACGAGACAGAACAATACAAACGAGACAGACAATACAAACGAGACAGACAATACAAACGAGACAGAACAATACAAACGAGACAGACAATACAAACGAGACAGACAATACAAACGAAACAAAACAATACAAACGAGACAAACAATACAAACGAGACAGACAATACAAACGAGACAGAACAATGCAAACGAGACAAGCAATACAAACGAGACAGAACAATACAAACGAGACAGACAATACAAACGAGACAAAACAATACAAACGAGACAAACAATACAAACGAGACAGACAATACAAACGAGACAGAACAATACAAACGAGACAGACAATACAAACGAGACAGAACAATACAAACGAGACAAACAATACAAACGAGACAGACAATACAAACGAGACAAAACAATACAAACGAGACAAACAATACAAACGAGACAGACAATACAAACGAGACAGAACAATGCAAACGAGACAAGCAATACAAACGAGACAGAACAATACAAACGAGACAGACAATACAAACGAGACAAAACAATACAAACGAGACAAACAATACAAACGAGACAGACAATACAAACGAGACAGAACAATGCAAACGAGACAAGCAATACAAACGAGACAGACAATACAAACGAGACAAAACAATACAAACGAGACAAACAATACAAACGAGACAGACAATACAAACGAGACAGAACAATACAAACGAGACAGACAATACAAACGAGACAGACAATACAAACGAGACAAAACAATACAAACGAGACAAACAATACAAACGAGACAGACAATACAAACGAGACAGAACAATACAAACGAGACAGACAATACAAACGAGACAGACAATACAAACGAGACAGACAATACAAACGAGACAGAACAATACAAACGAGACAGAACAATACAAACGAGACAGACAATACAAACGAGACAGACAATACAAACGAGACAGAACAATACAAACGAGACAGACAATACAAACGAGACAGACAATACAAACGAGACAAAACAATACAAACGAGACAAACAATACAAACGAGACAGACAATACAAACGAGACAGAACAATGCAAACGAGACAAGCAATACAAACGAGACAGAACAATACAAACGAGACAGACAATACAAACGAGACAAAACAATACAAACGAGACAAACAATACAAACGAGACAGACAATACAAACGAGACAGAACAATACAAACGAGACAGACAATACAAACGAGACAGAACAATACAAACGAGACAAACAATACAAACGAGACAGACAATACAAACGAGACAAAACAATACAAACGAGACAAACAATACAAACGAGACAGACAATACAAACGAGACAGAACAATGCAAACGAGACAAGCAATACAAACGAGACAGAACAATACAAACGAGACAGACAATACAAACGAGACAAAACAATACAAACGAGACAAACAATACAAACGAGACAGACAATACAAACGAGACAGAACAATGCAAACGAGACAAGCAATACAAACGAGACAGACAATACAAACGAGACAAAACAATACAAACGAGACAAACAATACAAACGAGACAGACAATACAAACGAGACAGACAATACAAACGAGACAAAACAATACAAACGAGACAGACAATACAAACGAGACAAAACAATACAAACGAGACAAACAATACAAACGAGACAGACAATACAAACGAGACAGAACAATACAAACGAGACAGACAATACAAACGAGACAGAACAATACAAACGAGACAAACAATACAAACGAGACAGACAATACAAACGAGACAGAACAATACAAACGAGACAGACAATACAAACGAGACAGAACAATACAAACGAGACAAACAATACAAACGAGACAGACAATACAAACGAGACAAAACAATACAAACGAGACAAACAATACAAACGAGACAGACAATACAAACGAGACAGAACAATGCAAACGAGACAAGCAATACAAACGAGACAGAACAATACAAACGAGACAGACAATACAAACGAGACAAAACAATACAAACGAGACAAACAATACAAACGAGACAGACAATACAAACGAGACAGAACAATACAAACGAGACAGACAATACAAACGAGACAGAACAATACAAACGAGACAAACAATACAAACGAGACAGACAATACAAACGAGACAAAACAATACAAACGAGACAAACAATACAAACGAGACAGACAATACAAACGAGACAGAACAATGCAAACGAGACAAGCAATACAAACGAGACAGAACAATACAAACGAGACAGACAATACAAACGAGACAAAACAATACAAACGAGACAAACAATACAAACGAGACAGACAATACAAACGAGACAGAACAATGCAAACGAGACAAGCAATACAAACGAGACAGACAATACAAACGAGACAAAACAATACAAACGAGACAAACAATACAAACGAGACAGACAATACAAACGAGACAGAACAATACAAACGAGACAGACAATACAAACGAGACAGACAATACAAACGAGACAAAACAATACAAACGAGACAAACAATACAAACGAGACAGACAATACAAACGAGACAGAACAATACAAACGAGACAGACAATACAAACGAGACAGACAATACAAACGAGACAGACAATACAAACGAGACAGAACAATACAAACGAGACAGAACAATACAAACGAGACAGACAATACAAACGAGACAGACAATACAAACGAGACAGAACAATACAAACGAGACAGACAATACAAACGAGACAGACAATACAAACGAGACAAAACAATACAAACGAGACAAACAATACAAACGAGACAGACAATACAAACGAGACAGAACAATGCAAACGAGACAAGCAATACAAACGAGACAGAACAATACAAACGAGACAGACAATACAAACGAGACAAAACAATACAAACGAGACAAACAATACAAACGAGACAGACAATACAAACGAGACAGAACAATACAAACGAGACAGACAATACAAACGAGACAGAACAATACAAACGAGACAAACAATACAAACGAGACAGACAATACAAACGAGACAAAACAATACAAACGAGACAAACAATACAAACGAGACAGACAATACAAACGAGACAGAACAATGCAAACGAGACAAGCAATACAAACGAGACAGAACAATACAAACGAGACAGACAATACAAACGAGACAAAACAATACAAACGAGACAAACAATACAAACGAGACAGACAATACAAACGAGACAGAACAATGCAAACGAGACAAGCAATACAAACGAGACAGACAATACAAACGAGACAAAACAATACAAACGAGACAAACAATACAAACGAGACAGACAATACAAACGAGACAGAACAATACAAACGAGACAGACAATACAAACGAGACAGACAATACAAACGAGACAAAACAATACAAACGAGACAAACAATACAAACGAGAAAGACAATACAAACGAGACAGAACAATACAAACGAGACAGACAATACAAACGAGACAGACAATACAAACGAGACAGACAATACAAACGAGACAGAACAATACAAACGAGACAGAACAATACAAACGAGACAGACAATACAAACGAGACAGACAATACAAACGAGACAGAACAATACAAACGAGACAGACAATACAAACGAGACAGACAATACAAACGAGACAAAACAATACAAACGAGACAAACAATACAAACGAGACAGACAATACAAACGAGACAGAACAATGCAAACGAGACAAGCAATACAAACGAGACAGAACAATACAAACGAGACAGACAATACAAACGAGACAAAACAATACAAACGAGACAAACAATACAAACGAGACAGACAATACAAACGAGACAGAACAATACAAACGAGACAGACAATACAAACGAGACAGAACAATACAAACGAGACAAACAATACAAACGAGACAGACAATACAAACGAGACAAAACAATACAAACGAGACAAACAATACAAACGAGACAGACAATACAAACGAGACAGAACAATGCAAACGAGACAAGCAATACAAACGAGACAGAACAATACAAACGAGACAGACAATACAAACGAGACAAAACAATACAAACGAGACAAACAATACAAACGAGACAGACAATACAAACGAGACAGAACAATGCAAACGAGACAAGCAATACAAACGAGACAGACAATACAAACGAGACAAAACAATACAAACGAGACAAACAATACAAACGAGACAGACAATACAAACGAGACAGACAATACAAACGAGACAAAACAATACAAACGAGACAGACAATACAAACGAGACAAAACAATACAAACGAGACAAACAATACAAACGAGACAGACAATACAAACGAGACAGAACAATACAAACGAGACAGACAATACAAACGAGACAGACAATACAAACAGGAATAAAACAAACATGTATCGACTAATAGATGGTTTTATCGAATCGTCACTATGTAGCGAATCTACATTGGGGAGGGGAGCGCTTCGTGATACGGCGGAGAGGGGGGGTGAGACTCGTTACAGTACTCACCACCCCGTCACTCACCACCCCCTCACTCACCACCCCGTCACTCACCACCCCGTCACTCACCACCCCGTCACTCACCACCCCCTCACTCACCACCCCGTCACTCACCACCCCGTCACTCACCACCCCCTCACTCACCACCCCCTCACTCACCACCCCCTCACTCACCACCCCCTCACTCACCACCCCTTCACTCACCACCCCCTCACTCACCACCCCCTCACTCACCACCCCGTCACTCACCACCCCGTCACTCACCACCCCGTCACTCACCACCCCCTCACTCACCACCCCGTCACTCACCACCCCCTCACTCACCACCCCGTCACTCACCACCCCGTCACTCACCACCCCGTCACTCACCACCCCCTCACTCACCACCCCCTCACTCACCACCCCGTCACTCACCACCCCCTCACTCACCACCCCGTCACTCACCACCCCGTCACTCACCACCCCGTCACTCACCACCCCCTCACTCACCACCCCGTCACTCACCACCCCCTCACTCACCACCCCCTCACTCACCACCCCTTCACTCACCACCCCCTCACTCACCACCCCCTCACTCACCACCCCGTCACTCACCACCCCGTCACTCACCACCCCGTCACTCACCACCCCGTCACTCACCACCCCCTCACTCACCACCCCCTCACTCACCACCCCTTCACTCACCACCCCCTCACTCACCACCCCGTCACGCACCACCCCGTCACTCACCACCCCGTCACTCACCACCCCCTCACTCACCACCCCGTCACTCACCACCCCCTCACTCACCACCCCCTCACTCACCACCCCTTCACTCACCACCCCCTCACTCACCACCCCGTCACGCACCACCCCGTCACTCACCACCCCCTCACTCACCACCCCCTCACTCACCACCCCCTCACTCACCACCCCCTCACTCACCACCACCACCCCCTCACTCACCACCACCACCCCCTCACTCACCACCCCCTCACTCACCACCCCCTCACTCACCACCCCGTCACTCACCACCCCGTCACTCACCACCCCCTCACTCACCACCCCCTCACTCACCACCCCCTCACTCACCACCCCCTCACTCACCACCCCCTCGCTCACCACCCCCGCACTCACCACCCCGTCACTCACCACCCCGTCACTCACCACCCCCTCACTCACCACCCCCTCACTCACCACCCCCTCACTCACCACCCCCTCACTCACCACCCCCGTCACTCACCACCCCTCACTCACCACCCCTTCACTCACCACCCCTCACTCACCACCCCTCACTCACCACCCCTTCACTCACCACCCCTCACTCACCACCCCTCACTCACCACCCCTTCACTCACCACCCCTCACTCACCACCCCTCACTCACCACCCCTTCACTCACCAACCCCTCACTCACCACCCCCTCACTCACCACCCCCTCACTCACCACCCCCTCACTCACCACCCCACCCCCTCACTCACCACCCCCTCACTCACCACCCCCTCACTCACCACCCCCTCACTCACCACCCCGTCACTCACCACCCCGTCACTCACCAACCCCTCACTCACCACCCCCTCACTCACCACCACCCTCACTCTCCACCCCTTCACTCGCCAACCCCTCACTCACTACCCCACCCCCTCACTCACCACCCCCTCACTCACCACCCCACCCCCTCACTCACCACCCCCTCACTCACCACCCCACCCCCTCACTCACCACCCCCTCACTCACCACCCCCTCACTCACCACCCCCTCACTCACCACCCCCTCACTCACCACCCCCTCACTCACCACCCCACCCACTCACCACCCCCTCACTCACCACCCCACCCACTCACCACCCCCTCACTCACCACCCCACCCTCTCACTCACCACCTCACTCACCACCCCACCCCCTCACCCACCACCCCACCCCCTCACTCACCACCACACCCCCTCACTCACCACCTCACTCCCTCACTCACCACCCCACCCCCTCACTCACCACCTCACCCCCTCACTCACCACCCCACCCCCTCACCCACCACCCCACCCCCTCACTCACCACCCCACCCCCTCACCCACCACCTCACCCCCTCATTCACCACCCCACCCCCTCACTCACCACCTCACCCCCTCACTCACCACCCCACCCACCACTCCACCCCCTCACTCACCACCCCACCACCTCACTCACCACCCCACCCCCTCACCCACCACCTCACCCCCTCACTCACCACCCCACCCCCTCACTCACCACCCCACCCTCTCACTCACCACCTCACCCCCTCACTCACCACCCCACCCACCACCCCACCCCCTCACTCACCACCCCACCCCCTCACTCACCACCTCACCCCCTCACTCACCACCCCACCCCCTCACCCACCACCCCACCCCCTCACTCACCACCCCACCCCCTCACCACCACCCTCACTCACCCCCATCGACTGCCCGCTGAAAGCGACGTGCCTCTGAGTTTATTTGTAAAGCATCACGGGGGTGTTAGTCACAGCGGGCAGTCAAGAACCACAAACAACAACAACAGTCGGCAGACATCACAACCTCCAGGCGTGACCCCGCGCGGCAGGACATCGCAAAACAACAACAGCAACCACATCGACTGCCACAACAACCACCGTCTCATCCGTGTTGTGTTCAACCATCACACCGCGGGTCACAACAGCACTCACTCACACTCACTCACACTCACTTACACTCACACACAGACTCACTCACACACACACCCACCCACTCACACACTCACACACCCACCCACTCACACACTCACTCACACACCCACTCACTCACTCACACACCCACTCACTCAGCCACCCACTCACTCAGCCACCCACTCACTCAGCCACCCACTCATGCATTCACTCACCCACCCACTCTCTTACCTCATTGCTCACAACCCATTCACTCACACACTCACTCACATATCCACTCACTGACTCAATCATCCACTCATCTACCCACTCACTCATCCACTCACCTACCCACTCAATAATCCACTCACGTACCCACTCACTCACTCATCCACTCACCTTCTCATTCACCCATCCACTCACCACACTGCAGGTCACATCGCTTCTCTTTCTGCTTCTTCTCTCGTCCCATCAATGACCATCGTCCAGCGCTAATGATGACAACACTCACCAAACTCAACTCAATTTGCTGTTTATTGACGCTCGCTTTACGTTACTGGCGTATTTGTGGGCCCTGCGGCCCCGAGTTCAGCCACTGCGTGTGAAGTTAATGAGACAGGAACAAAAAGAATCGGTCACGACACAACCACGATCCGGTCACTGCATCGCGCGGCGCTTTCAGATGCCCTCCTGCGGCCGTCTGGAACGCTCTTCCTTCCGACATTCGGAAGCCACTGGAGCTGTGCACTTTTAAATCGTCTAGATTGAAAACTAATTTTTAAATAACTTTTTATTGTCTTTAGTTTATTGTTCACCCCTTCCCCCCGTACCTCCGATTAGCACCATTGGCTACGTACGGGGCGAAATACATTCAACGTGCACACATCCCTGCAAATATTCACATTTGGCAAGTAGATTCGGTGTAAGGGAGCCGACTTTGTTTCCAAAAGCGCGCGAGAGAGTCTGGAGATAAAGAGAGACTCGATTTGACGACGTGGATTTCCATCGGAACGTAGCGAGCAGCTTGCGCAGGCTACACGGGGGAGCTTTGTCTCTTGTGTGCAGAAGGAGGAGTTAACCTTTCATCTGGGACTCCACTTCAGTACCAGGCATTGAATTATTGCTCACTCAAGGTCCAGGGGATGATTTGATGCTGGAACAACACGCGTGTGTGTCGTGTGTGTGTGTAGTGTGGTGTGTGTAGTGTGCAGTGTGTGTAGTGTGTGTTGTGTTTGTAGTGTGTGTAGTGTGTGTAGTGTGTGTGTGTAGTGTGTGTGTGTAGTGTGTGTTGTGTTTGTAGTGTGTGTAGTGTGTGTAGTGTGTGTTTGTAGTGTGTGTGTGTAGTGTGTGTTGTGTTTGTAGTGTGGGTAGTGTGTGTAGTGTGTGTAGTGTGTGGTGTGCGTGTATAGTATGTGCTGTGTGTGTGTATGCTTGTCATTCTGTTAGTGGTAGTGCAGTGGTTAGCCCACTGCGCTACGAACCCGTGCGACACGAGTTCGTTTCCCGCTCACGGTCAACAACACCAGTGATCGATTATTATCTGAACCGGTCCTGGGCCACCTTTAGGTGGACTCAGCCTCAAATGAGTACCCGGTCCGGTGGTGTGTGAACATCGCTACTTCTAGAGACAATGGCGGCCGGGGGTGGTGCTGGCTACCAACCCCCTCGTGTGCCGTGCCGGCCTTCACAGGTGCTACTCGCTAACAGCGCTTGCCCCAACAGTCTGTTAGGGCTATACGCGTGATCTGATTATTTACAGTGTGTACTCTGGCACTAGTAGTAGTAGGGACAGGAGGTGGCTGATCGCTGGCGGGCGAGCGAGCGAAGCGAATCCAGTGATCGCTGGGTCACAAGAAGATGTGCTGGTTTATCCAGGATGTTTCTGTTGCGCGCCGTCGCTTTAAGATGTTTCTCTGTTCATATTTTGTTTGTTGCGGTTGCACCCGACTCAAGAGCCACATGGCTCACAGGGCTACACCTAATACATGGAACTTGTTTGTTGTTGTAACGTTCTGACCCGCCCCTACCGGACATCTGTGAAAAAGAGCTTTATAACTCATCGGATTCCTCCTCCGGTATAAATACTGATTCTGATCGATCACCTTGACTGCTGCTCGACTCTTTAGACGGTGCTCGACCACGTGCAGTGAGGTAGGAGCTGGGCCCTCTGCGCCAGCAGCAGCACCATGCATCCAACTGGGGCAGAATCCCGTACTTTGTATAGAGTCCGTACCCAACTTGTTGTTCGGGTGATGTGGTGGTGGTGGTGGTGTAAGTGATGTGAGTGATGTTGGTCTTGTGTAAAAATAATTCCCCCACCCACCCGCGCCCCCCATCCCTGGTTTCCTTTCCTCGTTGCCCCGAAAAATAAATTGGGGGAACAAAATGAAAGAGTAGAAAAATATAATATTAATAATGCCGTGGCAGCCAGAGGGATTGTGTGCCCCAAAAGCCTCTTCCGCCTGTTTGTTTGCTCAGACTGCCAGCCCCTGCTGCCGGCTACAGCCTTGCTGCTGATGCTTGCTGACGGTGCTGCTGCTGTTGATGGTGTACGTGTGTATCTTGAACTTCTTTCGCACCGTACGTAACCAACCACGCTTTTATCGGAGGCGCGGGGGAAGGACAACAAACGAATTAATTAATAAAAAAAAAAGCAGTTCTAAAGAAATGTGCATAGCTCCGGTGGCTTCCTAATATCGGGAGGAAGAGCGTTCCAGACGGCCACAGAAGCGCACCGGAACGCGTCCGATGCAGTGGCCGTCTTGATGATGATGATGACAGTGAGGAGCGGTGGCGCAAGTGATTAGCGCACACTGCCCAACGAAACCCGGGCGATCCGATATTGATTATCGCTCACCGCTCACGGCCGACGATCGCTGACGAATATGCGAACCGGTTCTGAGCCTCCCCCTAGGTCGATTCGGCCTCAAATGAGTACCTAGGGAGACGAGGCCGGGCGTGGTGCTGGCCAAAACCACCCCCTCGTGTGCCGTGCCGGCCTTAATAGGTGCTCGCTAACAGCACTTGCCGTGTGACCCCCACGGGAAATCTCTGTCGCTTTCTCAGCGCAGAGCTTTGGCTGGGAATCGGAACTCAAAACGGATCGGGGTTTTACAGCGCAATGCGCTAACCACTGCGCCACCACTCCCCCGATCCGCCGATGCAGCGGATCGGACCCTAACGCTTCCTTACACTTGTCCGGCCGTACCGGCTTGGCTGCAGCAGCAGTCGGTGTGGCCGGCGAGAGGGGAGGGAGAAGACGGAGGAGCTCGCAATGATGTCTTCCTGCAGCGCTACAACTCTCTTCTCTCGTCTCCGTCTCTCTCCCAGCCAACCTCTCAGTCTGTCTCTCTCGTTGGCTCTCCCTCGCCCGCACGCACTTTGTCTCTCTGTCATCCAATCTCCGCCTATTCCGAAGACTCGACTCGTGGCAACAGTTGGACAACAACAATAGCAACAGGCTCTCGCCTTTTCTCCTAAGCGGTGTCAGCTGATGTGCGGGGCTTGGTGACGTCAGGTGCATAGCCCCCGTGACGCGGCTGATGATGAAGAGGGGGGGCGGGGAGGTGTGGGGGTTTCCCGCCTTCGATGAGCCATCTCTCTCTCGGGTTTGCACGCGTGGATCTGGGTGCCCATGTGCCCCGAGTCATTTTTGATGCGATGGGTTTTTATTTCAACTCTGCACTCGAGAACCCAGTATCTGTATAAGTCTCTGGCTGTCTTTGTACGTCTATGCGTCTCTAAGACTATGGGTCTTCATGTAAATCTATGGGTCTTTTTGTAACGTTGTGGGTTTCTTTGTGCATGTGTTTATCTCTGCATTCGACTGTGGGTTTCTCTATGAGTCTATGAGTCTCTTTGTGTGAGTCTAGGGGTCTCTTTGTATGTAGGTCTCTGTGAGTCTACGAGCCTCTGCATGAGTCTGTTGAGCTCTGTGTGAGTCTAAGGGTCTCTGTGTGAGTCTGTGGATCTCTGTGTGTACAAAAGTCTATACGGGCTGAATGTGCATTTCTCTGAGCCCCACAATTCGCAGGCTCATGCCCAGGGAACCATTTGCTACCACGGGTCATCTGTCAGCTGAAGTGCTGGTGGGAATACTCTCCCCGCATGCCTGGCGCGGTTAGGCCCAATTAATTATCGGCCAGGCCTGAAATTTGTCACAGATAATGCAGATAAGGACGATGTTTGGGGTGGGAGGCGGAGGAGAGGGGGGTGGCTCGGTCAAAAACCTCCAGTCCATTGCGTAAAACTTTAAGTGGAAAGGTTTTTTTTTTTTGCGGGGCAGCCGTGACGTACTTATATGTGTGTACGTTGAACTTTTTTCGCACCCTACGTAGCCAACCGTGCCCATCGGAGGTGCCGGGGAAAGGACAACAAACCAAACACACACAAAAACTGTTTTAAACAAATTAGTTTTCAATCGAAATTATTTAAAAGTTGCATAGCTCCCAGGGGATTCCTGATATCGGAAGGAAGAGCGTTCTAGACGGACGCGGAAACGCATCCGAAAGCGCCGCGCGATGCGTTGACCACCGCCTCTGTTCGACGGCCATCCCAACAAGCCTCTGCTGCTGCTGCTGCTGCTGATGCCTCTGCTGCTGCTGCTGATGCCTCTGCTGCTGCTGCTGCTGCTGATGCCTCTGCTGCTGCTGCTGATGCCTCTGCTACTGCTGCTGCTGATGCCTCTGCTGCTGCTGCTGCTGCTGATGCCTCTTCTGCTGCTGCTGATGCCTCTGCTGCTGCTGCTGCTGATGCCTCTGCTGCTGCTGCTGCTGCGAGAATGACCGTGGAGTTGGCGTGATGATTGACGCTCATTGACAAGATCAGCGAGGTACTGTGGTTCATTTGTGGTGGGTGGTGCAGCCGAGCCTGCGTGCGGTTCGATCTCCAGCGGGGCGCCCTCATCAATACTCGGGGTCGCGACAAACGCGGATACTCACTGCGGTGCACGTTACAGACCCCTGCGACGGAGTGGCGGGGCATGGTGTGCCCGCCAGTGTCACGGTCCACGTTTTTTTTATTTTTTATTCTTACACATTTTTTTAAATAAATGACACCGCAAATCGCTCAGTTGGGACTACACACGGCAACAGTAGTAACATCATCGCCTTCCTGCATAAATGATAGCTTCGTGCCACACAGAGACAGCTGCCATGGGGGGTGCCCCTAGGCTAAACCACACAGCGCCAATCATCGCCCGCCTACTGTGAAACTACTTCCGGCTGTGTCTGTGAAACAAAAAAAAACAGCGGCTCCGATCTTGCTCATGATAGCCCCACGCGATGAGAATGACAGCGTCAATGTCAAATGCAATCCCAAATTTGATTCGGAGTTTCTTCCGTTTGGCATTTCAGTGCAGCGTTCTTGATGCATTGTGGGGGGGGCTGGTGGGGGGCTGGGGGGGGGGGCGAGGTTAATAACAAAGGACACATTTGCACTTCATAATTCATCATCATTCGTATTACAAACGGAGGGCGCCGTGTTTTTATAGAGAGAGAGTAACTCTGGGGATCGTTCACGGTATTCTTCTGTATGTTCAACTTTATGGCTGCAATAAATAAGAAAAAAAATTTGGAGGGGGATGGCGGATTACTTTTTTATTTAGTTCATAGCCCGTCTCGTAATGTTCTCACGCGCGTGAGAGACCGTGTAAACCCCGTGTAATAAAGCTGTTAAAACCGTGCAAAAATTCGTGGAAAAACCGGGAAAAAACCGGTTAAAGTCGTGTAAAATCGTGTAAAATCGTGTAAATCACGTGTAAACCTGGTGTAAAACCAGGTAAAAACCAGGTAAGAACCGGGTAAACCCGTATTAAAACCGTTGGAATCGTGTTAAAACCGAATAACAACCGGATAAAACTATATAAAAACAGGGCAAAAACCAGGTAAATACCGGGTTAAAATCGTGCAACCGTGTAGAAACCAGATACACTCGTGTAAAACTCGTGTAAAATCCGGGTCAAACTCGGATAAAACCGTGTAGGAACCGTGTAAAACCCCGATAAAACCGTGCAGACACCATATAGAACCCGTGTAGAAACCAGATAAAACCGTGTAAAACTCGTGTAAAATCCGGGTCAAACTCAGATAAAACCGTGTAGGAACCGTGTAAAACCCCGATAAAACCGTGCAGACACCATATAGAACCCGTGCAGAAACCAGATAAAACCGTGTAAAACCGCGATATGACCGTGTAGACACCATATAGAACCCGTGTAGAAACCGTGACCACGAGTCAGCGGGCGCGTTGTATCTGGTCACCAGAGAGAGAGAGGAGAGAGGATGGCGAGAGGGCGCTGGGAGGGTGGAAGGGGAGGGAGCTGATGGGCGGTGGGTGCACAGCTGCCCTCGGCACGGATACTGCGCAGAAGACAAGAACTCGACCTCAGAGTGTCACTCATGCTGCCTTACAGACGAAACATTCTCGACGGTCGGGCATCTGATCACTCCGTGTTCTGTGGTTTTGAGGCAAACTTCGTTGTTACTTTAAACGAATTACATCTAACCCACACGGGAGGTTTGACCAATCGCGCCCTGTGCGTACGACGCATGCGGCACTTGCCCCGACAACTTGCAAAAGGCTACCCGGGCCATCTTTGTCTTTGGTGTACGCATGCACAAAGCAAAGCCAAGGCAAAGATGGCCCGTATAGCCTTGAGCAGGCTGCTAGGTCAAGTGCTGTCAGCGAGCACCTACAACGGCCGACACGGCGTACGATGGGGGGTAGGGGGGGTTTTGACGTGACCAGCACCACGCCCGACCGCCTTTGTATCCCCAGTGCGGATGTTAACAACACCGCACCAGGTACTGTACTAATTTAAGTCTGAGTCGACCACACACATACATACATACAAACATGCACACACGTGTACACGTGCGGGTAGTGTACATATAGACATGCATGCATGCAAGTATGTATGACAACATGTATGTGTGGGAGAGCGAGGTGGGGAGGGAAGGGGGGGGGCTCTGGGCATTTTGTCACCGGGCGGTGATGAATTGAAGGCCGTGTCCGTGGCCAATGACCACACCTCTTGTCCGAGTCTTGGCGCGCGGGGGGACAGATGAATGGTACATTGTGCGAGCGCGCGAGTTGTTTGTTTTCAGAGCCCCCCCCCCCTCTCTCTCGCGCGCTCTCTCCGTGTTGTCAAACCCAGCACAAGTTCAGCGGCGGCGGCGGCCTCCTTCTTGATGTGTTATGGGAAAGGGGCAGGAACAATGAGACGCGTACATGTAATTTCTGTTTGAATGTTTTACTTGAACGTGTAAATTACTTCTGTTTATAAGAACGCACGAACGGCCCACACGCCACCCACGCAAACAATAACAAATATAATAATAATAATCCATTACATTCATTATTAGAATGCAATCCATTATCCAAGAGGCTCCAGATAATAGTCCGGTGACTCGATTTGCAGGAGGGTTCTGCCACATTGGGGTTTTTATTTAAAGATGTTTTCAGCCAATTCCATTCTTTTCTTGCGACTTATGACAGCAGCAGCAGCAGCAGCGATCTGGTTGAGGATGTCGATGCCAGTGTCGAGATCTTGCTGCTGCTGCTGGCACGACAAGAGGGCTTCAGCAGAGAGAGAGTTCGTGTCGTGTCGCCCTCCTCCTCCTCCTCCTGCTGCTGCTGCTGCGTTGAAGGAACCCAGGCCGCAGTGGAGTCACTGCGCGGTCCGTGGTGCGGGTGGCATGGCCACAGTCCGACTGCTGTGTGGCTCGTCTTTAATGTGTCTCTGTGTGTATCTCTGTGTGTCTCTACGGGTCGCTGTGCATCTATATGGGTCTCTATGGGTCTCTATGGATCTCTGTGTCTCTATGTATCTCCACGTGTCTCTATGGGGTCACTGCGCGGTCCGTGGTGCGGGTGGCATGGCCACAGTCCGACTGCTGTGTGGCTCGTATTTAATGTGTCTCTATGTGTCTCTATGTGTCTCTGTGTGTCTCTATGGGTCTCTATGTGTCTCTGTGTGTCTCTATGGATCTCTATGTGTCTCTATGGGTCTCTATGTATCTCCACGTGTCTCTATGTATCTCTATGGGTAGTTATGCATCTCAAGGTGTCTCTGTGGGTCTCTATGTGTCTCTATGCATCTCTGGGTCTACTCCATGGTCCGATGTTTGGGTTTGCGTGTTTATATGTTGGTGTGTCTTCTATTAATAAACGTTGTTATTATTTCTTGATTTGATGCTTTCGTGACTGCAGCAATCCATACTCTTTGGTTCTTTCGGTAAAGTCACGTGGGTATAAAATAAAATAAATCACGACGTTTCGGGCGCAACACAAGCGTCCGTGATTGTTCACTATTTTGTTTAAGCGTTTATTTGCTAATCTATTTGATGTAGTCGATTTTGTTTACATCTTAGTTGAAAATGATAACGTGTTAATTCTGGGTGCGTTTTACTTGTGTGTGTGTGCGTGGGGAGCGGTGGCGCAGCGGTTAACCAGCTGCGCTACGAATCTCTGTATGTTGAACTTCTTTCACACCGTACGTAGCCAACCGTGCTAATCGGAGGTGCGGGGCGGGGGGGGAGAAGGACAGCGAACTAAACACACGAAGCCGTTCTAAAGGAATTCGTTTTCAATTTAGAGGCCGGCGACACGAATTGTTGTCCTGCTCACGGCCCCCATCACCAGTGAGGATTATCTGAACCGGCCCTGCGCCTCCTCTAGGTCGACTCGGCCTCAAACGAGTGCCCGCGCTGCTCGCTAACAGCACTTGCCCCCAACGGTGTGTTGTGCCTATACGGGGGACCTTTGTTTGTTTTTGGGATGGGGAGGGGCGTGCGAGAGGAAAGTCCTTGCGTCTTCTTGGCCTGATCTTGTCTTCATCAGAGCCGCTCGCTGCCTTATGTCGGTCCTGACAGTCGTGGAGGAGAGGCCAACAGGGACCTTGCCGAGCCATCAGAAATCCCGAGAAGTCGAATTCCACATTCATCATCATCAGCAGCAGCAGCATCATTAGCAGCAGCATCATCAGCAGCAGCAACAGCAGCATCGGCATCATCAGCATCATCCGCAGCATCATCAGCAGCAGCAGCAGCAGCATCAACATCATTATTAGCATCAGCAGCATCATCATCAGCAGCAGCATCATCAACAGCAGCATCATCAGCATCAGTATCATCAGCAGCAGCATCATCATCAGTAGCAGCATCATCATCAGTAGCAGCATCATCAGCATCATCATCAGCAGCATCAACATCATTATTAGCATCAGCAGCATCATCATCAGCAGCAGCATCATCAACAGCAGCATTATCAGCATCATTATCATCAGCAGCAACATCATCATCAGTAGCAGCATCATCATCAGTAGCAGCATCATCAGCATCATCATCAGCAGCAGTAGCAGCATCATCATCAGCAGCAGCAGCATCATCAGCAACAGCATCATCAGTAGCAGCATCAGCAGCATCATCATCAGCAGCAGCAGCATCATCAGTAGCAGCAGCAGCAGCATCATCAGCAGCAGCATCAGCAGCATCATCATCAACAGCAGCAGCATCATCATCAGCAGCAGCAGCAGCAGCAGCATCATCAGCAGCAGCAGCATCATCATCATCAGCAGCAGCAGCCACGATCTGTCCACGGCTGGATGAAGGCCGCCTTCCCCAAGCCGTCGCCATGTCTCGCGACCCTGCGATGGGACAACTCCACCCAGCAGCCGTTGAACTTCGAGCTGATTCCGTCGCTCCATTTCCGCGGTGGTTGACCTCTCGGGCGCGTCCCCTCCTCCTTTAGCTGCCACTCCGTCGTTAGTCTCGACCACCGGCCATCACCACCATCACGACCATTATCATCATCAACACCAACACTATCATCACCACCACCATCATCATCACCACCATCATGACCATTATCATCATCAACATCAACACTATCATCATCATCATCACCACCAGCATGACCATTACCAACATCATCATCACCACCATCACCATCATCATCCTGTTTTGCCACGAGGCATCCAGCCCACGCCGACTCACTTTAACCAGGACCGCTGCGGATGTCACTCGTCACTGATGTTGGTCGTGATCACGAATTAAACTCACACGTGACCGTGTTTCTAAACACCGGCGCGCTAACCACCGCGCCACCGCTCCACCCATAATTACAAAGACAAAGATCCCCCGTCCCTCCCCCGGTCTGACGTAGTCTAGATTATAGACTGTCGGGGCCAGCGTTGTTAGGCGAGCACCTTGGATAGTCAGCGAGGGGGGTGGTTCTGGTCAGAGCCCTTGTCTACCCCAGCGTCATTACATTGAAGATATTTTCCCGTTTTGCCCAACACTGCGAAGGGGATGTGATTCTCTTTTTGACTCGTGGCGATCGGAATGCCCTGAATTTACACGACGCCCAATCGGGTTAAGTTCGCGAATCAACTGCAGTCATTTGTACGCGCCTCTGACGAGCACGGTCGGCTATGTACGGCGCAGAATAAGTTGAACGTGCAAACGTTATTAAATACAACGGATGCTGAGCAAAGGTCCAAGACGTTGAGCGGCCAGCAACGAACAGCGCCGCTGAAGATGTGATGGAGAGGAGTGTAGGAACGCGTTCGTGGAAATGAGCCAGGTTTTTTTTTTTACCAGAGCTTGGAGAAAAGGAGATGATGGTGATGATGATGACGACAGGAGGAGAGCCGCCTTTGTCTCCCTAATGGCGATTTTTACACATCGCACTAGGAACTCATTTAAGGCCGAGTCGACGTAGGGGAGGCCCATGACAGGTTCAGATATTCGTCACTGGTGTTGGTACACAGACACAGAGACACACACACGCGCAAACACAGAGACACGCACGCAGACGCAGACACAGACACACACGAACGCAGCCACAGAGACACACACGCAAACAGAGAGACACACACACGAAGACAGAGACACAGACACACACACGTGCTCAGACAGAGACACACACATACACAGAGACACACAGACACAGAGACATACACAGACACAGAGACATACACATACACAGAGACACACATACAGAGAGACACACAGACACACATACACAGAGACACACAGACACAGAAACACATACACAGAGACACACAGACATGCACAGAGACACACTTACATACACAGAGACGCACAGACACACACATACACAGAGACACACAGACACAGAGACACACACGCGCAGACAGAGAGAGACACACACACACGCACACATCCTTTAGACGTGCCAAGAAGAGAATTAGCGAGGAGCGACGCAGCAAAGTTGAATTATTCCATAGGTAGGTTCTGTCTGAGCGAAATTACTCACAACTCACATCTCACCTCTTCTCCTCGTGAGTACGTCCACTCCCCCCCCCACCACATTCGCTGCATCTGTCACGATCACACGGAGACTTCACGTCCCCCGCCCGCAAAAGCAAGGGGGGCGACTTGAAACCGGCGATATTAAAGTATCCGTGTCAGAGACGAGTTTAGCAATTTCTGGCCAAAAAGCAGATTTGACGGGGCCATGCGGTGAGTGATGATGCTATTATTATTATTACTACGGGTTCAGAGTCTCCTTTATAATAATGTACTGTGGCTGGAAAAAAATAATTAATCACAATTTATATTTAACCAAAAAATGTATGTAACAATGTACTGTCTCTTATGCGTGTCAAAGTCAATTTGGGTTGATGGACATAGACAAAGATCACCCCCGCACAGCCTGTAACAGACTGTTGGGGCAAGTGCTGTTAGCGAGTAGCATCTATGAAGGCCGGTACGGCACGCTAGGAGATCGGTGGCCAACACCACGCCCGGCCGCCTTTGTCTCCCTAGTGGCGATGTTTTGCACACCGCACCAGGTACTCATCTGAACAACTCTCTCTCTCTCTATCAATACTTCTCTCTCTCTCTCTCACACTGAAGGGTGTAATGGAACATCGTGTGCGTTACATCTTCTCCGTTATCAATGATTATAACTCATCCCAAGCGACGACTTGGTGAATGCGAGCTCGAAGGACGGATGGTATTCGTATCATCATCATCATCATCAGCAGCAGCAGCCAAGAAAAAAATCGACCGCTACATGAACAACATACTTCACCACGCTGGTCAGTCGGGGTAGGTGAAACCTTCGGGGGAAGGTGGCGGCGGGGGTGGGGGGTGTTCGTTGCCAAGGCCGGGAAAGACAACACCACCCACTCGCCACTGACGAGAGCCGTGGACAGGAATCGAACTGAGGGCATCGATATTTCGTGGCGCTGTGGGGATAACCATTGCGCCACCGCTCCTCCCCCTTAACCCCCTCACCACCCCAGCCCCCCCCCCCCCCCAAAGAGAAATATCACCCGTATAGCCTTGACAGACTGTAGGGGAAAGTGCTGTTTGCGAGCATCTATGAACGCTACACGAGGCAGTGGTTGGCCAGCACCTTGTCTCGGCGATGATTACGCACCTCACCAGATACTCGCGTAAAGGCTGAGTCCACCTAGGAGATGCCCAGGACCGGTTCAATTATTCACCGCTTTCATTGACCGTGAGCGCGAATCGAACTCGGGTGGCCTTCGATTTAAAGCTTTCGTGACTGCAGAGATTCATCTTCTTGTTTCTTTCGGTAAAGTCACGTAGAATGGAAATAATGAGAATAATAAAATAAAAATAAAACGTAATGAAAATTATTTATTATTTCCATTCTACGTGACTTTACTGAAAGAACCAAGAAGATCGGGTGGCCTTGGTTCGTGACCACCGCGCCACCGCCTCCTTAACAGACACATCGCCACAGCGAATTGCAGTCCCCCCGTGCCGCCGAGATGCGTGGCTCACGGAGCGAGTCGGCTGGCCGCGCATCTCGTGCGTGAGTGGTTCTGGCCGCGAGATGCGAGGAGGTTCACAATCGACTTAGTGGGGGAAGCGGTGAGGGTTTCCAGACATAAGCTGTGATTGCTGTTAATTGCCGTGGATGAGAGAGGCCCGCGGGGAGGCCTCGTTAGACACCACGCCGTGCCACGGAGACGTAAGGAGCAGAGAGAGAGTGAGGAGGAGGAGAGCGAGAGGGGAGAGAGAGAGAGGGGGGAGAGGAAAGTGGGAGAGACAGACACAGGGAGAGACGTCGCGGTTGTGTTGATGTGCACGGGCTTTGGTTGCGACCGCGCGTCTGTGAGGTCAATTACGATTGGGCCATGGCCTATCCACTGCTCGGTGACGGAATCATCAATGCGATCTCCCACGTCTCGTTGCGGAAATGCAGCGAGCCTCGTCGCTCACATGGCTCCAACGTGATCAATCAGGCCCCTCTCTGACCGACTCGGCGTGGCCCTCATCCAGCAGTGGATTGACTAACCGGGGGCTGCTGCAGATTTGAAAGGTTACCGCCGTAGATCTGAGCTTACAGATTTAAAGGGAGCATCCGAAGCACCGCGGAGTAATATAATGTCTACACAAAATATAGCCACATCAACCCCCCCGCGCGCTCACCTCCACCCCCCTCCACCCACTCCGCCCCACAGCCTTATCCCAATGCGCTGGAATCGCTGGGGAACGAGAGCGTTCGTGCATTTGACGAGAGCTGGCACTCAGCAGAGAGTGCGTGTGCGTGTGTGTGTCTAAGTGCGTGAGTATGTGTCAGTCATAGTCGCCACTAGGGAGACAAAGGCGGCCGAGCGTGGTGCTGACCACCCACCCCCTCGTGCGCCGTGCCGGCCTTCATAGGTGCTACTCGCTAACAGCACTGGCTCCTACAGTCTGTTAAGGCTACACGTGGGATCTTTGTTCGAGTGTGTGTCAGTCATAGCATCGTCACTGGGGAGACAAAGGCGGCCGGGCGTGGTGCTGGCCACCCACCCCCTCTAGTGCCGTGCCGGCCTTCAAAGGTGCTCGCTCACAGCACTTGCCCCCAAAAAGTTTGTTGAGGCTACACGGGGCATCTTTGTACTTGGCTACAGGATGTAGCCCGTGGCATCAGTGACGGTGACAATGAACCCCGCCTCCCGCAAGACGCCCATGGAAGTACAGCAAGTCGGTGGTTCGCTGGCTCCGGCGTGTGTCATCGTGGCCACACGCGGTGGGTTGGAGAAGAGGGGTGGGGGTAGTGGGGGAGGGGGCGGGGTGAAAGGGAGCATGGTGAATGGGCAGAGGTTAAATAAAGGTCAACATCTACTGCTGCAGTTGCAGCGCATTGACTCTGTGTGTGACTGTGTAGAGACCGGGCCTCCCCTAAGTCGACTCAGCCTTAATAAATTAGTAGCTGGTAGCAGTGGATAAGCATCAGCACTGGGGAGACAAAGGCGGCCGGGCGTGGTGCTGGCCACCCACCCCCTCTAGTGCCGTGCCGACCTTCTTAGGTGCTACTCGCTGACAGCACTTGCCCCAACAGACTGTTCGAGGCTGTACGGGGGTCTTTGTCTTTGTGTCTATTTGTACCTGTGCGGAGCGATGCCGGCAGCGGTGAGAAGAGGGGAGTGGATGGTTAGGTTGCTGTGTGGGGGGTGGAAGGTGTGGGTAGGTAGTAGGGGTGGGGGGGGGGCGGTGGTGGGGGGAAGGGGCAGGGCAATCTGTGTGGGGTTGGTGGGGGGGGTTGGTGGGGGGTGGGGTGCTCTGAACCTGTGCTGCCCTGCTCCTTTCCCGTGCCTCGGTTCCCACACGCGTGGCCTGACATCGATCACTCACTCACTCAATGGACTTTATTTAGAAGCTGCTGCTGCTGAGAAGCCATCGGCACGCGGGCCTCCTCCGGCTTACAGGAATAGCCTCTCCATAGCCATCCCCGCACCCCACCACCACTGCAGCCACCACCACCACCACTACCACCACGAACACCGCTACCACCGCTACCACCACGAACACCACCACCACTAACACGAAAACCATCACTACCACAAACAACAACACCACCGCCACCACCACCCACACCACCACGTGACTGACTGTAACCCAGCAGCGATGTGTGGAGACAGCAGCCAGGGTTGGTGGATCACCGCTCAGACGTTGTTGTGAAACTTCCCTCCGGGTGTTCGCCGAGAAGGAGCCGTACCCCCTGGCTGTGCCAGCAGAATGCAGTCCGGAGCGTGTGGGCTGATATCATCTGTCGGGATACAGTGTTTCTCCCTCGCACGCGTGCGTTGCAGTTTCCTCGCACGTGTGGTGTAGTAGACACTCGCCGATTGGCTGAGAACATCTGGATACGTAGAGGACTGCAGAGGAATTGTTGTCAGAGCCAGCTCACCACCTGGCAGCCTTCCGGCTTAGTCTGTGGCTTCCGACTCAGCGATTGTGAGAAGCGATGTTGCATGACCGACGCTGCATATATATACAACGAATCATTAGCTATCCTTGGTTCTTTCGGTAAAGTCACATCGAGGGGAAATAATAAAATAATAAAAATAAAACATAATAAGATAAAATTCTCACGACGTTTCGGCCACAACGCAAGCAGCCGTCCTCAGGTGAAGAATAGGTCTGTCACCTGAGGACGGCTGCATGCGTTGTGGCCGAAACGTCGTGAAAATTATTTTATTATGTTTTATTTTTATTATTTTATTATTTTCCTTCTACGTGACTTTACCGAAAGAACCAAAGAATATGAATCCATGCAGTCACGAAAGCTTTAAATAGAAATTGAATCATTAGCTGTTCTTTTTTTATTGTTATTATTATTAGAACGCGTAACGGATTCCATGAGTAAGCGTGGTTTTTCTTCCCCGTTCAAAAATACAATTTTGGGGGGATTAGGGGGGGGCGTAAGGGGTGTGGGTGGGGGTGGGTGGGGGGGAACAGCGTCGTTTATCAGAGGAGGGGCCCCCAGCTCGTCACGATAAGAGGGCGAGCGCTTCCTACGGCGGTCGGTCGCGTTTATTTTGGGGCCCGGAAACATTTCCTGGACAAAAAAACCCCTAAAATCCTTAATTCAGGTGAAATAGGAACACGTGGGTTGGTGGGGGGGGAGTTGTTGGGGGGAAGGGGCGGGGTAAAGTAGGAATATTTTTTTTTATATTCATAGACAAATAACTGTACGGTAGTCACCACCACCAACACTCGTATCGACGTGAAAATTAAAATGCCTCTTTAGTTTCCGCAGGAGGGCCTCGCTGAGCCTGTGCCTCCACCACCCTGAAGACAGAAGAAGAAGAGGAGGAACATGTGTTTGGTACTGGGGGAATCCGATAAGCTATAAAGCTCTTTTTCGCAGATGACCAGTCGGAGCGGGTTAGAGCGTTACAACAACAAACAACACAAAAACACGATAGGAGTGTAAAGCATCGGTAAAATTAAACAAATCACTGAAAATATCCAAATGAAACAACAAAGATTTGTTTTATCTTACCGGGTAAAACCGACCGTGGTGTTCACTTACTTCTCAGAAGCGACCTGGCCACAAATGATAGCTCAACAAAGCGGCTCATCACGGGACATCTAAAGCAGTAAAATAATCAAAATAATCAAAATAATGTCAGTGCACGTCCAAGTGAGGTTGGTGTGACCCACGGATCCCATCGGCGAGAGGTTTGGATACGTTGAGCGGGGAAAGCGGAGATGGTTTCAAGAATCAATTGGTGTGCTGCCATGGTGGTCGTGGTGGAGGGCTGACGGTGGTGATGGGTGGTTAGCCGTAGTGGAGTGGTGGTGGTGGGTGACGATGGTGGTTATTAGTAAGGATGGTGGTGGTGGGTGTGGTAGTGGGGTGGTTGTGGTGATGGTGCTGGGGGGAGTGTGACCATGATGGAGATGGTGGCAATCTTGATTTGAAGCTTTCGTGACTGCAGGAATCCATATTCTTTGGTTCTTTCGGTAAAGTCACGTAGGTAGAAAAGAAAATTAAAATAAATCACGACGTTTCGGACGCTTGTGTTGCGCCCGAAACGTGGTGATTTATTTTTATTTTATACCTACGTGACTTTACCGAAAGAACCAAAGAGAGATGATGGCAGTAGAGGTGGTTGCGGTTGCTGTTGTTGTTGGTGGTGGTGGTGACGTCAGAATAACCACGTGGTGACAAAGAGGGAAATCGTGGCTCCACGGAGTCTCGGTCAGACCGGGCCGGGTCACAGACGCGACGCGCATCGTTGTTGACCTCCACGTGACCTCTTGACCCATATAATAATAACAACAATGGGAGGTGTGGACCGGTGGGAGTGTGCCATGAACCCAGCGACCTGAGTTTGATTCGCGCCTGCGGATATCACCATTAGTGACGAGCTACATCTGAACCGATGGTCTCCCAAAGCTCTTTTAGCCGCCTCCTTGAGACCCAGGATATTTATGTTCTATTGATATTCATCGCCGGAGAAAATGCATCTAATGACGGACGCTTGTGTTGCGCCTAAAACGTCGTAATTTATTTTTATTTTATTTTATACCTACGTGACTTTACCGAAAGAACCAAAGAGTATGGATTCCTGCAGTCACGAAAGCCTCAGATTAAGATCTACTGAGATGTTTTTTTTTATCAATGTAGGTGCCCTGTTTAACCCGCACAGACCAGCGTGGTGAAGTATGGTCAAGCAACACCCGCCCCCCCCCCCCCCACTCAACAACTCCCACGGCGTAGGGAGGCCTTCATCCAGCAGTGGTTTCATCGCGGATGATGATGCTAATGGTACTAATGATGATCTTTCACAGATGTATGAGTTACATTCATTGAAAAAATAACACGCGGAGAGTGATGGTCAAATGATTCGCGAACTGCAATTACGGGGTCGCTGCATAAGGTTTGATTCCCGGCCGAACAACAACAGCAGCAGCAGCAATGATGATGAAGATGATGGTTATGATGATATTGTTGATGGTAACAATAATTAATCAATCATGTTCATTAAAAACGAACAACCTCAGTAAATACATCTTCATCGCCACGACAACAACGCGGCTGTGTTGTTGTTGGGGGCGCGGTGTGAGGAGGAGGAGGAGGGGGGGGGCGGCGAGGGGCAGGGGGTCTTCCCCCCCCCACGCCTCTTTGACAAAGTTTGACACTAACAGGGGCCCCGGGAAAATCTCTGACGCCTTCCCCATCCACCCACCCACCTCCTCCTCCCGTCTCTTATCTCCGCCGAGCATAGGCGACTGGGTGCCTCCGAGTCTGCAGGACGGGGGAGGGATGGAGGGTGGGAGGAGAAGGGAGGGGGAGGGAGTGATGGGGGAGTGATGGGGGAGGGTGGATATTTATTTATTTAATTGATTTATCAAATTCGAGGTGGGTGGGGTGGGGTGGGGGGGTGGTTAGGCTCGGGAGGTGGGGGGGTGAGAAAGTAAACCGGTGACCCGAGTTCGATCCCCGCTCGCCGCCAACACCGGCGACGATTATCTGAATCGGTCATGTGCCTCCCCTAGGTCGACTCAGCCTCAAATGAGTATCTGGTGCGGTGTGTAAGCATCGCCACTGGGGAGACAAAGGCGGCCGGGCGTGGTTCTGGCCACCTACCCAATCGTGTACCGTGCCGGCCTTCACAGGTGCTACACGCTAACAGCACTTGCCCCAACAGTCTGTTCAGGCTATACGGGAGACCTTTGTCTCTGTCGATTCCTAATCATCACCACCACCACCACAACCGCCGTGACGTGCTCATTTGTTTTTTTTGCTCCGGTAAAATAGAAAATCATTCGTCAATGACACAACGTGGGTGCCGGTGAGAACGTAACTCGTCGACTTGATTTCAGACGACACCGTCTATAAATAGGCATGTGAATAGTTACACAACCGCCTTCTTCGACAATCCAAAAGGCGGAATCGCTTGCAAAGTACGCGAAAGTAAACCGACAACAGCAGCACAGCAGAGGTCGCAGCCGGGTACCCGATACCCGTACCCTTCCCGATACCCGGCTACCCGTACCCGGCCAGGTACGGGTACGGGTACCCGTTTGCGACCCTGGTGCGGCCGGGTACGGGTACGGGTAGGCCGTGAGTCACTGGTGAATCACCGTTTGTCACTCATTTCGGGTAGGGTACGGGTAGGGAACGAGTACCCGTACCCGGCCGGGTATGGGTACGGGTACCCATTTGCGACCCTGGTGCGGCCGGGTACGGGTACGGGTAAGGAATCAAAACCCGTTTGCGACCTCTGCAGCACAGCGACTGGAACTCGCTGGGCTCGCCCGGATCGCGGCGACTCTCGATGAGCTTCGGCGAGAGACGCCGAGCGGCGCGGCGGTGGCTGTGGCCCCGCTCACAGCTGAACGTCGCCCTCGCCTCGGTTCCGCAGAGTTGGTGAGAAAGGGGTGGAGGGGTGGGGCGGTGGAGGGGTGGGGGGGCAGGCGCCTGCTGCTCGGGATCTCCCGATAAGAGATGAAACAACTGGCTCGGCAGATACAACCCATGCCACCCCCTCCCTCCCCTGCCCTCCTCCTCCTCTTAGTGCCGCCGCCGCCACCACCACGCGCGCACGCGGGGCCATGCGCCCAGCCCCAAAAAAGAGTCGAGTGGCCACTTGGAGAAAGAATAATACAAAAACGACAGCGGCTTGACGGTGTTTGTGGGTGGGTGGGTGATTGAGTGGGTTAGATGAGTGGGGTGGCTGGGTGGCTGGTTGGGTGGGTAGATGAGCTGGTGGCTGGGTGGGTGAGTGAGTGGGTGGGTGACTGAGTGGGTAGGTGAATTCGGTGCGTGGGTGTGTGGGTAGATGAGTGTGTGGGTGACTGGGCGAGTAGGTAGGGTGATTGAGTGGGTGTATGAGTGACTGATTGGGTGGGTGGCTGGGTGACTGGGTAGATGAGTGGGTGGGTGGGTAGATGAGTGGGTTGCTGACTGGGTGAGTAGGTGGTGGGGTGATTGAGTCAATGAGTGAGTAGGTGGGTGGGTGAGTATGTGACTGGGTGGGTGAGTGAGTGGATAGATGGGTTGGTGGGGAGTTGGTAGGTGAGTGCGTGGCTGTCTGAGTGAGTGGGTGGATTAAAGAGTGGGTGAGTAGATGGTTGGTTGATGAGTGAGTTGGTTTGTGGGTAATTATATGCGTGGTTGGGTTAGTGGGTGGTTGAGTGAGTGCGAGGGTGGGTGGGTAAGTGTGTTGGTGGGTGGGTGAGTGAGTGAATGCGGGTCGGGGTCGAATTGGTGAGTCGGTTGTAAGTTGTCATTATCAGCTGTGTCACCAATAACTGCCCAACAAACACATTCAACTTGTACCTAATTTGACAAAAATTCCAACTCTGACAATTACAAAGAATAATTGTGGGCTGGGGGGGGGCGTCATCAATATTTAAATACAAAGACAGCCGTGGAAAATCTGACGCTGGTACCGCAATCCGTTCCGTGTCAGCCTACTTTGCTGTGTCCGTGGGAACGCGGCGGTCATGTAATTGCTCGCCGGTGCAAGTAAGGAAGCCCGGACCCTTTACAGAGTTCAGAGTGGGGGGGGGGTGAGAGGGGTGGGAAGGTCAGGGTGGTGGGGTGGTTGACTTTTATCCGCTGTTATCGTTTACAGTCGCACACTCGTCGCTGCTGTTTCCTTCTGGAGACTGAGCATTACATCATGGAAACGCGCGCGGCGCCTACGGGAGAGACAGAGAGACACACACACACGGGCAAGAAGAGGAGGTGGTGGTGGATGTGGTGGGTGGGGGTGGAGATTACTCCGGGGGCCGGTCGCGTCGCTCCGAGAGCGATAGGAAACGACGCAGATTGAGATGGAGAGCCCGCGCTGTCGTGGACTCAGCCGTCACCCAACTCTCCGCCGAGTCCTGTGGCGCATTGTCGGGAGGGTCCTGCTACATTCATTGCAGATGTTTGGCCAATTTTCTTGACAAAATTTACGATGATGATGATGTAATTTATTTACGAGTTGAATCAGAAGCAGAATATTAGTTTGATTTAACACGTAGTAGGCTTTCGCGAACATGATTATTTTTTGGGTTAGATCGCGTAAATATAAATGTGTCGTTAAACCCGCCACCACCCGACATCGCCAATTAGTAAGGTTTGTCACCAAAATAAAACATGCTATTATGGATGTTTGTTTTATAGTGGCGGAGGAATCCGAAGAGCTATAAAGCTTTTTTTTTACAGAACGTTACAACAACAAACAACGACAAACACGACAGCAGTGCAACGTATAGGAAAGGTAAACAAATCACTTTAAAGAAATATAAAAAAAATTAAGCTAAACGATTTGTTTTTTTATCTTACCAGCTAAAGTCCACTGAGCTGTGAGATTATTTTTCAGAAGCGACCTGGCCACAGATGATATCTCGTATAAGTGGCTTTTCACCACCATCACCATCATCATCACGTAGAGATGTTCAGCGGTCAGATACTCGAACTCATCTAGACACAGGTTTGTAAATGTCGATACTGCTGCGGCTGCTGCCGCGATAGCAGTGGTGCCAAGATACAAACAACAACAACAACAACAAGTCAACACGTTCCGTGTCAATAACACTGCGGCCTTAAACATTACAAAGTAGATCAGAGGCGACGTTTCGGGCAATGACCCTTCTTCATAGCACACCAACGTGCGCGTCTTGGTAGCACATGTCGTGGGAGTGGTGGCGCGGTGGTTAGCGTACTTTCACGACGAGCCCGAGTTCCATTCCAGCTCAAGACCCGATAACAGTTACAGTGGCAGTCAATAATTCAACGGTATCTTGGGGCCGTTCTCACCCTTGGAGCGACTCAGCCTCAAATGCGTCACCTGGTGCGGTGTGGAAATAATCAGCTCTGGAGAGACAAAGGCGGCCGGAAGTGGTGCTGGCCAACCACCCACTCCATATAACAGCACTTGTCCCAAACGTCTGTTAAAGGCTATTCGGGGTATCTTTCTCTTTGCTGTTTTACCGGGACACCGGTATGATTATGCAATTTTTTTGTTGTATTTGCTACGAGGTAGGGCCATTCCCCGAAACGTCGCCTAATTGTTTTTTTTGTATTGTTCATATATTGACAGAGTTACACACACGCTCGCGTGACCGTGCGGTGAGCTTCCCCCCTGTACTGCGCTCTCCTCCCACTCGGCAAACGGAGTCTTCACCCAGGGAAGTCACTGACCAAGAGGACGAGCAGGGAACCAACACGGGTCAGGTGACGCATCGCCGACCAGCGTGGTGAAGTATGGTCAAACAACAGCAGCAGCAGCAACCCCCCGTGACTGTCGGAGCGTGTGGAGGTGTTCATCATCACGCAGTCAAGGGGGTGAAAAGTGCGCAGAGAGGGAGGGAGGGAGAGAGAGAGAGAGAGGAGCGTGATGGGAATGACACCGAGAGACATGAAGAGGAGGAACACGTGGACTGGGGGACGCGGGCAGGGTGTTGGAGACGTCACGTCGACTGCTTGTTAAAGCGAGTGGGGGGGGGGGTGCAGGACACGTCGTGGCTACAAGGGCTGATGATGATGATGGTGGTGATGTTGATGATAATGGTGACGATGATGGTGCTGATAGTGGTGGTGGTGCTGATGGTGTTGGTGATGGTGGTGATGATAATGACGTGGTAGTCATGGTACTGATAGTGGTGGTGCTGATGGTGGTGGTGATGATGGTGGTGGTGGTGGTGGTGATGATGGTGGTGGTGGTGATGGTGGTGGTGATGATGATGATAGTGGTGGTGGTGCTGATGGTGGTGGTGGTGATGATGATGATAGTGGTGGTGGTGCTGATGGTGGTGATGATGATGGTGGTGGTGGTGATGATGATGATGATGGTGATTATGATGATGACGGTGGCCGAGACTAACGACGGAGTGGCAGACAGAGGAGGGGGCACACGCCGGAGAGGACATCCATCACGTAGGAGATGGAGCGATTAAATCAGCTTGGTGAGCAGGAGCAAAATTGATTTGTCGCCATGCAGGACCGTGAGAGGCTACGAGGGGTATGAGGGGAGCGCTTCATCCAGCAGTGGATGGACCACGGTACGGCCGTGTGGGGGGGGGGGTGCGGGAATTACGATTAGTCTCAGGCACAACAACAGAAGAATGATTGAGGATATCGATGAATAACAAAGATACCGGGAACGTTTAGGGGTGAGAGCGACTCCACGTGGACCGGGGGTGTCTGGGAAAAATGAGAGCACGGGGGCATTCTTTTTTTCGTCTTCTTCTTCTTCCGTGGCGATAAATTCGCGAGGCGAGCGATTGTGAGCCCCGCGTGTCTGGTTGAACACATCCGAACGAGCTCTCTCTCTCTCTTCGCGCAAAGACAAAGGGGTGGGGGGGGCGTGTAGCCTTTAGCCGACTTTTGGGGGCAAGTGCTGTTCGAGCGAGCGCGTAGGAAGAAGGCGTTCCAGGTACTCGTTTGAGGCTGAATCGACGTTGGGGAAGGCTTGGTTCAGATTACTCATCACCGGTGGTGGCAGTGAGCGGGAATCGAACTCGATACATCCAAAGACAAAGATCCCCCGTGTAGCGCGAACAGACTGCTGGGCAAGTGTTGTCAGCGAGCACCTCTGAAGGCATGAACGGCACACGAGGGGGTGGGTGGCCAGCGCCACACCCGGCCGCCTTTGTCTCCCCAGTGCTGATGCTTTATACACCGCACCGGGTACTGGTTTTAAAGGCTGATTAGACCCCAGGGAAGGCCCCGGACCGGTTCAAATAATCATCACTGAATATTGGGAATCGAACTCGTGTGGCCTGGTTCGTAGCGCAGCGCGCTAACCGCTGCACCACCGCTCCCCAAGGACACACAGACACACACAATAACACAGAGACACACACAGAAGAAGAAGGGGGAGGAATGCAGTGATGTAAATATACGATCTGTGGGGAGTTTTAGCTCAAGAGAGAAACCAGAGTTGAGTTCTATTTGCATTAATTCATTATTTGTGTTATTATTGTTGAGTGAGGGAACGAGAGAACGAGACGGAGAGAGTGAGAGAGAGGGGCAGACGGAGACAGGGTGGAGGGTTGGGGGGAGTGACAGACATACGGAGACAGGGAAAGACGAAGAGAGACGACGAGAGACAGACGGACTGAGAAAGAAAACGGCAGAGAGACATCGGCACAGTGAGAGGGAGAGACACGTGAAGTGAGAGACCCGTGCAAAGACAGAGAGAGGGGGACAGACGGATCGACAGAAACAGACAGCGAGACAACGAGAAAGAGAGACGGACAGACAGGGAGAGACAGACACACGGACTTGCAAAGACGCAGACAGAAATACAGAGGGACGAGACAAAGACAAAGATCCCCCGTGTAGCCTTAACTGACTGTTGGGGCAAGTGCTATTAGCGAGCAAATATGAAAGCCGGCACGGCACGTGAGTGGGTGGGTGGCCAGCACCACGCCAGACCGCCTTTGTCTCCCCAGTGGCGATGTTTACACACCGCACCGGGGACTCATTTCGGGTTGAGCCGACGTTACGGGAAGGCCCAAAACCGGTTCAGATAATCCTAACTGGTGGTGGTGGCCGTGAGCGGGAATGGAACTCGGGTGCATTGGGTTCGTTGAAAGGTGGATGATCTACACGGACCGAGATTCTATTCTCATAGCTCATGATGTTTCACTTGCTGGCAGGAACGCAATGTAATTTCGTGCCAAAATCATAAAAAAGTGTTCCTTGCGAGTTTGTGCATTTATTTATTCTTTTCACCTCTGCGGATGAAAGTCGCGTGTCGAGTGATTGCGCTCGGACAAATGGAGAAATATTTGGGCCGTTTTATTTCGTGGTCGTTGATGGTGCCGATGATTGCAAATCTCGCATCGTCCCTTTCTCACCGTGAAATCAACCGCGATGGTAAAATAAAAAAAAGATCCATCTGGCTCGCAGAGCTCAGGTGTTAGTGGGCCTCCCCTAGGTCGACTCAGCCTCAAATGAGTACCTGGTGCGGTGTGTTGTAAACATCATCACTAGTGGGGGACACAGGCGGCCAGGCGTGGTGCTGGCCACCGACCCCCTCGTGTGCCGTGCCGGCCTTCATAGGTACTACTCGCTAACAGCACTTGCCCCAACAGTCTGTTAAGGCTATACGGGGGATCTTTGTCTTTGTGTTGTTGAGCAGCGGTAGCGGAACTCGTTAGCGAGTTGAGCTTCGAACCTGGATTTACGCGAGTTCGATTCCCGATCAAGGCCACCAACACTGGTGACGATTATCTGAACCGGTCCTGGGCCTCCCCTAGGTCGACTCAGCCTCAAATATATACCTGGTGCGATGTGTAAACATCGCCGCTAAGGAAACAAAGGCGGCCTTCATAGCTGCTCGTTAGCAGCACTTGCCCTTACAGCCCGTTCGAGGCTATACGGGGGATCTTTGTCTGATGTATGTGTGTGTGTGTGCATAATTAATTAACCTATAATTAACCCACGGATAATTAACCCTGAACCCTGAGTGGGGACACGCCACGAGTGAGGACGGGACACGTGACACGATGCAGTGATTTGGCACGTGGAGGTTGTCCTGACGTTCAGTATGGCGCAACATTACGACGATTAAAAAAAGATAAATATTTTAACAATTTTAGAGCGGCGGTGGAGGTGGGGGAGACTGATCGCGTAAGTAACATGTGTGTCGTCAACCCTCTTCCACCCGACACAACCAATGAGTAAAGTTGTCCCGTGATGAACAAAAGTTGCCATTTGTATTATTGCTTCGTAACTTGCTGACAATAACACTGCGGCCTTAGAATTAAACGCAAAATCGACATTGAAAAGGCCCATTCGCCGAAACGTCGCCTCGTGTGTATAAGGTTATCGTTACGCCCCGCAGTATTAATCAGGGCGGCCGCTGGACTTCGAACCGCGACCCTCCGCCGGGCCCAGTCCCCACCGCCAAGTGGCCACGGGTGACATAAATGATGAAAAAAACATTTCTCGCCGTGATATTTCACGAAATAAAAAAAGATCCTGGCACTCCCGTGGCATGCCGTCACGTCATGCCCAATCAAAATAAATTAGCGGAATCCTTAAGGGGGTCTGTACATACTACAGCCCCTACCCCCTCTCCGCCGTAACCCCCCCCCCCTCCATCCTTCCCTCCACTACCTCCCCAGCGAAAACGTTGTATGGGCCGTCTCCCCACGTCCTTCACACACACACGCCGCCTGTTTACAAATTGGACTTGATTATGATGGAGCCACACAGGAGTTCCCTTCGCACGGCGTTTCGCTCGTGCTCAGACGGACAGATTGAGTCCTGATCTCCCACCCCATCCCACCAGCTCCCCCCCCCCAACTCCTCCCCCCCCCTAAGGAAAAGGGATCAACCCCCGACTTCCTCCAACTGCAGTCAAAGTGAATGCTCGGTTCAAATGAGCATTGAGGCGGTGACAGCTTCACTAAGCAGACGCAACGCCAATCCTTCCTTCAACCATCGAATGTCCCCGCCACGTAAAAAATATATATACTGTATATTTAGATAAATAATAAATAAAAATCACGAACTACATCTACACATTGCACATACATGCCATCAGCGCGTGTCACGGCCGCACTTCTGGGAGGGCATCATTTCAGCAGCGTTGGTTCAAAGCGAGTAACTCTCTCGATAGGCTTCGCTGAACACACATGTAGAGGCAACGATCCCCCGTATAGCCTTACGGAGAATGTTGGGGCAAGTGCGGCAAGCGAGTGGCGACCCAACCCAGTAGCATCGCTTCGGTTGACGTCGTTTCGATATTCGTCGCCGCACCTTTCAGGAACGCATCTCCGACGTCAACCGGGGTACTGCTGGAACCAGCAGAGGGGGCATAGCGGACCCCCCCCCCTCCCCCACACTGATAATATTTTCTTCGTGCGGCTAACAGCAGTGAGTTGCGAGAAAGCCACGTGAATTCGGTGGCGTCGTCATGTAAATCCCTCTTCATGATTATCCGTGTCAATACATCGGCACGATCCTTGGGTTTGCTCTCCCACGAAGCTCACGGTGCACCCTAAATCGCACAAAACCGCGGCAACGGATTATTGAACCTGATGCAAAAATGGGAACATGAAGAAGAAAATGAACCTCTCCAGTCGTGGTGCGACTGTGCAACGTGTCATGAAGCAATGCCCCGATCCGCAAATACGAAGGAGACAATCATCACAGCGACACGCTGCTACTGCTGACGCGGTTATCTGGGCTTGACCACCTGCATGTGCAATTGTAGTCGTTGCTCTTCGCCGGTTAGAAACATTTAGGCTGGCCTGCCTACGATCCATCATGGGTTTAACCAGGCTCGATTGTGTGAGAAGCTCACAAATCCTTGAAAGATCTGGGCAAAGTCCCATCGGTGAGCTCCTCCGGCAGGCAAGGCTGCGTTGGCTGGGTCATGTAGCCCGCATGCCCAGGCACCGCATGCCTAAACAGCTTTTGTTCGGCCGGATCGAGGGGGCTAAACGGGCGCGGCACGAGCTAGAGAAGAGATGGAGTGATGTGGTACAGGAGGACGTGGAGATGAGTGGACTTGCCGATGACTGGTACCAGCGGTGTCAAGATCGGCCTCTGTGGAGGAGGCTCGTGAAGGACGCTACTGGGCAGTTGGAGGCAGTCGCCCTCCAGCAACAATGGAGGGCGGAGGAGCGACGCTCACAACAACGAGCGGAGCGCCGGGTGTTTAAAGCACAGCAAGTTGGCACAGTAGGGGGCACAGTTGGTGCATCAGCCAGTCATCTCGGTCATCTCAGTCAGTCGACCCGTGGCACCTGGGTCTGCCCCGTGACCTCCTGCCAGCGGGCGTTCGATACTTCACGTGGCCTCAAGATGCACATGGCCTGGCACAAGCGTCGTGGTGACGTCACCGCCACTTAGTGGCGAATGGCGAGTGTTGTTGTTGTTGTTGTTGCTCTGCATCGACATCAGCAGCAGTGCGATAGAAGAAGAAGATGTGAAGCTAGTCGGTACCGAGTTCTGATCTGGCCCGTGGAACGAGAGAGACTCGCTCCCACACTAATCTCTCCCGACATCCGTTACTCCTCCACCCCGCACACACTCTCACTCACACTCTCACTCACACTCTCTCTCTCACACTCTCACTCACACTCTCTCTCTCACACTCTCACTCTCTCTTTCCCTCTCCTTTCCTCTCTCTCTCTCTCGCCCTGCCTCCTCCTACACCACGTTACTTCACAGCGCAAACATGCGACCTTGGCAGAGCGCAGCGCCGCTTGGAACGGCCTCGCGTTGCCATTATTCCTGCAGCTAAGAGGGTGCCTCCTCCTCCAGCTCCTTCTTGGGGGGGAGGAGGAGGGGGAGGAGGAGGGGGGGATGAGGGGGTGGAGGAGGGGGGGGATGAGGGGGTGGAGGAGGGGGGATGAGGAGGGGGGGAGCAGGAGGGGGGGAGGAAATTCACTTGCACGAACGCTCTCACGCTGTTCCTTCGCTAATATAATAAAACATGGTGGTACTCTGCGCGTCAATGACGCTATTTATTTAATCTTTAGCGCTTTCACAAAAGGAAAACCCGGTGAACAGAACCGGTTACCGTTTCCCGCACCCACGCGCAAACCACTGACGGTGGTTTTAAAAGATGATGCGTTTGTTTACAAAACAACAGCGCTGTGACTCGGGCCGCCGTGCCGTTTGTAGGGTCGCGTGGCCGTGCCGATCACTCAGTGAGCTCTCAAGGCCGAACATTGTTCGATGTTCGGTTCGGTAACCGATTCCGAAACGGTTACCGGTTTACAGGTGATCACTGAACAACCCGATTTCAAACTCAAGGTAGTTACCAACAACCGGCGCAAAACTGAACATATTCATCAATAAACCGTGGCCTTAAAATAAACATAATAAAGATATACAAGACGACGTTTCGGGCAATGACCCTTACTCAGATGACGTGTTGTAAAGAAGGGGGCCCCTTCCCGAAACATCGCCTGTCATATATTTCCCCGCTTAAGGCCACACCGTTATTTACGACTGATTAACACATCGGCTTTCGCGACCAATATCATCCATAATACAAAACAAAAAACCCTGCATTATGGACTTACGCCTGAGTTGAGTTTATAAGTGCCCCTATCAAGATGGGGCACTTTGCTCGAAACGTCGACACGCACACACAGTCGTAAATAATAATAATAATAATGTGTGTGTCTTTTGTTTCGTAAATCCGCGGTGTCGTATCAGCGAGCACGGCAGCGGCAACGCCGTCGTCACAACGAGAAGCAACGCGACCACCTCCCGCCTGGAGCGCGACCTTCCCGTTCCAAAGCCCCTACAAGATCGTCGTCGTCGTTAACCTCATCATCATCGTCGTCGTCGCGAACCTCATCATCGTCGTCATCATCATCGTCATCATCGCGAGCGATTACGAGTTGCGTTCCGTGGTGTTTAATTGGCGGCGGAGAGGCAGAACGCTGAGCCAGAGCAGAGACGCAGCCCGGGAAAGATTTCCCACAATATATTTTCACGATGACCGACGCAGCGGAGTGAGTGGGGAGGGGGGGGCTCATTAGTTAAGCAAACGACTTCACAGAGCGAGGAGATGGGACCCGGAGGTCAACAGGGTTAGATAGACAGGCAGCCAAGTGGCCTGTATTCTGTAATGCCGGGCAGATAAGCGACGGCGCTTTCCTTTCCTGCCCCTGTGTGTGTGTCCATGCGTGGGTGTTATGAGTGTAAGTGTGTACGTGCGTGTGTGTGTGTGTCACTGGGAGGGGGGTGGAGTGGGGAGCGGTGGTGTAGTGGTGAGCGCGCTGCGCTACGAACCCGGCGACCCGAGTTTGATTCCCGCTCTCGGCCAACACCAGTGACGATTATCTGAACCGGTCCTGGGCCTCCCCTAGGTCGACTCAGCCTCAAATGAGTGCCTGGTACGGTGTGTAAACATCACCATTGGGGAGACAAAGACGGCCGGGTGTGGTGCTGGCCACCCACCCCCTCGTGTGCCGTTCCGGCCTTCATAGGTACGCGCTAACAGCACTTCCCCCAACAGTCTGTTAAGGCTACACGGGGGATCTTTGTCTTTGTGTTGTTGGGTAGCGGTAGCACGCTGCGCTTCGAACCTGTATATGACGCGAGTTCGATTCCCGATCAAGGCCACCAACATTGGTGGCGATTATCTGAACCGCTCATGGGCCTCTCCTAGGTCGACTCAGCCTCAAATAAGTACCTGGTGCGATGTGTAAACATCGACGGACGGGGTCGGTGTGCCAACCACAGTGGCGGCCTTCATAGGCGCTGCTGCTGCTGCTGCTACTCGCTAACAGCACTCGCCCCAACAGTCTGTGAAGGCTCTAACAGGGGCTGATCCGTGTCGTCATGCGCGCGCGCGCGCGTGCACGGCTCCATGAACGCACGCCGCGTCCTGCCTCGTCATATTGACAGAGAAAACAAAACGAAAAATCGCCTCCCTCCCTCCCGCGGCGTTTGATGTCACGCGGGGGGTAAAGCGACGCCTGAGCCATCACGACGCTCGGCGACTTCCCCGGCGGGTTCGCTTATCTCGTCCACCAGTGGCTCCACACACACACACGAAGACAAAGATCCCCCGTGTAGCCTTGACAGACTGTTGGGGCAAGTGCCGTTTAGCGAGTAGCGCCTACGAAGGCCGGCACGGGCACGCGAGGGGTGGGTGGCCAACATCACCCCCGGCCGCCTTTGTCCCCCGCTAGTGGCGATGTTTACACACCGCGCAAGGTACTCATTTGAGGCTGAGTCGACCTAGGGGAGGCCCAGGACCGGTTCAAATAATCGTCACCGGTGTTGGCCGTGAGCGGGAATCGAACTCGGGTCGCCAGGTTCGTAGCGCAGCGTAGCGCTAACCGCTACACTACCACTCCCCACACACACCATCACCCCCCACCTCGCCCCCCCACCCCCCCACCCCTCGCCCCCCACCAACTCCTCCAGCACCAGACCCCCTGGGAGAGGAGTGACGTTGAGCAGACTGCGGCAGGAGCAGGAGCCCTTTAAGAAAACATCGCATTTTCTTATGACACACACACACGCGCGCGCAAAGACAAAGATGCCCCTATAGCCTGCATGTACTGTGCTGGTAGCGAGTAGCAACTGTGAAGGCCGGCACGGCACACGAGGGGGTGGGGAGGCCACAACCACGCGCGGCCACCTTTGTCTCCCCAGTACTGATGGGTTTTTTACACACCGCGCCAGGTGTTCATTTGAGACTGAGTCGACTTAGGCGAAGCCCAGAACCGGTGAAACTCATAGCGCAGCGCGCTAACCACAATCCTCAATCATGCAATAAGTATGTTAAGCCATAGCATAACTTATAGCCTTAACATACTCATTTACACATCGCACCAGATACAGAATTCATTTTAAGGCTGAGTGGACCTAGGGGAGGCCCAGGACCGATTCAGATATTGGTCACCGATGTTGGCCGTGATCGGGAATCGAACTCGGATCTCCCCTAGCACAATCATACATACAGACACACACACACATACACAGGTGCGCACAGACACAAAGACAAAGATTCCCCGTATAGCCTTAACAGACTGTTGGGGCAAGTGCTGTTGGCGAGCACCTATGAAGGCCGGAACGGCACACGAAGGGGTGGGAGGCCAGCACCACGCCCGGCCGCCTTTGTCTCCCTAGTGGCGATGTTTTTACGCACCGCACCAGGTACTCATTTGAGGCTGAACCGACCTAGGGGAGGCCCAGAACCTATTCAGATAATCGTCACTGGTGTCGGCCCTGAGCGGGAATCGAACCGGGGCCGCCAGGTTCGTAGCGCAGCGCGCTCACCGCTACATCAACCGCACAGGGACAGACCCACGCGCACAAAACACTCACAACAACCACCACTCCGCTGTCAAAAGTCAAGCAAGCAGAAGCACAATGCAATAACAAAGAAATATTCGTCGCCGTGTATATTAAGCAAATAAATACGACGAGGAAGGCATTTGATGAAACGTCCCCTTAATCGGGGTGAGATTAGCGGCGTTGCTCGTGTTTTTGGAAGCGGCGCGTTCGTGACAATGCAATCAGCGGAGAACCGATATCGGGGGGGTCCATGGGACGCGGAAGCCAAGGGATGGGGGGCACACGGGGGACATGGGATACGAGGGACACCACGGCGCCTGTGCCAGGCTAGGTGCACTTGGAGGCCGTCATGGGAAGTGTGTGGAAGGCTCTCGCTCGAAGGAAGAGGTCATGGAACAAACGCAGACGTCAAGTGTCACGTGGGTTGACCGACTGAGATTACTACCGGCAGAGACAACACAAAGGTCCCCCGTGTAGCCTTAACAGACTGCTGGGGCAAGTGCTGTTGGCGAGCGGCGCCTATGAAGGCCGGTAGGGCACATGAGGGGGTGGGTGGCCAGCACCACGCCCGGCCGCCTTTGTCTCCCCAGTGGCGATGTTTATGGAGACCCAGGACCGGTTCAGATATAATCGTCATTGGTGCTTCCCGTGAACGGGAATCGAACTCAGTGGTCGCTGGGTTCGTATGACAGTGCGCTAACCGCTACACTACCGCTACACGCACATACACACACATATACATACATACATACTTGACATACACACAAACACACATTTACATACATACACACAAACATACATACGCACCAATATACATTCACACCAACATACATTACATACATACAAACATACATACAAACATACATACATACCCACAAACATACACACACACAAACATACACACACACAAACATACATACACAACAGGCCACAGCTAGTATATAGATATATCTTGCACAATGAAAATAATGCGACTGACAGATCGGGAATTCAATTAGAAAGAAAGAAAAAAACCCACATAATTTGCGGTTTCAAAGTCCTGATCATAAATCGCCTCCCTCCCCCTGCAGCCCCGAGCTTTGTAAATAAAACTTCCCGTGAGGCCCGAGCGACGTAACTCACGGACGCGACGCTGAGAAAACATTGCGGGAATACGTCGCGATTTCATTCTCGCTCAGCGCCACGGATTGTTTGCAAAAGCAAATATCAGCTGAACTCCACTCCCCGCGTGTCTCCACACACACACATTATGTATATGCTGTCAAACAAAACACAAAGATCCGCACCATCCCACCCCAGTATAGTTTGGAACAGACTGTTGGGGCAAGTGCTGTTAGCGAGTAGCTCCTGTAAAGGCCGGCACTGTGACACACGAGGGGGTGAGTGGCCAACACCACGCCCGGCCGCCTTTGTCTCCCCAGTGGCGATGTTTACACACCCTACCACATACTCATTTGAGGCTGAGTCAATCTAGGGGAGGCCCAGGACCGGTTCAGAAAATCGTCCGGTCGCCAGGTTTCCTAGCGTAGCGCACTTAACGCTGACCGCTACACGAGCGCTCTCCACATATGAAGTTAATATATTCGGAAGGTTTTAAGTCGTCGGCCTGTCGGCTATCCGAACGAATGTTCGTTTCAAGAGGCGATCTCGAGGCCGGTTTAAGACTTTGTGGCGTGGAGGGGTCGTCTCGGGTGCGCTCTCTCGTCCTTTGGCTGTCACTCCGACGTTTGTCTCGACCACCGGCCATCAACATCACCACCATCATAATCACCACCACTATCATCATCACCACCATCATCATCACCACCATCATTATAACCATCATCATCACCACCACCATCGTCACCACCATCATTATCACCACCATCAACATCACCACCACCATCATAATCATTACCCATCATCACCACCATCATTATCATCACCATCATCATCACTACCATCACAACCACCATCATCATTACCACCATCATCATCACCATCACCACCACCATCATCACCACAATCGTCATCATCACCGCCATCAACATCACCACCATCATTATCATTACCCATCATCATCATCACCACCATCATCATCACCACCATCATCATCACCACCATCATCACCGCCATCGACATCACCACCATCATAACCATCATCATCACCACCATCACTACCATCAACATCATCACCATCAACATTATCACCACGATCATCATCAGCATCATCACCAAATACAAAGATCCCCCTTATAGCCTTAACAGACTGTTGGGGCAAGTGCTGTTAGCGAGCGCCTATGAAGGCCGGAACGGCACACAAGGGGGTGGGTGGCCAGCACCACGCCCGGCCGCCTTTGTCATCCGAGTGGCAATGTGCTTACACATCGCACTAGGTACTCAATTGAGGCTGATTCAACACGAGGAGAGTTCCAGGAATCGGTTCAGATAATCCCCACCGATGCGGGGTCGTGGCTATGAATCGAACTCGGGTCGCCCTGGGTTCGCAGCACTGCGGATATTTATACACGCACATTGCGAATATGCATCATATAACCTCGTGAAGGCGATCTGTTTTCCAGGAAGAGTCGTAAAGTGCAAGGCTGGGCCGTGAATTATCTGCCAGCTGATTGCATTTTCAGGCGCTCAGAGGTCAAAGTCAAAAGGTACAGGTTGCGTGGGCTCGCAGTGTTTGTTGAAGATGGATACGCAGAACGGGTCATATAGATACCGGTCGTCGATTAACTGCTGCCACTGTGGCTCGGCATAATGAATGGGCCGGGCGACAGCGCGCTTGTTGGTTTTTTTTCTTTACCCTGCCGATGGTTGCCAGAGGGGATTCCGCGGTTCGAATCTCAGCGGTCGCCCTGGTAAATTCTGCCGGGCGGATACAATCGTGAGTGCCGCGCGCACCGGCTGGTTCGTCGTGACGTTAATCGACAAAAGGGAGGAGAAAGAAGAGAACTCGGCCATTGCGTGGGAACCTGGTGCGGGGAGCGGTGGTACAGCGGTTAGCGCCCTGCACTCAGAACCCGGCGACCCGAATTTGATTCCCGCTCACGGCCAACACCAGTGACGATAATCTGAGCCGGTCCTGGGCCTCCCCTAGGTCGACTTAGACTCAAATTAGTACCCGGTGCGTTGTGTAAACATCGCCACTGGGGAGACAAAGGCGGCCGGGCTTGGTGCTGGCCACCCACCCCCTCGTGTGCCGTGCCGACCTCTAAAGGTGCTCGCTAACAGCACTTGCCCCAACAGTCTGCTAAGGCTATACGGGGGATTTTTGCATGTGTCTTTGTACCTGGTGCATTGTGTAAACATCGCTACTGGGGAGACAAAGGCGGCCGGTCGTGGTGCTGGCCTCCCACTCTATCGTGGGCTGTGCCGGTGCTCACTAACAGGACACAGTGGCCAGGAGATGTTAACTACCTCGCCGGGTATGCAGGAGGTCGTGGGTTCGATCACGACCCTGACGCCTGCTGCTGTTGTATATTTGGAGTTTGCAAATTTTCCCCGTGGTCACGTGGGTTTCTCTCCGGATCTTCCGCCTTTTTTCCCCTCCACATTTAGAATCAACGTCACGCGTTCAGATGATTTGGCTGCTTTAAATGTCCACGTGATGATAAGCCACTTCGTTGAACTATCATTTGTGATGGCCAGGCCGCTTCTGCAAAAAAGAGCTAGATCGCTCAGCAAGGCCTTACCTGGTAAAATAAAAAGTCTAGTTTAGTTCGTAGCGATCGCGTACTGATGTGTTGATGTTGTTGACGCACTCACGCATGCGTGCAACGCATTACACTCTGTCACGTGCTAAATCGATAGCTCCCGGGTCACCAACCCCGTTCACTGCACCTCGGTTGACAGGTCCGCCACCTCGCCTGCTCCGAGGGTGACTGGCACTGCCGAGTTAATCATTGGCGACGCGCAGAGGCCACAGCCCGATGCGTAATTGACACAAACGATGAACAAACACTGGGCGGAGGGGTGGTGGTGAGACGTACGAGGTGAGGGACAAAGATCCCCCGTGTAGTCTGCAACAGGCAAGTGCTGTTAGCGAGCAGCGGTGAAGGCCGGAACGGCACGCGAGGGGTTGGGTGGCCGATACCACGCCTGGCTGCCTTTGTCTCCCAAGTACTGATGGTTGTTTTGCACACCGCACCAGGAATTCGTTTAAGGCTGAGTTGACTCGGGGAAGCCCAGGACCAGTTCAGACAATCGCCACTGTTGTCGTTCGTGAGTGGGAATTAAACTCGGATCGCCGGTTTCGTAGCGCGGTGCGCTAACCACTGCGCCACCGCTCCTCCCCCAATGATGGCATCGTCACTTCACGAAGCGAACGCGCGATTCCATGCAGGGAAGGAGACCGTGAGAATCTGTATGAAACCATTCATCAATCGAGAATATAGTCAATCAGTGAATGCCAAATGAATGAATCAATACATTAAGGAATCCAGGAATAAATTAATTTACCAAATAATTCATCAAAGAATGAATCAATTAATCTTGAATTAATCAATGTATCGATGAATTCATTAATATATGAACCCATCAATGAATGAATTAACGGATGAATACATCGATGAACGGATCGATAAATGAATGGATGAATCAGTCAATGAACTTATGAATGAAATGTTTAATTAATCCATGATTCAAGGAACGAATCGAAAACTTGCTTAAATGCACTAATGAATGTCTCAATAAATGAATCGAAACAGGACTCAATTGATCAACTATTTAATTTGGAATTAATGAATACACAATTGAATCAAAATAAATCAATTCATGCATTGATTAACGCGCCAATTAATTAACGAACCAAAAAATTAACAAATAAATTAACGGATGTATCTATGTAGAACTTCTTTCGCACCGTACGGAACCAACCGTGCTAATCGGCGGCGCGGGTGGGGACAACACGAAAAAAGTTATAAAGAAATCGACGAATGAATCGACCAATCAGTCAATGAATCGATGATTCCAACGATGCACGAGTCGATACATGAATTAAGCTAATAATTAATTGGCTAATAAATCGATTAATTGGTCGACTAAATAATCGCTGAATTGATGAATTCGTCAATGAGTGAACTGGCCGCCGTATCCCCGCCGCGCGGCGCTGTCGCCCTCTGCTGGGAGGGGAGAGGTAGGAGAGTGCGTGGAGGGGAGTATAGTGAGATGGGAGGGGAGAGGTAGGAGAGTGTGTGGAGGGGAGTAGAGTGAGATGAGAGGGGAGAGGTAGGAGAGTGTGTGGAGGGGAGTAGAGTGAGATGAGAGGGGAGAGGTAGGAGAGTGCGTGTAGGGGAGTAGAGTGAGATGAGAGGGGAGAGGTAGGAGAGTGAGTGGAGGAGAGTAGAGTGAGATGAGAGGGGAGAGGTAGGAGAGTGTGTGGAGGAGAGTAGAGTGAGATGAGAGGGGAGAGGTAGGAGAGTGCGTGTAGGGGAGTAGAGTGAGATGAGAGGGGAGAGGTAGGAGAGTGAGTGGAGGAGAGTAGAGTGAGATGAGAGGGGAGAGGTAGGAGAGTGTGCGGAGGAGAGTAGAGTGAGATGAGAGGGGAGAGGTAGGAGAGTGTGTGGAGGAGAGTAGAGTGAGATGAGAGGGGAGAGGTAGGAGAGTGCGTGGAGGGGAGTAGAGTGAGATGAGAGGGGAGAGATAGGAGAGTGCGTGGAGGGGAGTAGAGTGAGATGAGAGGGGAGAGGTAGGAGAGTGCGTGGAGGGGAGTAGAGTGAGATGAGAGGAGAGAGGTAGGAGATTGAGTGGAGGGGAGTAGAGTGAGATGAGAGGGGAGAGGTAGGAAATTGAGTGGAGGGGAGTAGAGTGAGATGAGAGGGGAGAGGTAGGAGAGTGCGTGGAGGGGACTAAAGTGAGATGAGAGGGGAGAGGCAGGAGAGTGCGTGGAGGGGAGTAGAGTGAGATGAGAGGGGAGAGGCAGGAGAGTGCGTGGAGGGGAGTAGAGTGAGATGAGAGGGGAGAGGTAGGAGAGTGTGTGGAGGAGAGTAGAGTGAGATGAGAGGGGAGAGGTAGGGGAGTGTGTGGAGGGAAGTAGAGTGAGATGAGGGGAGAGGTAGGAGAGTGTGTGGAGGGGTGTAGAGTGAGATGAGAGGGGAGAGGTAGGAGATTGAGTGGAGGGGAGTAGAGTGAGATGAGAGGGGAGAGGTAGGAGAGTGCGTGGAGGGGAGTGGAGTGAGATGAGAGGGGAGAGGTAGGAGAGTGCGTGGAGGGGAGTAGAGTGAGATGAGAGGGGGAGGTAGGAGAGTGCGTGGAGGGGAGTAGAGTGAGATGGGAGGGGGAGGTAGGAGAGTGTGTGGGTAGAGAGAAACTTCAGAGCGGAATCGACTCCACCAGTGGTAATGTAAGGCACGATTTTATTTCGCTTAATTCCGAGTTCCCGGGAGAGGGTTACACGCGCTGACCTCCTGGTCACGTGACCACGCCCGAACGTCACAGAGTCCCCGTGACGCGCCACGTGGCTCCGCGCGACCAATCGACGCTCTTCACAAGACCACGTGGCGGAAAAATAAAACCGTGGCGAGTGTAGCGGCCTCTAGCGACTGCACGGATCACGTGATTCCCACGTGCTGTACACACTGCACATTACAAGACTCCAAAGAGGACAAGTAAAAAACCCCCACCGTCTTGTCACCCAATAGTTGCCTCGATATAATTTCTCGCGACACGATATCAACGTTCACGATATCACGATTACCGTAATTGCATTTCACATTTTGATGGTGGAATCGTAAGGGGGTGGGGGGACGGTGGAGGGGGACGACGACGACGACGTGGCAGAGGTTTCGCGGTTCGATTAGAGAAGGCCGCCCTGGTAAACAACTACTCCGCAACCGTCTGCTTCACTCAAACGCGGACGTTAAAGACCCAACATCCACCCCGCCCCCGTCGTCATTCGCACCCAAGCAGGCCACTACTGACCATCAGAGACCTAATGCCCCCCGACTCACTTGGGATGACACCACGAGCAGCGATCATCGCCCACACACCTCCTACTGGCAGAGCAAGGCCCGCTCGCAGGCCACGTGCTGAGCCTTAGAAAAACTAAACGATTAACTATTTATTTTTGTATTTTATCAAGGTAAGCGCCCACTGAGCTATTATATAGTTATTTTTCACAAATGATAACTCAACGAAGTGGCTTATCGTGTGGACATTCATAGCAACCAGATACTCTGAAACGCACGTTGAGTCGATGTGTGGAGGGGGGGAAACGGAGGACCCGGAGAAAAATCCACGCGACCACAGGAAGAGAGACATACACAAAATCCAAACATACAGCAGGCGCCAGGCTCGGGATCGAACCGAAGACCTCCTGCATACCAGGCGAGGTAGTCAACATCTTGCCACCGCAGCGCCCACCTTGACCCGCACAGGGAAATCTGCCACTGGGGGTCCCCTGGGCTCGACAACGGAGCAATCATCGCCACCCACCGCCCACCACCACCGCTGCCAAACTCATGCCCACTGACAGGCCAGGTGCTGAAGTGAAAACTGCCACTGCGGGGGGGGGCGTGGTGGGGGGTGTAGGGGGGGGGGTGTGGTGGGGGCGTGGGAGGGGGGGTCGTGGGGGTGGTGTGGTGGGGGTGAGGAGGAGGCGTGGGGGTGGTGTGGGGGGGTGTGGGGGGGGCGTGGTGGGGGTGAGGGGGGCATGGGGTTGGTGTGGGTGGGGGGCGTGGGGGAGGCGTGGTAGGGGCTGCGTGGGGGGCGTGGTGGGGGTGGTGGGGGTGTAGGGGGGGGGGCGTGGGGGGGTGAGGGGGGGCGTGGTGGGGGTGGCGTGGGGGGGCGTGGTGGGGGTGGTGTGGGGGGGTCGTGGTGGGGGTGAGGGGGGGCGTGGGGGTGGTGTGGGGGTGGTGTGGGGGTGGTGTGGGGGTGGTGTGGGGGTGGCGTGGGGGGTCGTGGTGGGGGTGAGGGGGGCGTGGGGGTGGTGTGGGGGGGTGTGGGGGGGGTGGTGGAGGTGTGGGGGGGGTGAGGGGGGGCGTGGTGGGGGTGGCGTGGGGGGGCGTGGTGGGGGTGGTGTGGGGGTGGTGTGGGGGTGGTGTGGGGGTGGCGTGGGGGGGGGTGGTGGGGGTGTGGGGGGGGGGTGTAAAGCGCAGCACGAGGAGGAGGGCGGCACCACCAGTAGTCACAACGTCTTCAGGAGAACGCCCGACGCATGAGACGGTGACATCGACAAGAGTCGCCACCATCGCCGTCTTTGTGCGCTGCTGCGATTCCAGTGCAGCGGGGGAGGGCGGCGGCAAAACTCTTCGCTTTGGTGCGCAACAACAACAACAACCACCACCAACAACCTGATCCCCCTCCATGTCAATAACACGGCGACCTTAAAAAAAAAAACAGAGGCGACGTTTCAGGCAATGGGCCCTTCTTTACAGCACACAGAACTCTTCTACCTCTCTAGCCCCTCGATGTGCTATGGAGAAGGGCCATTACCCGAAACGTTGCCTCTTATATAATTTGCATATTGTAAACGCCACAGTGTTATTTACGAAGGTGTTGAGTTTGCTAGGAAATAAATATATATTATTCACTTTGTCTTCGTATCCGTTGCAAATAACCGAACATTGAATACCGCCCAACCTTCACCAGCGTGCGTTGGGATACATTATAGAATATGGCGTTGGCCAGAACATCACAATGTAGGACGACAGAGCTTGGGAAATTATCGGCGCCGGTTCCGGCTGCCTTCCCGCTCGTCCGCGATTTCCACACGCCTCTGAATCATTCTCTACGAATGATTCGCAGTGAATCACTCCCGCTCTCTCTCCCTCTATGAATCATTCGAGAGAGTGAACGTAAAAACTTCGCATGTCAAAGTCTAAATCATTACTGACCCGAGTGGTGAAGTATGGTCAAACACTTCCCCCCCACCACCCACCTCCCCCACCCCCACGGCCGACACGACGAAGCGTTGCCTTAATCTCAACACCATCCCCGCGTGTCTTCCTGTTAACTTCACAATACCATAGACAACACCATAGACAACACCATAGACAACACCATAGACAACACCATAGACAACACCATAGACAACACCATAGACAACACCATAGACAACACCATAGACAACACCATAGACAACACCATAGACAACACCATAGACAACACCATAGACAACACCATAGACAACACCATAGACAACACCATAGACAACACCATAGACAACACCATAGACAACACCAATCACCCTCCTCGTCCCGAGTGAATCATTACTACTGGGGGGCGGGGCGGGCAAGCGAGGAGCGGTGGCGCAGTGGTTAGCGCACCTCGCCCATGAACCCTGCGACCCTACATCGACTCCCCCGGCAGGGCAGTAACAATCCGCACTTTGACCAGCGAGGTGAAGTATGGTCAGATAAAACATCGACGACCTTACCTCAAGAGCGCTGCAAATTATAACCGGGAGAGAGAAAAAAAAAATACAATTACATTTTTACAGACTTTCAAAGTATTCACAATAAATACTTCATAAATAGCAGGGAAAGTCACGAGCGACTCCAAGGAGGCAACTCGGTGACTGCTGAGCGGACGCAGGGCACTGAGACCAACACAGAGGCACCGAGACTTTTGGCAAATGGGAGTACAGGTGTTTGTGCGTGTCTCTGTGTGCCTCTGTGTGTGTCTCTGTGTGTGCGTGTCTCTGTGTGTACGTCTCTGTGTGCGCGTGTCTCTGTGTGTGCGTGTCTCTTTGTGTGCATGTCTCTGTGTGCGTGTCTCTGTGTGAGTGTCTCTGTGACCGGGCGTGGTGCTGGCCACCCACCCCCTCGTGTGCCGTGCCGGCCTTCATCGGTGTTACTCGCTAACAGCACTCGCCCCAACAGTCTGTTAAGGCTCCACTGAGGTCTGTCCCGTAGCCTCTTGACAGCTAAGCCTTTGACACTCGGCGTGGCCTCTGAGCGCACCTAGCCTGGCACAAGCGCTCTGGTCACCTTACTACCACTTAGTTTCGAATGTGTCTTTGTCTAAGCGTCAATGCAGCTTTTGTGTCTGTCTACGTGTGTGTCTCTGTCTTGCGTGTCTTTGTTGTCTGCGTGCGAAGCGGTAATGTGGCGGATACCTGGTGTGGTGTGTAAACATTCGCAATGGGGCGTCTAAGGCACTGGTCCCTTCACAGCAGCAATTGCTCTAAGAGCCTGAAAAGGCAATCGGCGGATCTTTGCCTTGATGCGTCTCGATCTATGTCTGTGTCTGCGTGCATGTGAGAGTAGCGGGCCACTGAAATGCAACAAGTTGGCACAGCAGGGGGGCACAGGTGGTGCATCGATGCCAGTCATCTCAGTCAGTCAACCTACGGCACCTGGGTCTGTCCCGTGACCTCAAGTCAGCAGCGAGCGCCTTGCACACTTCACGTGACAGCCTCAAAGTGCACTCAGCCTGGCACAGGCCGCAGGCACCGCGCTGGCGACGCCACCGCCAATTTCCTCACCGTGCAAAATATCACTCTGGTCTGGACCTCTCCTAGGTCGACTCAGCCTATACAGCAAGATGATGGCATCGGCACGGACACTCCCAGACATCTACAGGCCCTCCCCCCATTGGAGGTCTAATCGAGGTGTCTTCACAAGGAGTTCCGTGGCGTCATCTTGACACAAGGTGGTGCACTTCTCCCTGCGGCGCCTTCTTCTCGTGTCACAGCGACCTCGAGGCTCGACTCCACGTTCTACGCAGCGGCCGGGCTCTCGGGGTACCCCGGTGTGCCGGCAGACCGAGACGCGGAGACACGGAGAGACAGAGAGACGCAGAGATGGAAAGGCAGAGAGACATTCAGACGGAGAGATGACGAGACGGAGAGACAGACAAGAGACAGAGACACAAAGAGACAGAGAGACGGAGAGACAAAGAGGTGGAGGGATGGAAAGGCAGAGAGCCAGAGAGATGTAGAGACAGAGCGACAGAGAGACAGAAGAGAGCAGCACCTCCTCTGTCCTGCCGAAGCCGCTCGGCAAAGAAAGTTCCCGCGTGAAAAAAAGCACCGCAGCAAAAACTTCAAACTGGACGGCCGAATGAAGGTCCCCGAGTCACCGGACGGGGGGCACGGCGCGCGGTGGCCGCGTGGACGAATTGTGCGACGCCGTGGACCTGCCGCTTCGCTCGGTCGCGACCGTTGGGTTCCTTCGGTCCCCAGCTCCTCCACCGCCGCAGAAAAGACGAGCGAAGAAACGGCGGGTGGAGTGGTGTCGTGGAGGGGTGGATGGAGGAGGAGGGGGAGGGAAGAAGAGAAGGAGGAAGAGGGAAGCGGGAAGGGGAGGGCCGAGCGTGGGTGAGCCGCAACGAGGATGGGTCGGCGATGAGTGGACGACGGTGGGCCACCCTCGCCACCGCCGTCGTCACCGTCGTCACCGTCGTCGCCGTCGTCACAGGTCGATTCTCTTGGCCTTGCCGAAGATGAGGAAGAAGGAGAGGCCGAAGATGTTGACGGCCGTCAGGTAGTTGAACACCGACGTCCAAGAGCCCGTGGTCTGCACCATGTAGCCTGCCACGTACACCCCGAAGAAGCCTGGGCGTGGCGACGCGGGCGGGAGGTGACCGGACGGCACAAACACCAAACAGACACGGCGATTGTTGCAAGGCGTCAAGTCTGCGTGGCTTGATAATTGTATTTTTACCCTTCTATCTGGAAACAAAACTGACACCTTTTTTTTTTTTACAAGGAGTCATGTTTGCATAGACCACAATACCTGCAGTCATAATGCAAACAAAAAACATAACTCTGATAATGTGCACTGTCCTTGATGTTGATTGGTCCACACCCGAGACAGCTTTCCTTAGAGCCTAGTCTCACATGGGTTGGACCAGATGACGCCAAAAGGCGCACTGCGTGGCTTGTGAGGCGCAAAAAGCGCGAGAAAAGACGTGCTCCGTTAACAATGTTGTGCGTTGCCTGTGAAACTGATTGGCCTTCTTGATGGCCCCGTCTCGCCGCCAGTGTTAGGCCAGCGAACGCCAACAGGCGAACGGCACGAGGGCGACGCAGGTGTCAGAGCAGTCAGAGCAGTGGCAGCTCGGGCTGAGCAGTTACATCCGTGGGACCTTGTTGCCAGTATCAAAATGATGCAACAATAAGGACAGGCCTCAGCCTCTCTGGCACTAGAACAGGCGTTAAGATGTTCAAACACCAAGTAGACACACACCTGTTAGCGCAAGGCACCACGTCCGCATGAGCCACACGCGCTCGTGGCGAAACACACAAACAACGCGCTCCGATAATAACATCTGCATTGTCCTTGGAGGCCATTGGCCTACGGCACGGCCTTGCCTCACCGCCGATGCTAGTCCAGAGAACAACGGCAACTGGCGAACACTACGGAGGGAATGCAAGTATCTAAATAGTAATAGCTCGCGTTGAGCAGTTGGAACATCTTAACAACTCTTCTTTCATTTTCAGAAAGGGTAGAGCCCTATTGTTCTATACTTTTCATCATTTTGACACTGGCAAAAAGGTTCCATGCATACGGGCGTACACGCGGTGATCCGGTGACAGACACCCCACTCAAATGTGGTGGGGGGGGCGGACGGGACGCCTAAACATATCGTGGGGGGCGGGGGGGGGGCGGCATTAGGAGAGTGAGAGGCTCGCGACCGGACGGGGAGAGAGTTGACATCCTGTTTGGATGGGGCCCACCATCATCCAGCCGTCCTCCAACCCTGCTGGGTCGTTAAAGCGATTACCACTTCGTGCGGGAAGTCAACAGTGGTCGTTGTGCCATTGGGAGACTCGCCCCATCCTCCAGCCCCCCCCCCCGCACCCCCGCCACAGGAATGTGGAGTGACAGTAAAGGAGGGAGCCGGATGTGGACAAGCGGTTTAAACCGAGCGAGTCAAATCCGCGGCCTTGTCGTCGTTTTGCCCAACGTGTTTGTCAGCGCCGGCCTCCGCCGGTTTCCCCCGCTCCAACGACATCACGTGACTGGTTAACGTCCACCGGGGGAGCGCGCACGCTCACCGACGCGGTATTTACCGGGGCGCCCGAAAACCGCGAGCCTCTGCATGAACTTTTAACTTATTAGGCACCCGTACGTAGCCGACCGTGCCAATCGGAGGTACGGGGGGGGGGCAACAATGACTAAACACACCAACGAGCAGCTCTAGGGAAATGAGTTTCAACGTCACGGCTGCGGTGTCTAACTCGGCCGGGCGACGTCTGGGGCACGCCCCTACGTTTTAGTCTGGGACTCACCCGGCAACGCGCCCGCAGTGTTCATGATCCCTGCGGGAGACACCGAGCGCGGAGTTACGATCGTTGAGCAGCCAAAGAAACACAACTCCCACGAAACCGTGGCCGCGCACGAGGGTGATTGATGATTTCTTTGTCTAAACGGAGAGCCCTCCGCGTGAGCCTCAAGAGAGACGGCGCTTTGCATCTCGACGCGCTTGGGAGTCGGGCACCCCCAGTGGCAGCTGTCCCTCTGTGTGGCGCAATGTAGCTCAGCACATGGGGGGGGCGATGATCGCTACTGCTGGGCGTGATCCCAATTGAGTAAAACGCGGTGTAATTTTCAAATTTGGCAAATATATTTATTATTAAAATATTAATCATACTTATGCTTTTAAGTGCAATTAACTTTGTTTTACCTAGCCTTATTCGCATTGCACCATCTTCATTTATCGTTAAATGTGGTTGACCTTTTGTGAAATTGAAATGTTTTAAACTGTATATGTTGTGATGTTTGACCACTCCCGATGCAACCCAGGTCTCTGCCAATGAGTTAGGGTAAATAAAGCAAACTATAACATCATCAACAACAACAACATTGAATAATAAACACCCCATGTCCAGTCTACACCTAGCCAGCCTTGGAACATGTCACCCATCCAGCTACTAACCAGGCTCAAAGCTGCTTAGCATCTGAGATTTTGGCAATATATTTACATGGTTTATTACGAATGTGTATAGCTATATATATTTGTGTGTGTGTGTATATAGCTATATATATATATTTGTGTGTGTATATATATAGCTGTATACGTGTATACTGTGTAACTATCAGCTCAGCTTTTTGTGTGGCTCAGCGGTAGAGCGAGCGGGTCGCAGTCAGAAAGTCACGAGTTCAAACCCGGGCCAGGGCGGGAGTTGACTCGGCACATCATCGCTCGCTCTGGGGCCAATAAAATCGGCATGTATGTTTGAACTTCTTTCTCACCGTACATAGCCAACCATGTTAATCGGAGGTGCGGGATAAACTCGCTCCGGCCATAGCAATGTGGAATGTATGATGTAGATGCAGAGCAATAACTTCACATTCGGATGAGCAGTAAATCACCGCGATCAGTTTTGACCGCGGTGAAATGGTGAGGGTGGAGTGACAAACCAAAGAGGGCACCGGAGCAAGAGGGAGCCAGGTCCTGCACGTTGACCGACACGCCACTGCACACACACGCACAAAAACAAAGATCCCCTGTATAGCCTTCCACAGACCGCCGGGGCAAGTGCTGTTAGCGAGCAGCGGCGCCAACGAAGGCCGGCGCAGCGACAGGGGTGAGTGGTCAGCACCACGCCCGACCACCTTTGTCTCCCTAGCGACGATGTTGACTACACACCGCACCGGGTACCCATGTAACGCTTGGTGCGCGTGTTTGGCGATGTCGGGCGGTGGAGGGGTTTTACAACACAAAACTTGGCCAGATCATTACACGGGGCCCTACCCACGAAAAACAATCACCAATCAACGCAAACAGGCACTGGGAGGCAGGGAATCGAACCTGGGCCCCACTGCTTCTTGCTATGGGATGACACGAACACCACCGCCGCCACCACCGCCACCACCACCGTCACTACCACCGCCACCACTACTGACGCCACCACCACCGCCGCCACCGTCACCACCTCCAAAACCACCTCCACCGCCGCCACCGGCACCACCGTCACTATCACCGCCACCACAACCACCACCCTGCGAGATTTCCAAAGGGATTCTTTAGTCTCGTGGGGGGAAGGGGGGGGGGAACTTGGGGAAGTAAGAAAGAATGTAATGTCCACGGATCGCGGGTGGGTGCGAGGCACCTCAGGTGGAAGGACTGCGATCCGATGGAGATGGCGGCGAACAGCAGGGCCAGCGAGAAGCTCTCCGTGCGGCACATGATGCTCGCAAACAGGCACGAGTTACCCAGGGCGACGACCTGAGGGGCAGGGGGTCACGGGGTCACGGGGTCACAAGCACACACGCACATGGGTCAGAGTTCAGCAGGTGACAAGAGGAAATGCCACCACCGCCGCCGCCACCACCAGCACCACCACCACCGTCACCAACAACCACCACCACCAACCACTGCCACAGCCACCACCAGCCACCGCCACAACCGTCACCACCAACCGCCACTACTACCACCAACCACCACCACCAACCACCGCCACAACCAACGGCACGCAGCTATACGAGCAAACATCTTAGGTAAAGGCGCAGCCCTGCGATTGCTTTGCCGACGCCACCGCTGACGGCCGGCCCCTCCGCTCGCGGCAGCTCCACAGAGCGTCCCCTCAGAACGTCCCCTCTGCTCGAGGGCGTCCTAGCCGACCCATCCTCGCCGGCCGGCACACCTTGCACCCACACTCAACCCCGACACACGCGGCCAGCCGAACCTTGGCCACCCGGGCCTCGAAACTGATGAGCGCCTCCCTAGCTCGCCGGTTGTTGATCGGAGCGAACCCTCGTTCGGGGGGGTCAGGGGGTCGCGAAGGTTCATCTCGGGGTTGGTAGCGGGCGCCTCTCGTTAGCGCCGAACGTCGGCGACGAGACGCCGCGGGTGTCACTGGGGGGGTGCGGGGGAGGGGGCCGGGGAGGTGCTCACCTGCATGAGTTTGCGCACAGTCGCCGTGTTCACCCCTGCCAGGCACAAGGTGGGGTCACACAAGGTCGCGGGTCACACAAGGTCGCGGGTCACATTAGCTCATTGGGATCAATGCGTGGAGAGGAGAGGAGAAGTTGGGCGAGAAGAAGAAGAAGACTGAGATGGATGGACGGGAAGAGGAGGGAGGGAGGGAGGGAGGGAGGGAGGGAGGGAGGGAGGGAGGGAGGGAGGGAGGGAGGGAGGGAGGGAGGGAGGGAGGGAGGGAGGGAGGGAGGAACCTACCGTGGCGGATGAGGAGATCGGCGAGGTATCCGCTCAGCATCGCCATGGGGATGGAGACGAGCCAGGGAACGACGTTGAACACCCAGCCCTGCGTGGGCGGCAACCGGTGATTGACAACGGAGCCTCTTGTATACCAGCCGAGGCAGTTAAGATCTCGCCACCATGGCGCCCAGTCACAACAGCTCATGCATATACATACACACTAGGAGCTACACACGAGGAGCTACTCACACGCGCGAGCTGTCCTGACCACCACCGGCCCACCCGTTACAGACGGACGGGCGGCAGACGGAGGTGACGCATCAACGCACCTCAGCCGATTTTCCCCGATTGAAAACCCTCGTCTGCGGGCACGTGACCACGGCGGCGCGTCGCACAGACGACAGGAAGGGGGAGGCCAGCCCGGAGGCCAGAGGGCCAACGTACCTTGGAGTCCTTGAAGGTCTCGTGGAAGTAGGTGGGTAACCACGACAGCATGATGTAGAAGCAGTTGTTGAGACAGAAGTGAGCGATGATCACGGCCCTAGGGGGGGAGAGGAGGAGCAGGGGAGGGGACACGGAAAGAGGATGGCCATGGTGGTGAGATGTTAACTACCTCGCCTGGTATACAGGAGGTCGTGGTTTCGATCCCGACCCTGATGCCTGCTGCTGTATATTTGGAGTTTGTGTGTCTCTCTTTCTATCTCATCATCATCACGGTGGCTAAGAGATATTACCTACCTCGCCTGGTATACAGGTGGTCGTGGTTTCGATCCCGACCCTGACGCCTGCTCTATATTTGGAGTCGGCGTGTCTCTCTCCACGTGGTGAGATGTTAACTACCTCGCCTGGTATACAGGAGGTCGTGGGTTCGATCGCGACCCTGACGCCTGCTGCTGCTCTATATTTGGAGTCGGCGTGTCTCTCTCCCCGTGGGCGCGTGGATTTCCCTCCGGGACGCTCTCCCCCTCCACATTTCAGAATCAACGACGTGAGCATTTGACCGCAACTATTGATGTCCACGCGATAAGCCCACTTCGTTGAGCTATCATTTGTGGTGGCCAGGTCGCTTCTGAAAAAGAGCTACATAGCTCAGTGGGGTCTTACCTGGTCAAATAAAAAAATATATATAAACATTTTAAAGGTCCAACGGGGTGAAGGGAGCCGTAAGGTGACGAGGTAGTTGTAGAGCTGCGAAGAGAGGTCGGAGACCGCCCGTGCTCACGCGCACGCACGTACCACACGTACCACACGCACGTACCACACGCACGTACCACACGCACGTACCACACGCACGTAGCACACGCACGTACCACACGCACGTACCACACACACGTACCACACGTACCACACGCACGTACCACACGCACGTACCACACGCACGTAGCACACGCACGTAGCACACGCACGTACCACACGCACGTAGCACACGCACGTACCACACGCACGTACCACACGCACGTACCACACGCACGTACCACACGCACGTACCACACGCACGTAGCACACGCACGTACCACACGCACGTAGCACACGCACGTACCACACGCACGTAGCACACACACGTACCACACGCACGAACCACACGCACGAACCACACGCACGTAGCACACACACGTACCACACACACGTACCACACACACGTACCACACGCACGAACCACACGCACGTAGCACACGCACGAACCACACGCACGTAGCACACGCACGTACCACACGCACGAACCACACACACGTACCACACGCACGAACCACACGCACGTAGCACACGCACGTACCACACACACGTACCACACACACGTACCACACGCACGTAGCACACGCACGAACCACACGCACGAACCACACGCACGTACCACACGCACGAACCACACGCACGAACCACACGCGCGTACCACACGCACGAACCACACGCACGTAGCACACGCACGAACCACACGCACGAACCACACGCACGAACCACACGCACGTAGCACACGCACGTACCACACGCACGTACCACACGCACGTAGCACACGCACGTACCACACGCACGTACCACACGCACGTACCACACGCACGTACCACACACACGAACCACACGCACGTACCACACGCACGAACCACACGCACGTACCACACGCACGAACCACACGCACGTACCACACACACGAACCACACGCACGTAGCACACGTACGAACCACACGCACGTAGCACACGCACGTACCACACGCACGAACCACACGCACGAACCACACGCACGTACCACACGCACGAACCACACGCACGTAGCACACGCACGTACCACACGCACGTACCACACACACGAACCACACGCACGTAGCACACGCACGTACCACACGCACGAACCACACGCACGAACCACACGCACGTACCACACGCACGAACCACACGCACGTAGCACACGCACGTACCACACGCACGTAGCACACGCACGTAGCACACGCACGTAGCACACGCACGTAGCACACGCACGTAGCACACGCACGTACCACACGCACGTAGCACACGCACGAACCACACGCACGTAGCACACGCACGTACCACACGCACGTAGCACACGCACGTAGCACACGCACGTACCACACGCACGTACCACACACACGTAGCACACACACGTACCACACACACGTACCACACGCACGAACCACACGCACGTAGCACACGCACGTAGCACACGCACGTAGCACACGCACGTACCACACACACGTAGCACACGCACGTAGCACACGCACGTAGCACACGCACGTAGCACACGCACGTAGCACACGCACGTACCACACGCACGTAGCACACGCACGTAGCACACGCACGTAGCACACGCACGTACCACACACACGTACCACACGCACGTACCACACGCACGTACCACACACACGTAGCACACGCACGTAGCACACGCACGTACCACACACACGTAGCACACGCACGTAGCACACGCACGTACCACACACACGTACCACACGCACGTACCACACGCACGTAGCACACGCACGTACCACACGCACGTACCACACGCACGTACCACACGCACGTACCACACGCACGTAGCACACGCACGTACCACACGCACGTAGCACACGCACGTAGCACACGCACGTACCACACGCACGTAGCACACGCACGTACCACACGCACGTACCACACGCACGTAGCACACGCACGTACCACACGCACGTACCACACACACGTACCACACGCACGTACCACACGCACGTAGCACACGCACGTACCACACGCACGTACCACACGCACGTAGCACACGCACGTAGCACACGCACGTAGCACACGCACGTAGCACACGCACGTAGCACACGCACGTAGCACACGCACGTAGCACACGCACGTACCACACGGGCGGCTTGGTGAGGATTCTCCCCCACGGCACGGGAGACTTGCCCGGGGTCGTGGGCCACAGGCTGCTGTAAAGCGACTGCATGGCGATGACGTTGCCTGCACGGGCCCGCGGGGAGACGTGCCGATGAGAAAACACGGAGAGCGAAACTGGTACATTCAAAGGGAATTCAGAGGGAGCTCTGGGATATCCGCTTCACAGCAGCAGCTGACGTGTACCATGCTGACGTGTACCATGCTGACGTGTACCATGCTGATGTGTACCATGCTGACGTGTACCATGCTGACGTGCACCATGCTGACGTGTACCATGCTGATGTGTACCATGCTGACGTGTACCATGCTGACGTGTACCATGCTGACGTGTACCATGCTGACGTGTACCATGCTGACGTGTACCATGCTGATGTGTACCATGCTGACGTGTACCATGCTGACGTGCACCATGCTGACGTGTACCATGCTGATGTGTACCATGCTGACGTGTACCATGCTGACGTGTACCATGCTGATGTGTACCATGCTGACGTGTACCATGCTGACGTGCACCATGCTGACGTGTACCATGCTGATGTGTACCATGCTGACGTGTACCATGCTGACGTGTACCATGCTGATGTGTACCATGCTGACGTGTACCATGCTGACGTGTACCATGCTGATGTGTACCATGCTGACGTGTACCATGCTGACGTGCACCATGCTGACGTGTACCATGCTGACGTGTACCATGCTGACGTGTACCATGCTGACGTGTACCATGCTGACGTGTACCATGCTGACGTGTACCCTGCGCGTAGATATTCTGTAAACCAACCGAAGACAAAGATCCCCCACCCTCCCCGACACGGCACACGAGGATGTGGGGGTGATCGACACCACGCCCGGCCGCCTTTGTCTCCCCGAGCGCTGATGTTCACACACCGCGGCGACGACGACGGCGATGGGCGGTGGGCGAGATGTTACCTACGTCGCCTGGTATACGGACAGTCGTGGGTTCGATCCTGACCCTGACGCCTGCTGCTGTATATTTGGAGTTTGCGGTGTCTCTCTTGCAGTGGTCGCGTGGATTTTTCACCGGGTCCTCCGGTTTCCCCCCCCATCCACGTTTAGAATCAACGTCACCGTTTAGAGGATTTGGCTGCCATACATTTCCACGTGATGACAAGCCCACTTCGTTGAGCCGTCATTTCTGGTGGCCAGGTCTATGTGATAGCTCAGTAGGGCCTTACCTGGTAAAATAAAAGAAGTAAAATCGAACAGAACTACGGAGCGGTGGCCAAAGCGGGGAACGCGACGCCACACACGGCTGTCCACGTACGTACGTGCGCTGAACTGATTTCGCACCGTACGTAGCCAACCGTGCTAATCGGAGGTCCGGGACGAACGCGGCCGTGCGGGGAGCGACGAACGAGCAAACGGCGGTGGCCTACGGCGCGACCGGATCTGACCGTTGGCAATGAATGCCCAAATTGCCATCCCTGCGTAACCCTCCGTCTGATCCCCTCCGCGACAAAAAGGAGGACGATGTTTGCTCTCGTCATTAAAAATGAAAAGCCACGTGAATGTAATTGTTTTCTTTTGACATTTCGCCAGAACCTTGAAGCAAATATTTGCAACGGTGATGTCATTTCATCCGTCTGTTGGGATGTGTGTGTGTGTGTGCGTATGAGTGCGTGCGTGTCTGTGTGTGTGTGGCGAGTGCTGGCTAACAGCATTTGCTTAAGGCTATATGGGCAATCTTTGTCTTTGTGTGTGAGTGCGTGTGCGCGAATCTGCAGGTATGTGCAAGTGTGTGAGTGTGTGTGAGGTTCTTGGTGTATGGGGAGCGGTAGTGTAGCGGTTAGCGCGCTGCGCTATGAACCCGGCGACCCGGGTTCGATTCCCGCTCACGGCCAACACCAGTTACGAATATCTGGACCGGTCCTGGGCCACTGGGGAGACAAAGGCGGTCGGGCGTGATGCTGGCCACCCACCCCCTCGTGTGCCGTACTGGCCTTCATAGGTGCTCGCTAACAGCACTTGCCCCAAAAGTCTGTTAAGGCTACACGGGGGATCTTTGTCTTTTCTCTTTTGTGGTTATTGGTGTGAGTGAGTGTGTGGTTGTTGGTGATGCGTGTGTGTGCGGTTGAGGGTGGGGATCGGTAGTGCAGTGGTTAGCGCACTGCACTAGAAAAACCCGGAGACCCTCTACGATGTGTAAGCATCAGCACTGGGGAGACAAAGGTGGCCAAGTGCAGTGAGGGCACCACCACCACCCCTTCGAAGCGCACGGTCCAGGCCTTCGTAGGCGTTGCTTGCCCCTACAGTCCCCGCGGGGCTACACGGGGGGGAGGGAACTTTATCTTTGTAATTTTTGTGGGTCACCTCTCTTCTGGATGAGAAATCTCCACACGAGGTAGGCCCAGAGCATGGAGCTGAGTCCCGTGAGGATGAACAGAGACTCCCACCCATAGGCCTCCATCAGCACGTACCCGATACCACCTACCACCAGTGCCCTGCATGCACACGCACACACACACACAGCGCGGGCATCACCACAGCACCATCATCACCATCACCACCAGCACCACATCACCATCATCACCATCACCACCATCACCATCACCACCAGCACCATATCACCATCACCACCAGCACCACATCACCATCACCACCAGCACCACATCACCATCATCACCATCACCACCATCACCATCACCACCAGCACCACATCACCATCACCACAGCACCATCATCACCATCACCACCAGCACCACATCACCATCACCATCACCACCAGCACCACATCACCATCACCACCAGCACTACATCACCATCACCACATCACCAGCATCACATCACCACATCACCACATCAACATCACCACATCACCATCACCAGCAGCACCACATCACCACCAGCACCAGCACCACATCACCACATCACCACATCACCATCACCACATCACCATCACCACCATCACCACATCACCACATCACCACATCACCACATCACCATCACCACATCACCATCACCACCATCACCACATCACCTCATCACCACCAGCACCACATCACCGAAATGACCGCCCCTGGGGAATTCCACAGCGAGGGCGAATAGTCAGAAAGTGATGTGACCTTCAGTGCGGTGATTGAGAGGGTGAGTGAGCCAGTGGGTGAGTAATTGAGCGGTTGGGTGAGTAGTGAGTGAGTAGGAGATTGAGTGCGTAAGTATGTTGTAGTGATCTGTAGTGCGTTGACCGAGTGGGTATTGGAGTGGGTGAGGAGTCATCGAGTGAACATCGCGGGGAAAGTCACCACGGCAGTAGCAGTAGCAGTAGAAGAGCTACAAGGAGGCGACTGACCGCCGGTGAGCGAGCGACCGGAGCGACTGCAGCGAATCGGGCGTCAGGACGCACGGATTCTGAAGCTCACAAAGCACGCACGCACTGAAGCTATCTGTGGCTGGTTTGTTCCCGACTCGCCCAGCAGTGGATAGAGCACGGCTCACCCGAAGTGCGAGCCGGAGCAGGCGGTGCTGGCGATGAAGGCGCGCTCGCTCTCGGGCACGCGCGAGCTGAACAGGCTCGACATGGAGGGGAAGTGGACCCCTAAACAACAACAACATCAACAACAACAACAACAACATCAACAACAGGCTCGTCATGGAGGGGAAGTGTACCAACAGCCTGCGTAGGCCACACGGGTGTGTACATGTACATAAGTGTGTGTGTGTTTGTGTGCTTACGCGCCTGCCTGTGTGCGTGTCTGTGCGCGTGCGCTTGTGCGCGTACGTGTGTGCATGCGCGTGCGCGTGTGTGTGCACGTGCGCTTGTGTGCGTGCGTGCGCGTGTGTGTGTGCGTGTGTGTGTGCGTGTGTGTGCGCGTGCGTGCGTGCGCGTGTGTGTGTGCGTGTGCCGCACCCTGCAGGAAGCCCGTGCAGAAGCGGACGAAGATGAGCTGAGGCAGCGGCTGCTCGCTGAGATGCGCCACCACGGGCATCATGAGCGTGACCAGCCCCCACGAGCCCATCGACAGGCAGATCATCTTGTCTCCACCAATCCTGGACGACCGGGCGAGAGGTCGCGGTCAGGGTCAACCAGACCCAACCACAAGCAGCCCGACTCAGTGACGACATCATCAGCGCTCGCTCGACACGAGGTCCCTTCCGTAAGCAATTGCAGGGCTGCTCCTCTCCTCTTCCCCATTGCCATATTCCCTTCACCCACACCCCCTCGCCCCTCCACTCTGTCCCGTCCCTCTCCTATGTCCTTGTCGTGACCGCCACGTGCCCTCTGTTACGGTCGCTCATTCCTGGGCCCTTGCACTGCCCCTGCCCAGCTAAATCACTCGCTTGTTATTCTTTGGTTCTTTCGGTAAAGTCACGTGAAAAGGAAAATAAATTAAATAATTGCATACGACGTTTCGATTGCAACACAAGCAATCATCATCAGGTACAAATGAAAGAGAAAACAAACCTAGTAAACTTAGAAATACAATGCAATACAACACAGAGAGTCGGCTAACATAACAGTCAACGCCCTACCTGGTTGATTACGTTCTTCCAAAGATTGCTAAATTTGAGGGAGAGACAAAACACAGACACGGAGACACAGGGACAGACACATAAGCAGAGAGAGATAACACAGAGACACACAGAGAGAGAGACACACACAGGCACATAGAGAAACAACGCCTCTGTGTCGAGGCCTTAAATAGAGAGAGAGGGGGGCAGAGAGAGAGGGGGGGGTTAGAGAAATGAGCATGTCAATGAGAGATTTGGAGCTTTCGTGACTGCAGGAAATACTACAACACGAGGACACACGGAGAGAGAGAAAACACACCGAATCACTCGCTTGTTCCTGCCGCTCTTGAGCTTTACTAGAGAGAGCACCTTGAGCTGCTCAATCGCTCCAGTTAAATATAAAATAAAAAAATTGTGGGCGACGGTCGCTGCTCAGACTCCGACCTCCGTCGTCCAAACCCGGCGGTTTGAACCTTGCAGGCCGCCCCGGTCAATACCGCAGTGGTGTGGCATTAACCCATCGCCGTGAAGGTGCTTAAGGGGGGCAACTCCGCTCACCTGTCGCTCAGGTGGCCCCCCACGATCTGCGTGAGCGCGTAGCCCCAGAAGAAGCTGCCCAGCATGGTGCCCGCCTGCGCCTTGTCCCAGCCGAAGCGAGCGCTCAGCACCACGGCGCAGACGGCCGGCGCGGCTCGCGCGCAGTACAGCAGGCAGTTCCCGCAGAACAGCACGGCCACCCACACGCGCAGCTCCTGGCTGCCACGGAGTAAAAGCGAAGGTCCCCCCGCGCCCCCGTCAGTTTAAACCACGTGGGAGGCTTCCGCGACCAAGCCCCAACAGAGGGCGGGTTTGGTTTTTTTCTTGGGGTTAGATCGCGTAAATATCAACGATGCGTTGCTCAGCCTGACCAGGCTGGCTGTAGTAATTGCCGGCGACACGTCACGGCACTCGAGTTGTAAATGTTGTAGCGGGTTTACTCTCCAAGCACACAACCGGTGTGCTGAACTAGTAACTAATTGTCACTGTGTTCACGTGACAAACCTTATCGCACCCCCCCCCCCTGCATAGCCTTAGGCGACAGAGTGTCGGGGCAAGTGCCGCTAAGCGAGCACGGCAAGCCACGGGGTGGCACGTCTGTGATAAAAAGAGCTTTATAGCTTATCGGATTCCTCCTGATGGGTGTGCTAGCACCCATCGTGCCAGGTACTCGTTTGAAGCTAAGTCGATCCTAGGGGAGGCCCCGGACCGGGTCAGATCATCGCCACCAATGTTGGTAGTGGCCACGAGCGGGAATCGAACTCGGGTCGCCGGGTTCGTAGGGCAGCGCGCTAACCACTGCGCCCCCCCCCCCCCCCCGACACACACATAGACACACACAGAGCCACACAGACAGACACACACACAGAGCCACACACACAGACACACACACAGACACACACACACACAGACACACACACAGACACACACATACACACACACAGAGCCACACAGACACACACACAGATACACACACACACAGACACAGACACACACACAGACACACACACAGACACACACAGAGACACACACACACAGACACACACACACACAGACACACACACACACAGACACACAGACACACACATCAATGCAACAAGAACCTCCTAAAGAACAGTCTTCGGACTCAGCGTGGCTGCTCCTGTGGATATATGAGCAATGATCATTATTGTTAATACACTCGTAACCGCTATAACTCAACCATTAACACGAGGACACTTGCCCACACAAAGACAAAGATCCCCCATATAGCCTTAACATACTGTTGCGGCAAGTGCTGTTAGCGAGGAGCACCTATGAAGGCTGGAACGGCACACGAGGTGGTGGGTGGCCAGCACCACGCCCGGCCGCCTTTGTCTCCCCAATGACGATGTTTTACACCGCACCAGGTGCTTAATTGAGGCTGAGTTGACCTAGGGGAGGCCCAGGTCCTTTCAAGATAATTGTCACCGGTGTTGGCCGTAAGCTGGAATCGAACTCGGGTGGCCGGGTTCATAGCGTAGCGCACTAACCACTACGCCACCGCCCCCCATGACCCACACACACAGACACAAACATAACCGAGACAGAAAGAGGTCACAGATACAGGAACGTAGGTCAGGGATCACAAATCTGTCTATACGAGCCTATGGGTCTGTGTGAGTCTATGGGTCTCTATGTTAGCCTATGCATCTAGATGTGAGTCTATGGGTCTCCACGTGAGTGTACGGGTCTCTACGGAAGTCAGTGTGTCCCTATGTCTAAGTCTATCCGTCTCGACATATGTCTATGGGACTCGCTACGCTGTCGGTTCGAACCCAGGCCTATCAACGTTGCCGGCTCAGCCGTCTCTGACCTCTGCACCACCCGGCTGTGTGGCAGATTTGATCGATGAAATTTTGCATGAATTCACGACTTTGGTCTGTCTCTCCGTTCATAGATAAAATCCCGTATGGACAACTGCTGTAAAAAAACACATAGGACAACATCATAGGCCTCCAGCAGCATTTTAGTGGCAATGACCCTGGCCCGGTTTCAATTCATTCGAGCCTCATCAGCAGGGTGTGGCCCCTTAAACACATGCCACTTGGGCTGCCTCGTTTGTGGCGTTGTGCCAAAATGCCACGTGATATGCAAATAGTCAATAAATGATCATAAATGTTGGCTGTGCCGATGGCTAGGAGACCCGGTGTGGGCAGGAGGGGTGGGGGCTAGTGGGGCAGGGACCCATAGACTCACACAGAGACCCATAGACTCACACAGGGACATATAGACTCACACAGAGACCAATAGACTCACACAGAGACCCATAGACTCACACAGGGACATATAGACTCACACAGAAACCAATAGACTCACACAGAGACCCATAGACTCACACAGAGACCCATAGACTCACACAGAGACCCATACATAGACTCACTCACACAGATACCCATAGACTCACACAGAGACCCATAGACTCACACAGGGCCCTATAGACTCACACAGAGACCCATAGACTCATACAGAGACCCATAGACTCACACAGAGACCCATAGACTCACACAGAGACCCATAGACTCATACAAAGACCCATAGACTCACACAAACCCATAGACTCACACAGAGACCCAAAGACTCACAAAGAGACCCAAAGACTCACACAGAGACTCATAGACTCACACAGAGACTCATAGACACACACAGGGCCCTATAGACTCACACTCGCAGAGACTGGGTTATAATTAAACCAGGTACTCAAATATGACCCTGGCTTGGTCACCAATAACTTATATGCAGACCAATGAACTCATGGACAACCACAGACCGTCACAGTTAGAGACTTGCATGAAGTGAAAAATTGTAAATAAAGTAATATTTTCTTGGTTCTTTAGGTAGAGTCTGCCTTCTCGACAGACCTGTTCTCCACCTGAAGACGGCTGCTTGCGTTGTGGCCGAAACGTCGTGAGAATTATTTTATTTTATTATGTTTTATTTTTATTCTTTTCTTATATTCCTTCTACGTGACTTTACCAAAAGAACCAAGAAGATGAATCCCTGCAGTCACGAAAGCTTTAAATCGAAATTTAAAGTAATATTTATTTAATGTCACACAGGAGCATTGGGGGGGGGGGGGGGCAGTAACGCACAACTGCGCACGTACGGACGGGGCGCGTGTGTGGTGCTCACCGTGACCACAGCGTCTTGGTGTCGCTGGCTCCGCGCGGGGCCAGGCTCTTCTCATCGTCCATCGTGGAGAGCACGAAGGAGGAGGAAGGGGACCCCAAGGGGCGGTGTTCATAGCCCATGGCGAGCGCCGGCGAGGGGGTCTCAGTCATCCAGAGAGCGCCTCCTCCTCCTCTATCCCCTCTCCTGCTCTTCCTCCCTTCTTCTCTTCCTCCTCCTCGATCTCCTGTCCTCCTCTTCCTCCCCCCCTCGACCCTCCTCTACCGTCTGTGTGTGCAGGGTGTTGGTCTTCTTTCGCACCGTGCGTAGCCCCTACCGTGTTAATCCGAGGTGCTCATTCTCTACTCGGCTGCTTCCATCTCCTCCTCATGCACCTCCTCCTCCTCTTCCTCCTCCTCTTTCTACTCCTTCACTCTCCTCCTTCTCCTCCTTCTCTCCCTCCTTCTTTCCCTCCCCCTCCTCCTCCCCTTCCTCCTCTCCCTCCTCCTCCTCCCCCTCCTCCTCTTCCCCTTGTGACCCCGACACCGATCACCACGAGACTTGAGATGGGAGCCGCCGTGTCATTGGGCAGTGAGCAGGGGGACCTCGCGGACAGAGACAGAAGCAGAGAAATATCGTAATCAGCAACATCATCATCATCAGCAGCAGCGGCAACAACAACCAACGGTCTATCCACTGTTGAATGAACGCCTCCTGGAAGCTCAAGCGAGCATCGATGCATTGTCGCTCATCCCCCGTGTACAGGCCTGCAGAGCCAGTGGTGGAAACTCCACGTTCCCGTGGCGGGGGTCGAGTCTATCCACAATACAAGCACTTTTGACCTGCCAACGAAGTGGTACTCGTTTTATCGTCCCCCGAGGAAGGCATGATGGGCTGAGTGAACTCCCCTCGCCGCCCCACATGGTGATTGAGCATTGTTTAGTGGTTTACACTGTTAATGTATTCACATACATAGTGTGTGTGTACATACAGGGCTGTTGATGTGTGTGGTATGTTAGTGTGTACACTGTGTTAATGTATACAGAGTGTACATACAGGGCTGTTGATGTGTGTGGTAAGTGTGTACACTGTGTTAATGTATATACACATACATAGTGTGTGTATATACAGTGTGTGTGTGGTATGTTAGTGTGTACACTGTGTTAATGTGTATACATACATAGTGTGTGTACATACAGGGCTGTTGATGTGTGTGTATGTAAGTGTATACACAGATTTACTGTATGCACATACTCTACATGTATTGACAGGATTTACACGCGCGGCGTGAGTGTAGGGAACAGGTGACATGAGTGGGACAGGTGAGCGTGACAGGTGACGTAATAGGTGAGCGTGACAGGTGACGTGACAGGTGACGCGATGACGCAATCGTGTCCCGCTCTGCTGCTCCGCACATCGACGTCAATGATAATTATCACACAGTGAGACAGACACACAGACACACACACACACAAACACACACAGACACACAGACACACAGACACACACACACACACAGACACACACACACACACAGACACACACAGACACACACACACACAAACACACACACACAGACACACACACACAGATACACACAGACACACACACACACACAGACACACACACACAGACACACACAGACACACACAGACACACACACAGACACACACACAGACACACACAGACACACACACACACAGAGACACACACACACAGACACACACACACACACACAGATACACACAGACACACACACAGACACGTACACACAGACACGTACACATAGGTGTGCTCACCTGTTGCGCTAACGTGGCGGAGGGGTCGACCTCTGTGTGTGTCTGTCCCTGTGTCTGTGTGTGTGTCTGTGTGTGTGTCTGTCTGACAGCTGTCTGTCTGTGTGTGTCTATGTGTGTCCCACTGTGTGTGTCTGTCTGTCTGTGTCTGTCTGTCTGTGTGTGTCTGTCTGTGTGTGTCTGTCTGTGTGTGTCTGTCTGTGTGTGTCTGTCTGTGTGTGTCTGTCTGTGTGTGTCTGTCTGTGTGTGTCTGTCTGTGTGTGTCTGTCTGTGTGTGTCTGTCTGTGTGTGTCTGTCTGTGTGTGTCTGTCTGTGTGTGTCTGTCTGTGTGTGTCTGTCTGTGTGTGTCTGTCTGTGTGTGTCTGTCTGTGTGTGTCTGTCTGTGTGTGTCTCACTGTGTGTGTCTCACTGTGTGTGTCTCACTGTGTGTGTCTCACTGTGTGTGTCTCACTGTGTGTGTCTCACTGTGTGTGTCTCACTGTGTGTGTCTCACTGTGTGTGTCTCACTGTGTGTGTCTCACTGTGTGTGTCTCACTGTGTGTGTCTCACTGTGTGTGTCTCACTGTGTGTGTCTCACTGTGTGTGTCTCACTGTGTGTGTCTCACTGTGTGTGTCTCACTGTGTGTGTCTCACTGTGTGTGTCTCACTGTGTGTGTCTCACTGTGTGTGTCTCACTGTGTCTCTCCGCGCGTCTCTCCACTTCCTCAGCGGCCGGCACGTCACCGGTGCACTTGGAGAGACGCCACGTCACCACGTCACTACGTCACCACGTCTTTACGTCATCACGTCACCACGTCCTTACGTCATCACGTTACCACGTGGGGGGGGGGCGGTGGGGTGTCAGAGAGAGTGTGTGGGTGGGTGAGAGAGTGGGTGAGTGAGAGTGTGGGTGAGTGTGAGTGTGGGTGAGTGGGAGAGTGTGTGGGTGGGTGAGTGTGTGGGTGGGTGAGAGAGTGTGTGGGTGAGTGAGAGTGTGGGTGGGTGAGAGAGTGGGTGAGTGAGAGTGTGGGTGGGTGAGAGAGTGTGTGGGTGGGTGAGTGTGTGGGTGGGTGAGTGTGTGGGTGGGTGAGAGTGTGGGTGAGTGGGAGAGTGTGTGGGTGGGTGAATGTGTGGGTGGGTGAGAGTGTGGGTGGGTGAGAGAGTGTTTGAGTGGGTGAGAGTGTGGGTGGGTGAGAGAGTGGGTGAGTGAGAGTGTGGGTGAGAGTGTGGGTGAGTGAGATAGTGTGTGGGTGAGTGAGAGTGTGTGGCTGAGTGAGAGAGTGTGTGGGTGGGTGAGTGTGTGGGTGAGTGAGAGAGTGTGTGGGTGAGTGTGTGGGTGAGAGTGTGGGTGAGAGTGTGGGTGAGTGAGATAGTGTGTGGGTGAGTGAGAGTGTGTGGCTGAGTGAGAGAGTGTGTGGGTGGGTGAGTGTGTGGGTGAGTGAGAGAGTGTGTGGGTGGGTGAGTGTGTGGGTGGGTGAGAGTGTGGGTGAGAGTGTGGGTGAGTGAGATAGTGTTTGAGTGGGTGAGAGTGTGGGTGGGTGAGAGAGTGGGTGAGTGAGAGTGTGGGTGAGAGTGTGGGTGAGTGAGATAGTGTGTGGGTGAGTGAGAGTGTGTGGCTGAGTGAGAGAGTGTGTGGGTGGGTGAGTGTGTGGGTGAGTGAGAGAGTGTGTGGGTGGGTGAGTGTGTGGGTGGGTGAGAGTGTGGGTGAGTGAGGGAGTGTGTGGGTGAGTGCATTGCACCCCTGAATAAAAATAACAACAGCATATCAGTTTGCCATGCGAGGTGTGAAAGTGTTTTCCCTCCATGGGGCCGTCCATAAATGACGTCACGCGATTTTGGGCGATTTTTTCACCCCCCCCCCCCTTCCTTTTCCCCCCCCCCGTCACACGGCGTCACAAAAGTCAGACCCCCCTCAAATATGACGTCACAAAGATCTGCCCCCCCCCCCAAAACCATGTTTCCATTTTTAAAATAAAACATGCTTCAAATCAATTTAAACTAAAACTATTGTCGTTGTAGTACGTATTTAATGTGGCGCTACACTCTGATGTTGTAGGAGAAAACACGTATTTAAAAGGAGGCGTTGGAAAGCTGAAATTTAGCATAAAATTCACTTGAAAATATTCAACGTCTAACTAAAACTGCAGATGTTCAGAATATTATAGTGAAATTCTCTTATAATTCTAAAATATTTAAAGTAATTATAGCTATAAAAAATACTTGAAACTTTGTAGTAGAACGAAGCAAAATGGAGAATACAATTATTACAATCATATATTCATTTCACAGAATGAAAAGCCCTAGTAGAATCATTAGAATCAAAATGTTTAACAACAATCATAAAAAATATACTAAATTTATGCTTCTCCATTCTCCCATGGAGAAGCAAAATGCTCCATCATAATAAAATAATTAATAATGAAAATTTATCAAAATCAGTGTTGTTATAACAATTCTGTTTATTTAATACTTATTTAAAGTTGCGTACTGTATTTTGATGTGACGTCACATTTCTCAAACCCCCCCTCCCCCCCTTGTCACACATCGTCACAAATGTCTGACCCCCCCTCCCACCCCCTCGGTGCGTGACGTCATTTATGGACGGCCCCCATTGTACGCGTCAGAGGGTCGCTTTGAAGGGCCCTCTCGGAACTCGAAGAATGGAAATAATAAAATAATAAAACATAATAAAATAATTATTAAGTTTAATTGTTATTATTTTATTATTTCCCTTCTACGTGACTTTACCGAAAGAACCAAGAAGATGAATCCCTGCAGTCACGAAAGCTTTAAATCGAAATTTAGATCTTTGATGTCCACTGCCACGGGCCGATCTCTCTCACGGGGTAGCGGTGGGAGAGTTGTGCACGGCACTCCGTGTTGCTGATCCACATTTTCTGCAATCTCAATGCCGCTCATCGACATCTCGGTTATCTCCCTTCACCCCCGCTCCGTATGTCGCTATGAGGCCAAGACACGGAGCTGACTTCAGAATCTGAATATTTATTTCACAGATGTCCAGCAGGGGGCGGGGTAAGAACGTTACAGCAACGATGCAAAACGTACCAGAGATCAACATACAAGGGGCCGTCCCTAAATGACGTCACGCACCTAGGGGGGGGAGGGAGGTCAGACATTTGTGACGATGTGTGACGAGGGGGGGGGGGCGGTTGAGAAATGTGACGTCACATCAAAATGCGCAACTTTAAATAAACATAGACAACACGTTCAACGTAATTAAATAGACGTTTTAATAAATGTTTTCTCCAACAACATCAGAGTGCAGCGCCACATTAAATACGCACTACAATGACAATAGTTTTAAAGCGATTTGAAGCATGTTTTGTTTTCAAAATGGAAATATGGTTTGGGGGGGGGCAGAGCTTTGTGACGTCATATTTGAAGGGGGTCTGACTTTTTGTGACGCCGTGTGACGAGGGGGGGAGGGGGGGGGTCAAAAATTGGCCAAAATCGCGTGACGTCATTTAAGGACGCCCCCAAACAAAACTAAACCCCATCCCACCAGACGACGCCCACTGAGGTTATTAACTTGTTTAGAAGAAGCGACCTGGACACAAATGATATCTCTACAAAGTGGCTAATCGCGTGCACATGTATAGCAGCAAACAACATGCCAATAATCTCAACGCATGTGTTTTTGACCGGCGCCTCATGCTACCATACTATGTATTTTTACATTGCATTTTCACATTTTACGTATGATTTAACGGTCGTCAAATAACCGCCTTACGTGAGAGTTGTGCAACATTTCGTTAAGGGCCCTGGAACCCGTTCTCTTCAATATTTATATTTGTTGTTGTTGTTGTTGTGGTGGTTGTTGTTGTTGTTGCTGCTGCTGCTGCGGTCACGTGGCACCACGGATCCCCGGTACCAAAATAACCGGCAAAACTGGAAACATTGGGGACCCAACAACCCGCGTAACGAGTCAACGTCAGGGGCCGTCCATAAATGACGTCACGCGATTTTGGACGATTTTTGACCCCCCCCCCGTCACACGGCGTCACAAAAAGTCAGAACCCCCATCAAATATGACGTCACAAAGCTCTGCCCCCCCCCCCCCCCCCCCAAAATAAAACATTCTTCAAATCGCTTTAAACTATTGTCATTGTAGTGCGTATTTAATGTGGCGCTGCACTCTGATGTTGTAGGAGAAAACATTTATTAAAAAGTCTATTTAATTAAGTAGAACGTGTTGTCTATATTTATTTAAAGTTGCGCATTTTGATGTGACGTCACATTTCTCAACCCCCCCCCCCCTCGTCATACATCGTCACAAATGTCTGACCCCCCCCCCCTTAGGTGCGTGACGTCATTTATGGACGGCCCCTAAACGCAACAACTTCACCCGGTCCCGTAGCTTCTGCTCTTCTGTTGACGGCAGTAGCAGCAACTTGCCACCAGGCGGCAGAGGTCGACCAACGCAACTCGGATTCCCCGCCCCACCACCATCGCACCTTTGACAGCACCAATGCCAATCAACAAAGGCAAAGAGCCCCCGAATAGCCTCGACCGACTGTTGGGGCAAGTGCTGTTAGCGAGTAGCACCTATGAAGATCGACACGGCACGTGAGCGGGGTGGGTGGGCCAGCACTACTCCCGGCCGCCTTTGTCTCCCAAGTGGCCAAGTTTTTTTACGCATTGCATCAGGTGCTCATTTGAGGCTGAATCGGCCTAGAGGAGGCCCAAGACCGGTTCAGATAATCGCCACCGGTTGTCCCCAGTGGTGAGTGAGTGGGTGAGTTGATGGTTCACCAGTGGTGAGTGAGTGAATGAGTTGATGGTTCCACCAGTGGTGAGTGAGTGAGTTGATGTTCCACCAGTGGTGAGTGAGTGGGTGAGTTGATGTTCCACCAGTGGTGAGTGAGTGAGTGAGTTGATGGTTCCACCAGTGGTGAGTGAGTGAGTTGATGTCACACCAGTGGTGAGTGGGTGAGTTGATGTTCCACCAGTGGTGAGTGAGTGGGTGAGTTGATGTTCCACCAGTGGTGAGTGAGTGAGTGAGTGAGTTGATGGTTCCACCAGTGGTGAGTGAGTGAGTTCATGTCACACCAGTGGTGAGTGAGTGGGTGAGTTTATGGTTCCACCAGTGGTGAGTGAGTGAGTTGATGTTCCACCAGTGGTGAGTGAGTGGGTGAGTTGATGTTCCACCAGTGGTGAGTGAGTGAGTTGATGGTTCCACCAGTGGTGAGTGAGTGGATGAGTTGATGGTTCCACCAGTGGTGAGTGAGTGAGTTGATGGTTCCACCAGTGGTGAGTGAGTGGGTGAGTTGATGGTTCACCAGTGGTGAGTGGGTGAGTGAGTTGATGGTTCCACCAGTGGTGAGTGGGTGAGTGAGTTGATGGTTCACCAGTGGTGAGTGAATGGGTGAGTTGATGTCCCACCAGTGGTGAGTGAGTGGGTGAGTTGATGGTTCCATCAGTGGTGAGTGAGTGGGTGAGTTGATGGTTCACCAGTGGTGAGTGAATGGGTGAGTTGATGTCCCACCAGTGGTGAGTGAGTGGGTGAGTTGATGGTTCCATCAGTGGTGAGTGAGTGGGTGAGTTGATGGTTCCACCAGTGGTGAGTGAGTGGGTGAGTTGATGGTTCACCAGTGGTGAGTGAGTGGGTGAGTTGATGTCCCACCAGTGGTGAGTGAGTGGGTGAGTTGATGGTTCACCAGTGGTGAGTGAGTGAGTTGATGTTCCACCAGTGGTGAGTGAGTGGGTGAGTTGATGGTTCACCAGTGGTGAGTGAGTGAGTTGATGTTCCACCAGTGGTGAGTGAGTGAGTGAGTTGATGGTTCACCAGTGGTGAGTGAGTGAGTGAGTTGATGTCTCCACCAGTGGTGAGTGGGTGGGTGAGTTGATGTCTCCACCAGTGGTGAGTGGGTGAGTGAGTTGATAGTTCCACCAGTGGTGAGTGAGTGGGTGAGTTGATAGTTCCACCAGTGGTGAGTGAGTGGGTGAGTTGATGTCTCCACCAGTGGTGAGTGAGTGGGTGAGTTGATGTCTCCACCAATGGTGAGTGAGTGAGTGAGTTGATGTCTCCACCAGTGGTGAGTGAGTGGGTGAGTTGATGGTTGCCACCAGTGGTGAGTGAGTGGGTGAGTTGATGTCTCCACCAGTGGTGAGTGAGTGAGTGAGTTGATGGTTCACCAGTGGTGAGTGAGTGAGTTGATGGTTGCCACCAATGGTGAGTGAGTGGGTGAGTTGATGTCCCACCAGTGGTGAGTGAGTGAGTTGATGGTTCCACCAGTGGTGAGTGAGTGGGTGAGTTGATGGTTCACCAGTGGTGAGTGGGTGAGTGAGTTGATGGTTCACCAGTGGTGAGTGAGTGGGTGAGTTGATGGTTCACCAGTGGTGAGTGAATGGGTGAGTTGATGTCCCACCAGTGGTGAGTGAGTGGGTGAGTTGATGGTTCCATCAGTGGTGAGTGAGTGGGTGAGTTGATGGTTCCACCAGTGGTGAGTGAGTGGGTGAGTTGATGGTTCACCAGTGGTGAGTGAGTGGGTGAGTTGATGTCCCACCAGTGGTGAGTGAGTGGGTGAGTTGATGGTTCCACCAGTGGTGAGTGAATGGGTGAGTTGATGTCCCACCAGTGGTGAGTGAGTGGGTGAGTTGATGGTTCACCAGTGGTGAGTGAGTGAGTTGATGTTCCACCAGTGGTGAGTGAGTGGGTGAGTTGATGGTTCACCAGTGGTGAGTGAGTGAGTTGATGTTCCACCAGTGGTGAGTGAGTGAGTGAGTTGATGGTTCACCAGTGGTGAGTGAGTGAGTGAGTTGATGTCTCCACCAGTGGTGAGTGGGTGGGTGAGTTGATGTCTCCACCAGTGGTGAGTGAGTGGGTGAGTTGATGTCTCCACCAGTGGTGAGTGGGTGAGTGAGTTGATAGTTCCACCAGTGGTGAGTGAGTGGGTGAGTTGATAGTTCCACCAGTGGTGAGTGAGTGGGTGAGTTGATGTCTCCACCAGTGGTGAGTGAGTGGGTGAGTTGATGTCTCCACCAATGGTGAGTGAGTGAGTGAGTTGATGTCTCCACCAGTGGTGAGTGAGTGAGTGAGTTGATGGTTCCACCAGTGGTGAGTGAGTGGGTGAGTTGATGTCTCCACCAGTGGTGAGTGAGTGGGTGAGTTGATGGTTGCCCCCAGTGGTGAGTGGGTGAGTGAGTTGATGTTCCACCAGTGGTGAGTGGGTGAGTGAGTTGATGTCCCACCAGTGGTGAGTGAGTGAGTTGATGTCCCACCAGTGGTGAGTGAGTGGGTGAGTTGATGGTTCACCAGTGGTGAGTGAGTGGGTGAGTTGATGGTTCACCAGTGGTGAGTGAGTGGGTGAGTTGATAGTTCCACCAGTGGTGAGTGAATGGGTGAGTTGATGTCCCACCAGTGGTGAGTGAGTGGGTGAGTTGATGGTTCACCAGTGGTGAGTGAGTGAGTGAGTTGATGTCTCCACCAGTGGTGAGTGAGTGAGTGAGTTGATGGTTCCACCATTGGGAGTGAAGGGGTGAGTTGATGTCTCCACCAGTGGTGAGTGAGTTGTTAGCCGTGTCCTGGAGTCCAACTCCTCGTGTCGCCCGGCACATTGCGCGGTGCGCTAACCACTACGCCACCGCTCCACAGCGGAGAAAACAATCGTTTTGTCGCGTGGTTTAATTTTGTTTTGAGAATGGGCTTCATGAGAAGGTGGAACGTTGACGAATCACTGGACACAGTGAAAGCTCCAAAGGGCTCGCGGCGCTGGCTCCGATCCAGTCGCGAGGATGAACTTAGGAAGGGGAAATTGATCGATTGTGTGAGACTGCGTTAACAGTCGGGGCACGTACACACACAAACACTCATACTACACACAGCACACACACACAATCATACTACACACAGCACACACACAAACACTCATACTACACACAGCACACACACAAACACTCATACTACACACAGCACACAAACACTCATACTACACACAGCACACACACACTCATACTACACACAGTACACACACACCCATACTACACAGTAGACATAAAAATGCATACCACACACACACTCATACACACAGTACACACTCATACTACACAATACACAATACATACACACACACACATTAATACTACACACACTCATACTACACACAATACACTACACACAATACACTACACAGCACACACACCAAGCCAAAGCCAAAGATCCCCCGTATAGCCTTAACAGACTGTTAGCGAGCATCTATGCAGGCCGGCACGGCACACGAGGGGGTGGGTGGCCAGCACCACGCCCGGCCGCCTTTGTCTCCCCAGCGGCGATGGCTTTACACACCGCGCACCAGGTACTCATTTGAGGCTGAGTCGACCTAGGGGAGGCTCGGGACCGGTTCAGATAATCGTCACTTGGTGTTAGGTGGCCGTATTAGTATTGTTGTTGTAGTATTGTTGTTGTATGATTGTTGGATTAGTATTGTTGTTGTAGTATTGTTGTTGTATGATTGTTGTATTAGTATTGTTGTTGTAGTATTGTTGTTGTATGAGTGTTGTATTAGTATTGTTGTTGTAGTATTGTTGTTGTATGATTGTTGTATTAGTATTGTTGTTGTATGATTGTTGTATTAGTATTGTTGTTGTAGTATTGTTGTTGTATGATTGTTGTATTAGTATTGTTGTTGTATGATTGTTGGATTAGTATTGTTGTTGTGTTAGTATTGTTGCTGTATTAGTATTGTTGTTGTATTAGTATTGTTGTTGTATTGTTGTATTAGTATTGTTGTTGTATTAGTATTGTTGTATTGTTGTATTAGTATTGTTGTTGTATTGTTGTATTAGTATTGTTGTTGTATTAGTATTGTTGTATTGTTGTATTAGTATTGTTGTTGTATTGTTGTATTAGTATTGTTGTTGTATTAGTATTGTTGTATTGTTGTATTAGTATTGTTGTTGTATTGTTGTATTAGTACTGTTGTTGTATTAGTATTGTTGTTATATGATTGTTGTGTTAGTATTGTTGTTGTATTGTTGTTGTATTGTTGTTGTGTTAGTATTGTTGTTGTATTGTTGATGTTGTATTAGTATTGTTGTTGTATGTTCTGCAATTGTAAGAGACAGCTGTGACGTCAATCCTCTTCTCGCCAGCCACACGTGCTCGGAGCGCTTAGAGGAGTCTGATATGTTTGTAAAACGTCTTAATAAAATGACAACACAATATTTATCGTGAGTTTAAAATAAATATTTCTGTTTAAGCAATTAAATGGCTACCGAATGACGTTGATCGGAGCACGCATTGTGAAGTTATAGCGATTTTAAACTATTCTTGGTCAGCGTTCTACATTAATTACTCTCACGTCTTCGGTGTCACTATTATTAGTGCAGTATTATCGTATTACTATATTACTTTAACGTCTTCTTCCGCCGTTTCAACTCAACTCAGTATTTATTTGTTACATGGAATCTCCCTTGTAGCCAGTTACCCAGCTAGCTTATTTGGCAACAGCAGCCCCGCAGCAGCCACTAACAACAGCGTTGCTGTTGTTGTTGGGGTAGACAGGAGCCCAGCCAGCAGGCAGCCAGCAAGCAAACTCGAGGCAAAAATTATTTCATTTTAAACAGACCTCTCCACGAGGCGTCGGTCATAGCGGTTGCTTGACCATACTTCACCATTCTGGTCAATTAAGGGTGGTGGTGGGGAGGTGGAGGGGTGGGTTCATGCAGATATCAGCACCCGCCCACTGATGACAGCCGTGACCGGGAATGGAACTCGTGTCTCGGCTACTTGTGCGTGTTACTGTAAGAAACGTGCATCGCGATGCTGCGCGCGTTAAGACCACGCCGTCGTCAGACACGAAGGAGACGCTCGTTCCCACCACTTCGCCTACGCGCCTGGGAGACAGAGGCGGCCCTGACTGCTCACTGAATGCGCTATTGTGCACAGATCGCTGGGAGAGAGAGAGGAGAGAGAGAGCGAGAGGGGGTGGGTGGGGGGCCGGTGGGTAAAAGAGAAAGGAGCGAGTGAGAGAGGGTGAATAGAGAGGGGAGACGTGGGGGAGGGGAGGAGAGGGGTGAAAGAGAATGAGAGAGAGGGGGAGGGGAGTTGGAATCAACTTCGCAAGCAGTCTTTGAGACATTTTTTTCTCCCTTTTTTGTTCCTTTCCAGGATTCGTTTCTTTGTAAGCGGCGATTGGATGGCCCGGGCTGACGATGACGATCCAGAAAGCGATTTCTATTCGAATTAATATCTCATATATTTTTTTATTCTACCAGGTAGGCTCCACTGAGCTATGCAGCTCTTTTTCATCCACAAATGAGAGTTCAACGAAGTGGCTTATCACGTGCAAAATTATAGCAGCCAAATACTTCAAACGCGTGATGTTGATTCAAAATTACGAGGGAAAAAACCGGAGGACCCGGAGAAGAATCCACGCGACCACGGGGAGAGAGACAGAGAGACACGCAAACTCCAAATATACAGCAGCAGGCGTCAGCGTCGGGATCGAATCCACAACCTCCTGCACGCCAGGCGAGGTAGTTAACATCTCACCACGTGGAGAGAGACACGCAAACTCCAAATATACAGCAGCAGGCGTCAGCGTCGGGATCAAATCCACGACCTCCTGCATACCAGGCGAGGTAGTTAACATCTCGCTACGGTGGCACCCAAAGTCAAGGCGAACTTCACACAACACGCGACTGAGCGCGTGCACACAGCGCTCCGCCTGTGCGCATTGTGCGCACACGAAAAAACACAACATCATTAACAAGTTGCCGAAGAACCACATCGCGCTGTCCGTGCCCTGTCATCATACGGCCGCCGTCGCCGTTAGATTTCATCAAAATGCCGCCGGCATTGGGACTCATCAGTCGAGTACAAGCGCCCGATACTCGCTCACGAAGACCACAGTGCACGAGCCGAGAGGACCGTCAATGCGGTTCTTCAGGAACTGTCGATGGGGGGTGGTAGTGGGGGGTGTTTGTTGTTGCGTAATGCGCAAAGGCCGGCGGGCGCTGTTGTGTGCACGTCCGCGTGGTGTGCCGCTCCAGAGAGAGATGGGGTGGCGGTGGGGGCGCTGGGAAACGTCGGCCACGGAAGGACGGACGGATGAACGATGATCTGTCCGAAGCTATTCGCGCATAAAGGATCGGCGACACGGAAGGGCTCAACGCATCCGTCTACAACACCGCGGCATTGAAAGAATAATAACGATACATTGAATCGGCGACGTTTCGGGCAATGTCCCTTGTTCGGAGCACATACAAAGCCGGAGAGATAGAGTGGATAACAAGAGTTGGATAATCTTGATTTGAAGCTTTCGTGACTGCAGGGATCCATACTCTTTGGTTCTTTCGGTAAAGTCACGTGGGTAGAAAATAAAATCAATCACGACGTTTCGAGCCTTTTCCACCTGATGACGGACGCTTGTGTTGCGCCCGAAACGTCGTGATTTATTTTATTTTAACCTACGTGACTTTACCGAAATAACCAAAGAGTAAGAGTTGGAGACTCCACTCGTTATCGTCATGGGGCCTGATGTTTAAAAAATAAAGACATTTACAGAAATGTATTTTCGTATGTACGTGTACAATATATGTCAAACTTCATTCGCACCGTACGTAGGTAGCCAGCCGTGCTCATCGGAGTTTCTCGTGACCAGTTATTAAACACATTCCTGCTGAGGGAGCTGGTAGGAACGTTGGGCTGTTCGGTCAATGGCCAGGGTCAACGGCGGCGTGGTGTATTCCGCAAATATGCCCGACTGAGGGCGGGCACAAGCCGGCGTGAGTAGGTTAAACGTTGAGTTTTATAAGGGCACCATGGGGTGACCAGCCCCTCCCCACCCAGCCCCACCCCTCCCACCCCCCACCCTCCCCACCAAGCCCCACCCCTCCCACCCCCACCCTCCCTACCCAGCCCTTCCCCACCCTCCCCACCCTCCCCTCCCTCCCCACCCTCCCCTCCCCACCCAGCCCCTTCCCCCCACCCAGCCCCTCCCTGCACGACGGACACAATAATCCCCTGTGGGCTGGTGTAACCAGGAGGTTCCTACCAGTATGAGGCGTCTGAAGCTATCCACGCGACCTTCTATCGTCTATTCGCGTGAACTGTTGCCTATTGAAATGCGCCGAACGCTTGGGCGGGTCGCGGCGGTGGCTCATGCGCCGTGCCCGTTGCCTGTGATCCAGCGCTGCGGAGGCTGCAAGCGACCAGGGGCTGACATCTCGCCGTGCTAAAATATCGCCACGGTCTGGACCTCTCCTAGGTCGACTCGGCCTATAAGAGTAAAAAGTGCGCACACTTTGCATCCGGCCTTCCATTCCCTCCCGAACCGCGCGCGCCACGTTTCTCCTCGCCGCCAGTGCGTCTGGGGCCCGCGTACACCTCGCGCCCCTCGCTTCCTTCCTGCTGCCAGATTCCGCAACAGCGGCGCCCTTTCTTCCTCGGACGCTCAATCTCAGCGGCGGCTTTGTCACAGTGCGACCATTGATTGCATCGGCAGTTTTTTTTTTGTGCAAACGCGGGAGCGAGGCGGGGGAGAATTATGGATTATGGGGGAGCAAGGATTGAAGGCTGTGGGGCGGGGGGTGCTGTTCCCCCCCTCCCGTCCCCGCAGAGGGGTTACTCTCGGCCACGCGTTCTCAGCCAAATCCAGAGTCACGTGCACGTCGGGTGACCCAGATAAGCGCAGCTCGGTACCCAATGGCTCCCGTTCACCCCACATCTCCCCTCCTCCTCCCTCCCTCAATCCCACCCTCTCCTCCTCATCCATTCCCAGTCTCCATGCCCCCGCTGTATCCCTCCCCCCATGGTCCCTCCCAGTCTCCCTCCCTCTCCTGCGCCCCCCCCCCCCGCTCTGCGTCTCACGCCACCCGACGCGTCAGCGTTCAGCGAGAGCGGAGAGTCTGCAGCCGGCGAAGAAGCAGCAGCAGCAGCATTCCGTCAGCACCATCACAGACGCAGCGACGCACGCAGAGAGACGCCCACGAAGAGACAGAGACCCCAGAGAGAGACAAAGAGAGACAGCGGGGACAGCATCATGGACATCTTCTGCGGGACCTGGAACTTGGTGGAGAGCCACAATTTTGATGAATACATGAAGGCCATAGGTGAGCGCGTGAGACTGTGAGGGCGTGAGACTGTGAGACCGTGGGAGCGTGAGACTGAGACCGTGCAGAGAGCGTGAGACTGAGACCGTGGGAGCGTGAGACTGAGACCGTGGGAGCGTGAGACTGAGACCGTGCAGAGAGCGTGAGACTCAGAGCGTGAGTCATCTGATGCGAACAGCTCCGTGGTGCTGAAAATGAGGACGCGACTCACGGTGGGTGAGCGCACGCCCCGCCCCAGCCGAAGTCGCGCAGTGTCACAGTGTGGCCCAGCAGTCAGGGCACACAGGGCTTATTATATATTACTCGTGACTAAGGCCCTCTGAGCTACGTAGCTCTTATTTTCATAAGAGACCTGTCCACAAACGAGAGCTCAACGAAATGTATTAGCAGCCAAATAACTCGCAATGCATGTTTCTAAACGCGGAGGCAAAAACCGGAGGATATGTGAACACTTCACGGAGGTTTATTTCATTATTGTAAACAAATGTTCAAATTGACTTCCATTATCAGAAATGGGTGCGTGAATTATCTTTTCAAATTAATTTGCGATCTGTTTTAAGTAAGATTACAGCTGCTTTCGTTAGCATACGAGGAGGAGGAAGAAGAAAATAAATATACTAATAAAGCTGATAGATTTATTAAAATATTAACTTATCGCGCCAAACTTGTTCGTTACCGCGTTACTTATGGGGAAACCGTTTTCCGCTTCACGTGGCGCTGTTCGAGGAACGCATCTACCACGCTAAGCGAGGAACGACTTGATTGCGTGCAGGCATCGCTTCGCGATGCGCCAGATCGGCAGCGTCACCAAGCCCACGCTCATCATCAGCGCCGAGGGAGCACGTGACGCTGAAGACGACGAGCACCTTCAAGAACATGGAGTGGAACTTCACGCTGGGCGAGGAGTTTGACGAAACGACGGCGGACGAGAGGAAGGTCAAGGTGAGACCCCGGGTGGGGGAGGGCGGGAGGGGGTCAGGGGTCAGCGGTCACAGGCGATGAAGCGGTGGTAGAGCGAGCGGCTCGCGAACGGAAAGGTCACGAGGTCAAATCCTGGTTGCCGGTTTGACTCGGTAAAACCATCATCATAATTCCCTGCCGGGGCAGATAAGAACAGTACCATTTTGTGGGACGTCAGCAATGGTTGTCCGATGGATCGACCTCCCGACCCTCCCCAACCCTCCCCACCCATCCCTCCCCGCCCCTCCCCTCTCCCCCTTCCCCCCCCCCTCCCCACCCCTCCCCTCCCCCCTCTCCACCCCACCCCTCCCCCCTTCCCCATCCCTCCCCACCCCTCTGCACCCTCTCCCCACCCCTCCCCCCTCCCCGCCCTTCCCCTCTCCCCCCTCCCCACCCCTCCCCTCCCCCCTCCCCACCCCTCCCCCCTTCCCCATCCCTCCCCACCCCTCTCCACCCCCTCCCCACCCCCCTCCCCACCCCCTCCCCACCCCCCTCCCCACCCCCTCCCCACCCCCCTCCCCAACCCCCTCCCCACCCCCTCCCCACCCCCCTCCCCACCCCCTCCCCACCCCCCTCCCCACCCCCTCCCCACCCCCTCCCCACCCCCATCTCCACCCCCTCCCCACCCCTGCCACCGTCAAAGGAACGAGGAATTTCTGCGCCTGGCTCTGAGCTGTAGACGGGAGATGAGCACCAACGCCTCAACGTTTTGTGCGTAGTGAGTTGATGGGCTGTTGGTTGTAGTTGTGACGCTGTGGTGACTGTGTTTGTGGTGGCTGACGTGGTGGTTGACGTGGTGACTGTGGTTGTGGTGGCTGACGTGGTGGCTGTGGTTGTGGTGGCTGACGTGGTGGTTGACGTGGTGGTGTCTCCCGCAGAGCACGTTCACCGTGGACGGCGACAAGCTGGTGCAGGTGCAGCGATGGGAGGGCAAGGAGACCACCATCTCCCGTGCCGTTTCGGGCGACAGCATGGTGGCGGTGAGGGCACGAGAGAGAGATGAGAGAGAGATCAGAGAGATGAGAGAGAGATGAGAGAGAGATGAGAGAGATGAGAGAGAGATGAGAGAGATTGCCGATTTCGATACGAGTCACATCGAATACAGCATCACGTCACAAAACACTACGTGGCGCTGCATGCACCACGCGCAACACAAACACGCCACGCTCGACGATGATCTCGTTAGAAAGTAAAATGCAAAATGCCGTTTGCGCCGGTGCAGAGGGCTTGACTGCCCCCCACCGTTCGAAGAACACAAGCGCGTCACCAGCATTGGCACCGCATGGCAGCTGTCAGTGTTGCCTTGCAGCCTCTTTTTCCTGGTCTTGTAAACTGTGCCATCTTTTCTTGCGCACAGACACAATTTTTCAGGATCCTGGCACTTATTAGCCCGGTAAGGCACCCCGTATATGAAACTGCTCTTGTAAAAAAGGCTCCTCCAGTCTCATAAAAATGGACCCCAAAAGCTGGAACATTGAGTTGGTTGAGCCACGGACACCCCAGTTCCTGGTGGGGCACTGCAGAACGCACACAGAGTCTGGTGCCCCTGGGGAGATCGGCTGAGCCACACGGCCGATGGCACCGTCCAGTGCGCCTACCTCCACTGTAGGTCACCGCAGCGTTTGGCTACAGGAGGCTTGTATGTTGGTTTCCACTGGCGGGGGGGGGGGCAGCCTCAATAAGGGGAGATACATTATCTCTCTATGTTGTGCCTGATAGGTTGGCCAGGTCCTGAAAATGCAACGCCTTGATGCAGCACGGTGCAGAGCGCTTTCCTTGGGGTGCTCTTCAGGGACGCGTCCCTGCGTCCTCCAAGCCTCAGTAGCTTCCCAGAGTCAGTGCGCCCAGGAGGCTGAGTGCAGGAGAGGCGCAACTCCGGGAAGGAGGAGTGGTGGCCGCCACTGTCCTCCGGCGCCTCCAGCTTCAGGCGCAGCTCCTGCTTGGCTCGGAGCAACGTCCCACAGCAGCTTCTCCCCGGCGAGCTTGGAGCGGAGTCCCTCAGCGCTGGCGATCTCAGCCGCGGTCTTCCACTTGCACTGGTGGCCCTTCACGAGGTTACTGACTTTCCCCAGTCCGACTGAGGTGAAGCGTAGAGCCAGAGTCCTCTTTCCTCTGATCCCTTCGAAGAGGCCATTGCAGAACGGGGGCTCGTTCAAGAAATGTTTGAGGTCAAAGTGCGTGCACGCCCGGCTCCATTAAAAGCTCTGTCACGCATCCAAAAGGCTCTGGTAATAACCTGGCAGCCTCGTGTAGTCGACCAGGCCCAGGTCGAACAGGACGAGCTCATTTCTGTACCCCAGGCACCCCCCTGCGTCTCTCAGCAGGTTGAGGGCTGGCGACTTCCAGGGTATCTCCTCCCGTTCTTACAGCAGCCGCCTCACGGCCCGAAGCCTGAATCTCATCAGCCTGGAGGCAACGTCCACCAGACCCTGGTCACCCTCACCCACCAGCAGGCAGAGAACCCCCGGGCTCAGCCAGTGCTTGCCGTGCCACACAAAGTGCGCGAGTGAGCGGTTCACTCTGGTGAGTAGCCAGGCCCGGAGGCTGGAAGGCTTTGGTCTTGTGCCACAGCGCGAACGCTGCCAGGTTATTAGCGACGAGCACTCGGCCCCTAAAGGACGTCTGCGGAGCGAGGCGTGCACATGCCAGCAGTCCAGCCTCGATTACTTCGGCCAGCTCGGTCCAGTTGTTCAGAGCGACGTCGTGTGGGTTTCCCCAGGGAGACTCCCGGGTACTTGGTACCGTCAGCCTACCAACTGACTCCTCCCGGGAGGAGCACAGAAGGCACGCCGCACCGCGACCCCAAACAGAGAACCTCGCACTTGGCCCAGTTCACCCTGGCGGAGGAGGCCTTCTCGTACAGCGCCACCACCCGGCAGAGTGCGGAGACGTCCTGCGCGCCGTTGACTACGACGCATTTGTCGTCCATGTATGCAGAGACCCTGACGACTGCAGTTTCAGGTCCTGGAGCCTTGAAACCAGACAGATGTCGTCTCAGGTGGCGTAGGAGTGGCTCAATATACAGGGTTTACAAAAGCCCCGACAGAGGGCATCCCTGTCTGACCCCCCTTGTCATGGGGGCTGAGCGGCTAGTTGAGTTTCATGAGACTGGATGTGTCCATGTACAGGAGCCTGACGTGAGAGATGAATGCCTGGCTGAAGCCGAACGACCTTATCAGTTTGCCCAGGTACTCATGGCCCACTCTATCGAAGGCCTTCTCGGATGAGAGAGAAAAGGATGAGATAGAGATGGGAGAGATGGGAGAGAGAGATGAGAGAGTAATGGGAGAAATTAGTATGTATGTTGAACTCCTTTCGCACCGTACGTAGCCAACCACGCTAATCGGAGATGCGGGCGAAGAACAACAAACTAAACGCTTAAAAGCACTTCTTAAGAAATGTTTTTTCATGAGACAGAGAGGGATAAGAGAGAGAGATGAGAGTGTGGAAGAGTGAGATGAGTGAGGTGTGAGAGAGGGTGTGAGGGTGAGCGGTGCGAGCGAGTTGCGTGTCTCGCCCTCTCCCCGTAGACGTGCTCCATCGGGGAAGTGGTGGCCACTCGCACGTACACCAAAGCCTGAGCAGTGGGCCTCGGCTCCACCTCCTCCTCCTCGGCCATCATCCTCCTCGCTCCGATGTCGTGGCGGCGCTGTGGCTTTGTGGCGTGACGCTGTGACGCGGTGGTGTTGTGACGACGTCGTGACGCTGCAGTGCCACCACGAGCGCGAAGCGACTGAGAACGGAAGAGGCCGCACTCGCCAACGCGGGAGGGGAAAGTTTGTGGAGAAGGTGGAACGAATAAGCCAATCAAATCCAAGCCCCTCCACACGCTAGCCAATCAGACACTATCCCTACCCCTAACCGTAACCACAATGACCAATCAGGCACTAGCCCTAACCCTAACCACACTGACCAATCAGGCAATAGCCCTACCCGCTAACCCTTAACACACTAACCACACTAACCAACCAGTCACCAACCCTACCGCTAACCATGACCACACTAACCAGATTAACCAAACAGGCACACGCTATACCCCTAACCCCCCTTAGACAGCTCTGCCCCCCTTTTCACTTTCTGTTCGCTCGTCGGTTTTTGTAGCGATTGGCTGTCACTCACTCAGAGAATTAATGAGGTTCTGATCGATTGACCCTAAAGGGGGGGGGGGGGGTTCTAGTAGTCATCGTGTAGGCCGAAGAGCCAAACCGCAGTGTGATTTGCCAAATGTTCACCGCAAATTAAGAATCCAGCCAACCGATCGTCAGAGCTCGGCAGGACCCTCCTTGTAGGCGAGTCGCGGGACTCGTTGAGGCCTCCCCCCCCCCCCCCATCCGCCTCGGATACAACAACTGCGAAATCTCCCCCTTGTCCTCTTCCTCCTCCTCCTTCTCGTGTCACCGTGGCGCCACAGGCGACGACAAGTTCGACAGACAGACACCGTGCATCTCGTGTCGGGCACGTGGCGGCGACAATGACGACGACGATGACGACGACGTGGCTTGCTGTGGATAGACCATGGCTCGTGACGATGTGGCCCGGTCTGTAGCCCTGGCGAGGTCCTTCACGGAGTCCACGGCTTCTCCAGAGCCCCCCCCCCCCCCCCACACACACACACAGAGCAAGCGAGATTGCTCCACGGGTTCGCGAACCGATGGGAGTCGGAACGATGCCATCGGGAGTCTTCCCCTCCTTCTTTCTTTCGTGCGGCTGCTGTAGATGCAGAACAACGACGACTGCAATTTCACATTTCAGGTGGCCAAGCCCCAGATAACCGGAGCGTCTATCGCTGTTGACGTCTCCTTCGTGATGTGTGGATCGAGGCATCGCGTCGTTTTGCACGTCGTGCGGTCCGCTGTGCCATCGGCGGCGCATCGCGCAGTCGCCACGCGCGTCCGCCCGAACCTGGTGGTAAACCGGGTCCTGGGCCTCCCCTACGTCGACTCAGCCTAAAATGAGTGCGTACCTGGTGCGGTGTGGAAGCACCGCCACGAGGCAGACAGAGGCGTGGTGGTGGCCACGCACGCGCTCGTGTTGCCAAGCCGGCCTTCATCGGTGCTGCGCGTTCACAGCACTCGCACCAACAATGTGTTCATGTTCTATGGGGGATCTTTGTGTTGTATCTTTGTTGGTGGTGGTGGCGGTGTTGACTTACAGTGTCACACTCGCAGTGTCACCGTTCAGTGTTATGGGACTTGTCTGCTGGAGCACAGACGAACGGAGAGACGCATTGACAGTCAGACAGATGCATGAATAGATGGACAGTTGGATGTAAAGATGGGCAGTTGTATGGACAACTTTATGGATGGATAGTTGGATGTATAGGCGGATTGATGGGATAGTTGGATATAAGGATGGAGAGACTCGTGGACGATAGATGGATCTATAGACGGGATGAATAGATGGGCAGTTGGATGGACAAACATATGGATAGATGGACGGATTGATGGATGGACGGACAGACAGACGAATGACCAGACAGATGGACAGACACATAGACAGACTGGTGGACGGACAAACGGATATAGGGATCGATACACAGATGGAGGAACATTCACACAGACAGGCAGGGAGGGAGGAGCAGCAGCGGTGTTGTTGCCGTAAGAGGGAATCAAACTCGGGTCGGCCTGGCTTGTACCCCCCCCCCCCCGCCGCTCGCGACACACACTCAATCACACACGCACCCAACAATAACAACGTGATCACGGCGCTCGTGCCAGGCTAGGTGCACACACGCACACGCCGCCGACACGCATACGTACACCGACTCTCACCGCTGCTACTAACTTACCGGTCCCCCTAGAAGTTCAGTGTTATTAATCAACCCCGAGAAACAACTAAACAGAAATAATAAAGTTGGAGTTTTTATTTGACCCTTGAGTCACCGCAAAATGACGTGTCGTGTGTGTCTGATGACTCGTGCGCCACGCGGGGTACAGCGACAAGAGTCGGTGCGGTCTGATTGATCTGATTTATCTGATTGATCTGATTGATTTAATTGATCTGATTGATTTAATTGATCCGATTGATTTGATTGATTTAATTGATCTGATTGATCTGATTGATTTGATTGATTTAATTGATCTGATTGATTTGATTGATTTAATTGATCTGATTGATCTGATTGATTTAATTGATCTGATTGATTGGATTGATTTAATTGGTCTGATTGATTTAATTTGCAATTAAAATCCTTTGCAGCCGTGACTGCCACCACGGGGAGGGGGGGGCGAGCAGAGTGAAGGATGTTTGTCGATGAACGCGGAGAGAGAGAAAGGAACGAGAGAGGGGAAGGGAGGCCCGGGGCAGGAAGTTCCCACCAAAACGGAGAACGAGGAGGAGGAGGAGGGTGATGATGATGGTGATGATCATAGGGTGATGGTGATGATGAGGAGGTGATGATGAGAGGTTGGTGATGATGATGGTGATGATGAGAGGGTGATGGTGATGATGAGAGGGTGATGGTGATGACGATGTAATGGTGATGATGATGACGAGACGGTGATGGTGACGATAATATTGAGAAGTTGATGATGATGAGAGAGGGATGATGGTGATGATGAGAAGATGATGATGAGAGGTTGGTGATGATGATGAGAGGGGGGTGATGATGATGAGATGGGGGGTGATGATGATGAGAGGGTGATGCTGATGAAAGGGTGGTGATGATGATGAGAGGGTGATGATGATGGTGGTGATGAGAGGGTTATGATGATGATGATGAGAGGAAAAGAAAGAGATAAGGAATGAGCCAGCAGTGGTGCGTTGCATGGTGTAGTGTCTACGTTTCTGAGTCGTGGTGCAGCGAGTTGACGTGACGATTATGATCAACTTAGTTGAAACGGGGGGGGTGGCTACGTTCCAGAGCGTCTTTTATAATCCGTTGACTGGCCGCGTTGTTCGACCACGTTTGGGTCAAACACAGGCGGGCATGACACAAACAAACGTTGAGTAAACAACCACCAGCTTGTGTTTGCTCTGTCTACAGGGGGGGGGGGGGGGGTGGAGGAGCTGGGGGGTAGATGGGGATAGGAGGGAGGGAGGCTGCGATTGTGAAACGCGCCCTGATTAAAGTTGAAGCAGCAACACAATTAAACCTTGGGACACTTTCCCGGCGACCGGACGAGCAGACAGTGCGCACTGGGCCCTCGAGCCCCGCACACCTGAGTTCCATTCCCGTGCACGTCTAACGTCTGTGGCGAATCGCATCTCATCTGGTGCGCGCTCCCAACCCTCGCTCCTTTACCCAGCAGGTGCGTGGTGGTGAAATGTGGTCAAATCACCACTCCCCCCCCCCCCGCACTTACCCACACAGCGTGGTGGTGAAATATGGTCAAATCACCCCCCCCCCCGCACTTACCCACACAGCGTGGTGGTGAAATATGGTCAAATCACCACTCCCCCCCCCCCCCCTTACTTACCCACAGAGCGTGGTGGTGAAATATGGTCAAATCACACCCACCCCCCGCACTTACCCACACAGCGTGGATCTGTGTATAAGCGCTGTAAAAGCGTAGACCCTCAAGGCTTCAAACAACACAAACACACAAACAACACAAACAACACAAACACACAAACAACACAAACAACACAAACAACACAAACAACACAAACACACAAACAACACGCGCGCGCGTGAGACTAACAACAACAATGGTGACGGTGTCGGATACCGGAGCTTCTGACACCGACGACGATGTTGACGATGTTTTTGGTGTGTTCCGTGCTGTCCACCCCACCCAGCACCTCCGATTAACACGATTGGCTACGTACGGTGCGAAAGAAGTTCCACATAGAGCGCATACATGCTGATGGGGTTTTTTTCGATTTAAAGCTTTCGTGACTGCAGGAATTCATCTTCTTGGTTCTTTCGGTAAAGTCGCGTAGAAGGGAAATAATAAAATAATGAAAATTATTGTATTGTTTTATTTTTATTATTTTATTATTTCCCTTCTACGTGACTTTACCGAAAGAACCAAGAAGATGCTGATGGGTATTTATATATTTTCGTTTTGTTTACAAAGAATCTACTCTCTCTGGCAGTCGCTCAGTGAACTCTTCACTGACATCGCCGCACTAACGAGGTGGTGAGGCGGGGACGGTGCTCAGAGACACGGACGCCCACTCGCCTTTGTCTCCCCCGCTGCTCGTGTTTGTTCACGACGTAATAATCATTATTTGAGGCTGAGTCGACCTAGGATATGCACGGTCCAGGTGTCGGTAATGCGCACGTCGCGTGTGTAGCGCGTGTGCAAGACAAAGACAAAGGTCCTCCCTCGGCCGTGTAGCCTGCACGGGCTGACGGGGCAAGTGCCGCCCGCCAGCACCGCTGTGGACGGTGTCACGGCGCACGCGAAGTGCGCGCGGGTGACTGAGCACCACGCGCGGCCGCCTTTGTCTCCCCAGTGCTGACGTTCACACAAGCCGCACCGCACACTCACTTGAGACTTGAATCGACCCCGAGGGGGGGGGAGCAGTTCGGGCAATCGGGCCACTGTTGCTACCCGTGACGACGAGGAATCGAACTCAGATCATCGGGGTTCGTGGCACAGCGCGCGCCAACCATTCCACTGCCGCTCAGCGCGACCTCCGCCGTTCCTCCGATGGGCACGGCTGGCTACGTACGGTGCGAAAGAAGTGACACGTACGTACGCACAGACACGGGCGACATTGCTGCTGGCGTGCGTGACCCCAGTTGAGTAATGTGACATTGTCACCTGACGATGGGCACGCGTTGGGCAATACAAGTTGCTTTGCATCGAGTTCGTTTTCAGCTATTGGTGGAAACGGGAGAGCGCCGGAGGGAAACTCGTGAAGAACAGCGGGGGGGGGAGAGGCGACTTGCAGCGCGCTCCACACGCAGAGGAGTCGGGGAGCGAACCCAGGTGGTGATCGCACTGATGCACGGCGGCCACTTGGTGGCCAACGGCCGCTACTGATGCTGTTGTGCCTGCGTGTGTCACTGTGTGTGTGTCACTGTGTGTGTGTCACTGTGTTTCACTGTGTGTGTCTGTGTGTGTCACTGCGTGTGTCACTGCGTGTGTGTGTTTCACTGCGTGTGTGTGTGTGTCACTGTGTGTGTGTCACTGTGTGTGTGTAGCGGTTAGCGCGCTGCGCTTTGAATCTGGCGATCTGGGTTCGATTCCCGCTCACGGCGAACACCACCAGTGGCGATTATCTGAACCGATCCTGGGCCTCCCCTAGGTCGACTCAGCCTGAAATGAGTACCTGGTTCGGTGTGTAAACATCGCCACTGGGGAGACAAAGGTGGTCGGGCGTGGTGCTGGCCACCCACCCCTTCGTGAGCCGTGCCGTCTGTCAAGGCTACACACGGGGGGCGGTGTGGGGGTAGAGGGGGGCAGTGTGGGGGGGGGGGGTCTTTGTTTTTGCCTAAACGTAAAAGTGATTAGAGACACACGACGCGATTATTCCGACCGGAAACATTGCCGTGTACGATTACGCAACATGCAAAGCAACGTTGACAATTTTCATATCTGGAAGAAACAAACGAACCGGCTTTACGTGATGCGCGACTCAGCTCATCGTCGCCGAAGTCGTGTCAAGTCAGTTAAGACAACAGACGTGTTGACATCGCGGCGTGGCCAATGCAACATGCGAGGCAATTAAACGTGTCGATCACCAAGTTCGCTAGAGGGGATTTGTCGAAATGCAGCGACTGCGAACCGCTGTTGCTGTAATTTCCAATTTCGCAATCGTGACCGATTTAGACTCGCGTGGTAACAATGACAAGAGGGGGAGGGGGCGGGGGTGGAGGGGGGCGGGGTGGAGGGGGGTGGGGTGGTGGATGGGGGTGGGGGGTGGAGGGGGGCGGGGTGGCGGTGGAGGGGGGTGGAGGGGGGTGGAGGGGGGTGGGGGTGGAGCGGGGCGGGGTGGGGCGGGGTGGGGTGGAGGGGGGTGGAGGGGGGTGGGGGTGGAGGGTGGAGGGGGGCGGGGTGGGGGTGGAGGGTGGAGGGGGGCGGGGTGGAGGGGGTGGAGGGGGGGTGGAGGGGGGCGGGGTGGGGGTTGTTTCGAGCCAGGAAACGTCACCTGTCAAAATCATCATCGTCGTTATCATCAGCCAAGTTCACTCCACTGCTGGATGAGAGCCTACTTCAAAACACTTATCTCAAGTCCATTAATAAACAATACTACTAGTAAAGTATAACAGTAAGTCCCGTAGAAAGAAATTAAATAATAATAGAATACGACGTTTCGATTGCAACACAAGCAGCCATCATCAGGTACAAATGAATGTGCCTATGTGTGTGTCTCTCTCTGTCTCTGTGTGAGTCTCTCTCTGCATGTGTGTCTGTCTGTGTGTCTCCGTGTCTATGTTTTGTCTCTCTCTCAAATTTAGCAATCTTACTTAATATAGACACGTGATTAATTGTGACATGAGGCTCGTGAAAAGAGGATTGACGTCGCAGCAGTCTGGTCTTCACCACCACAGAGTTCTCTACTCACGTCCGGAAAAAAACAAAAAGGAAAAGTCTGGCCCCATTGTCGCACTCAGCTGGGTAAAAACAGCGAGATGGGATGGTGGGGGGAGGCTGGGGGAGGTCGTTCCTTGCGGAACTTGAGCCAGTGGTGGACATTCCACATTCTCGTGACGGTTTCCGGTCGGCCTCGTTTTATCGACCTGGAGTTGTCTCAATTTCAAATGTCCTGGGCTCATCTCCAGTGACAGGGGGGACCCGCACGGAGAGACAAAGACGGCCGAGAAGTGCAGTAGCGACTCGACGTCACGGGAGAACAGCTGGTAGAGATGGGCCGCACTCATCAGCCAAGCGACACAAAGAGCTAAAGGTCCCCCGGGAAGGCCGCACACGCCGTTTGGGGGGCAAGTGCTGAAGGCCGAAACGTGACACGATGCGGGTGGGTGGCCGGCACCACCCCCGACCGCTTTTGTCTCCCCAGTGGCGATGTTTACTACACACCGCACCAGGTACTCGTTTGAGGTTGATTCGACCTAGGGGAGGCCCAGTACCACAAACACACACACACACAAAGCCACACACACAAAGACAAAGCCACACAAACACACAAACAAGTACACACATACAAACATATACACACAAACACACACACAAACACACACACACAGACAAAGCCACACAAACACACAAACAAGTACACACACACAAACACACACACACACAAACAAGGACACACACACAAACAACAACAACCGCCATTCGCCACTAAGTGGCGGTGACGTCACCACGACGCTTGTGCCAGGCCATGTGCACCCTGAGGCCACGTGAAGTGTCGAACGCCCGCTGGCAGGAGGTCACGGGGCAGACCCAGGTGCCACGGGTCGACTGACCGAGATGACCGAGATGACTGGCTGATGCACCACCTGTGCCCCCTACTGTGCCAACTTGCTGTGCTTTAGCCACCCGGCGCTCCGCTCGTTGTTGTGAGCGTCGCTCCTCCGCCCTCCGTTGTTGTTGGAGGGCGACTGCCTCCAACTGCCCAGTAGCGTCCTTCACGAGCCTCCTCCACTGAGGCCGATCTTGACACCGCTGGTACCAGTCATCGGCAAGTCCACTCAGCTCCACGTCCTCCTGTACCACATCACTCCATCTCTTCTCTAGCCCGTGCCGCGCCCGCTTAGCCCCCTCGATCCGGCCGAACAAAAGCTGTTTAGGCATGCGGTGGCTGGGCATGCGGGCTACATGACCCAGCCAACGCAGCCTTGCCTGCCGGAGGAGCTCACTGATGGGACTTTGCCCAGATCTTTCAAGGACTTGTGAGCTCCTCACACAATCCAGCCTGGTTAAACCCAGGATGGATCGTAGGCAGGCCAGCCTAAACACACACAAACACACACACACACACACAAACACACACGCACAAACAAGGACACACACACAAACACACACACAAACAAGTACACACACAAACACACACACACACACAAGTACACACACACAAACACACACACACACAAACAAAGACACACTGTCTACCTGTGACATTTACAAAGAATCGGAAGAATGTCAATTTGCCGGTGACGTCGCGTCATTCAGCACCGCGCGCGCTGGGGACACGAATCGACGATCGCCGCGAAGAGGAACGACGGCGCGAGGGACGTCGACATGCGGCTCCGAGCGAGATGGGAACAACAACAACAACAAACTAACAAACAAATCTCGTTCGGGCAGAGACGTTTCGGAGGGTGGCCCTCGCAAAAGCGCGGGAGCGCGCGCGCCGCTCGCGCGAGACAAAGTTCAAAGTTCATTCATGTATTAGGTATAGCCCTGTGAGCCATTCGGCTCTTGAATCGGGTGCAACCGCAATAAACAAAAAACAAAAACATGAACAAGATAACATCTTAAAGTGACTATGTGACTGAGTGCAAACAGAAAATCTAAGAAAAGACAGCTAAATATTGCAGAAAAAATCACCGTACACCAACACTGTGTGCAAAAATCCCAGTGGGATGCAAGTCAAACAACAACAACCACAAGACAACTTAGATTAAGGCCATCAGTCTAACTCCGTACTACAACAAACAAACATGGCCAAACCAATAAACTTTTCGAAAATCACCAAAATAAAGCCATAAAAGCAATGAAACAGTGGTCATAGGAACTGTGACCGAATTTTCACATTAAACGTCGTGAACAACATGTACTACCAAACTCTGCGGTCGCGTTCAGCGACGAACGCGCCCAGCCGAGCCGAGCCGGACCATCGGAGACGGCCGCGCAGAGGGGAGGCATCAAAGTGACATTCGGGGGCATCGCCGTGGTCGGAGTCCGATGACGAGCACGGGCGCGTTGTACCTTGGACAGCGGCTGATCCATCCTGATGCACCGACGAGGTCACTGCGATCTGCGGATCGCCTTGACTTCGCAGGAGGTTCGCTGCTCATTATGACAATCAGAATCGTTAGAAAATATTTTAATTTGTATTTAAAAACTTGCTACTTTCAATTGCCCCCCTCTCCTTCCCCCCGCCTAGTGATGGCCGTGCACCCGGCAGGCTTCTGTTGAATTCCTTGCTTCCCATTCACGGTGGGGGGGGGGGCATTGATGTGGATCTATGGATACAAAAGGCCCCACTTTACGAATGTAAATGGTTATTGTGATGATTGTTAACATCATGCACGCCAGAGAGTGCGTCCCGGAACGGAGATGGAGCGACGAAGTCAGGTCGTGCGCAGCTGCATCGCGGAATCGTGAGACTTGGGGAGGGGGGGGAGAGGGGAGGCTTTCATCCAGCAGTGGATTGATCACGGATGATGATGATGATTGCAGGTGTACTGGGTGATCCACATATCGTGTGACCCCCAATGGAATGACCCCTTGCATTGTTTTCCTTTGCATATGTATTTCTTTTTAATATAAACCTTACCTTTAAACACATTCAGTTTTAGAAAATTAAATCGGGAGGGGTGTGGGCGGTGGCTTCACAAGACATCTGGACCGCGCTCAACCAAAAGCCGCCGCAATCTTCTGGCTTCACAGACCGCCACCACCGTCGTCCTCGATCCACTGCTGGATGAACCTCGTGGGGACCGCAGTTGCCCGCACCGCGTGGCAGTCAGCTGCGCCGGGCTTGGCGAAGGGAGTTCGGGAGTGAGCGGAACGTTACCCGAGCGCCGTGGGCGGGTGTCGAACTCGCCTTCATCACGTCGCCAGGTGTCGCGACTCGTTACGTGTTCAGTCAAATGAGTGGCCGTGCAGAGCGGGGAGGGGGCGATTGTTAGGGCGCACAGTGAGTGTAGACTTTTGACTTTTTTTTAAAACAACTTTTATTGCCGCCAGCAGCAACAGCACTGGAGGCGATTCCGATATGAAACACAAAGTCACCAGCAACACAAAACCAAAGAAACGCTATAAATCCACGCGCTGTGGCGCTAAATGCAGCGCGCACAACACAAAAGAAAAGTCACGTGGTGGTGGTGGTGGTCATCGCGCACGCCACGGTGACGAGCGAGCGCTTCAGAAGGTGAACACCACGAGGGTGTCGTCCACGCTGGCTCCCCATCGTTCGAAGAAGACGTTGCACATCACCGACATGTGTGTGGTACGCGTGCTCCAGCCGGAGCCGCGCCTTAAGCAGGTCCCTGAACACTGGAAGCAGCACAGAGCAGCCGTCAGTGTCACCTTCCAGCATCTTTTTTCTCGTTCTGTACAGTGTAGAGAGAAAGAGAGACACATGCTTACCGCACCTCCGATTGGAATAGTTGGCTACGTGCGGTGCGAAATAAATTAAACATACATAATACATTTATCGTGCACAAGTAATTGGTATCACGATCGTTCATTGTTAATGTCCCAGGGCGTGAAGTGTAACTCACCAAGTGAGCAAATTGGAGGTGGTTAACACCCTCGCCTGGAACGCAGGACCACGTGGGTTCGATCCCGACGCCTGCTGTATATCTGGAGTTTTCGTGTCTCTCTCTATTTCATCATTATCATCATCATCAGTATCACGGTGGCTAGGAAATGTTAACTACTTCGTCTGGTATACAGGAGGCCGTGGGTTCGATCCCGACCGTGACGCCTGCTGCTGTATATTTGGAGTTTGCACAAATAAGACTAGGTTTTGCCCTTTCTGGCAATACAACGGATGCTAAGATATTCAAACACCAACTAAATACCTTTCGCAAGACGTCAAGAATGCATTATCTGCACATACGTGTGGCAAAACATGCAAATAAACACGCACTGATAATTATAAATGCATTGTCTTTGGAACCGATTGGCCTGCACCAGAGGCAGCCTTTTGGAGTTGGCCTATCTCTCTCTCGCCGTGATCGCCCTGGGGAGGGGGGGCGTTGTGATATTTTTCGGGTCCTCCGGTTTTTCCACATTTAGAGTCAACGCACGTCTCGAGCAGTAGTACTTAACCTTTACTGCAGCCTTGGACACCGTTGGTTGTCAATCAATACCATGCAACATTTAATAATGCTAATAAACACATCGGGTGTTATGAAACAAAGCAATTGTATGTGCGTGCCCGTGCTTAATTTGTGTTTTCGATGATTTGCCTTCTAGCAAAAATGTGGCCGTGTCTCGCACCCCCAGAAAGGTCATTTCGCACCCCCAGGGGGTGCATCGTGTACTCCACGTTAAGAAGAACCACTGGCTTAAGAGTATTTTGCTACCATAAATGTCCACGTGGTAAGCCACTTCGTTGAACTATCATTTGTGGCCAGGTCGCTTCTGCAAAAGAGCTACAAAGCTTACCTGGTAGAATAAAAAAAATGTTTAGTAGTTTTAATTGGTGACTGCAGCATTATCTGATGATATAAAATGTTTTAATTTTGGTGGTGATGCTGATACTGATGTTTGCTGCTGCTTTGGCAGTGATGCACAAGCACAGTCAACAACATCGTCAACAACAACAACTCGACTTCATCGCACGATCCACGTGCTGTGTAGAAGGGCCATCGTCACGTTCCGTGTCCGTAGCCACGTGGTGGCGGTGGTGGTGGAGGTGGCGGCGGTGGAGGCGGTGGTGGCGGTAGTGGCGGCGATGGTGGCGGTGGTGGCGGAAATGGTGGTGGTGGTGGCGGTGGTGGTGGTGGTGGCGGTGGTGGCGGAAATGGTGGCGGTGGAGGCGGTGGAGGCGGTGGTGTTGGTGGCGGAGGTAGTGGTGGCGGTGGAGGCGGTGGTGGAGGCGGTGGTGGCGGCGGTGGTGGCGGCGGTAGTGGCAGCGGTGGTGGAGACGGTGGTGGCGGTGGTGGTGGTGTTGGTGGCGGAGGTAGTGGTGGCGGTAGTGGTGGTGGTGGTGGCGGCGCTGCTGCACGTGGCTGTCCCTGTAATCCAACTCCGCGTGGAGGCAGCGGCAGCGAGGGTTGTTGGATCACTGCGCCGCTGCTGGTGTGAAACTCCCTCCTGCCGTGTGGGTGGGCGTTAAGTACGAGCCGTACCCCTGGCACGCCACGATAAGTCAGTACAGCGAGTGTGGACGAATCGCCATCTGTTTTCATCTGTATGGGGGGAGCAGGATTGAGTGTTTCCCCCTCGCGCAAGACGTGGGGTTTTTTCCGGCTACTCCGTTTTCCTCCCCACGTGTGTAGCAATAGTCACGAAATTAATAATAAACACAACTCATCGTTCATTCTCTTTCCGTGTCTCCGTGTATCCCTCCGGATGCCCCCTATGCACTTAGCAGAACGATTCTTTATTGCCAGCAGCGTCCTGCTGCTGCATTTGGGATTTTTATTTAAAGATGTTTTCAGCCATTGAATGGATGATTGTTATTCACCATATATATACACACACACACGTGGGAGGAAAACCCATGCCTTGTGGCGAAGGGGGAAACACTTTATCCCCGTACAGATGGAAACAGCTGGCGATTAGTTTATTTTATTTTATTATTTTATTTTATGATATTATTTTATTATATTATTTTATTATGTTTTACTTTCATTATTTTATTTTTTCCCTTCTACGTGACTTTACCGAAAGAACCAAGAAGACGTAGGCTTTCGCAACCAATATCATTAGTAATCTCTGATTTTTTTTTAGTTTAGATCGCGTAAATATATAAATGTGTCGTTAAATCCGCCACCACCCGACACAGCCAGTGAGTAAGGTTTGTCACGTAAACAGAACGTGACCAATGCGTTACTAGTACAGCACACAACATTTACAATCTGAGTACGACGTTTCGCCAGTAATTACAACTCTCACCATCAGTGACAGCCAGACTTGTGGAGACATCCCCCTCCTGTTTCGTTCCTGAGAGCGGTGGATGTGATGACTTCACTTTTGGTTGCTAATATCGTGCAATTACTCATTCTAATAATTCAAATTATTATTAAAATTACTATCATAATGCCTTAGCCCGCGGCGCATGCATTTGCATTTTATTCTGTCGAATTTCCTCATCCGGCGTGATGTCACGTGCTCATTAAAGACGCGAGGCTCATGTTGCTTTACTTTGTGTTCACAAATCTGGCACAACGCCGGAACGTCGGACTACCCAATCGTTAGCGATGTGTGTGTGTGTGTTGCATGTATTAGGCCAGCAAAGTCGCGATACATGAATTGTTTAGCAGATCCTTTATCAATCCACTGCTGGATGAAGCCCCCCCTGCCCCCCACGGTGTAGGCCATAGCGGGTTGTTTGACCATACTTCACCACGCTGGTCGGTGCGGGCTTGTGATGGGGGGCCAGGGGAGGCCCAGGACCAGTTCAGGTTTCACTCGCTACTGATGTTGGCCGTGACCGGGATTCGGACTTTGGCGGCTCCAGCCTTAGGCGACGGCATTAAAGTCACGGCACCGCGAGATGACTTTGGCATCGAGGCGAGATGCGGCAGCAGCAGTGCTGTAGCAGCGTTCTCAGTGGTAGAGAAATAGCAGAAGAATTGTGGTAATTATCATTAAAAAAATGTTATCAGCAGCAGCAACAATTGTGTAGCAGTAGAGAATCATCAGAATCGTCGTCAAAATCAATACCATCATCAGCAGCAGCAGCAGTAGAGACAGCAGAATATCATCATCATCAAACAACTACCATAATTAGTATCCCCAATTATCATCATGATCAACAACAACAACAGCAACATCAATACAACAGCAGCAGCAGTAGAGACAGCAGAATATCATCATCATCACCAAGCAACAACCATGATTAGTATCCCCAATCATCATCATGAGCTACAACAACAGCAACATCAATATAACAACAACAGCAGCCGTAGAGACAGCAGAATATCATCATCATCATCATGAGCTACAACAGCAACATCAATACAACAGCAGCAGCAGTAGAGACAGCAGAATATCGTCATGATCATCAAGCAACTACCATAATTAGTATCCCCAATCATCATCATGAGCAACAGCAACAACATCAATACAACAGCAGCAGCGTCAGAATACGAATAATCGTCATGTTGTGACAATGCATTGGCGGTGGTGCACAACCACAACCAACATCAACACCGCCTCGGAACATTCCTCACGAACACCGCGGCCCTTGAAAAGATAGATATACATATAATAGGCGACGTTTCGAGGAACGGACCTACTCCGTGGCAGTGGAACGGCGATTGCTGTGAAGAAGGGCCGTTGGCCGAAACGTCGCCTGTTGTTGTATTTTATTATTTAATCGTCGCCAATCGTCGTCGGCTCGCTTTGTGTCCACTTGCACGTGGCGTGTGTTCTCAGCCTGCACGATCCCGACCGCCTTTGTCTCCCCAGCGCTGGGCATTAACCGCAATCATGCGTGTCGCGAAGTTTTTGGAGAGGTGGGGGTTGGTGGAGATTCCAGAAGACCGGGTTAATATATTCAATTGTTTTAGGCTGAGTCGACCTAGGGGAGGTCCAGGCGCGCTTCTGATACCGATGGACCTCTGCTTGTTGTCCCACGACCGCGAGTCGAACCGAGGTCGCAGGCACCGTGGCCGTCAGTACACTCTCCGATGATCAAACGTTGTTTTGAAAACAACAACATCACATCCGTCATTCGCCATCATCGTCAGCATCGTCAGCATCATCAGCAGCGGCCGTGGATGAAGTGCCTCCCCACGCGGTGTCCGTCGATGTATCCAGGACAGCCTCAAAGCGTCTCCCCCCCACCCCCACCGCTTCATCCACCGCACTCACCAGCATGGTGAAGTATGGCCCAACACGGTGGATTGACAGCGGGGCTGTGAACTGACCGGGGAGAGACTCTGCGAGTCTCCAAGGCTCATAGTGCGAGGCGGCTCCTGCCACACGGGGGATGCTCCGGTCAACGCGCTTTTGTTTTGGGAGGACATCGCATGCACCGGAGAAGCGACATCTCCCGAGACGTGGCGGGATTTGGCAGTGTCAATCGCAAATCTCCGCGTGCTCCACCAACCTCTTGCCTCCCAAGGCCAAGCGCCACGCCCCGCAACGGAAACCGGAGGAGCGGTGGCGCAGTGGTTGGCGCCGCGCTGCGTTACGAACCCGACGGTCTGAGTTCGATTTCGGTTTCACGACCAATACGGTAGCAAGAACTTGTAATTGTCTGAACCGGTCTTGGGCATTATCAAGGTCAACTCCGGCCTTAAATTAGTATATCAGCAGCAACAACAACCACCACCTCCGGTCACCACTAAGTGGCGGTGACGTCACCACGGCGCCTGTGCCAGCCTAGGTGCACTTTGAGGCCACGTGAAGTGTCGGACGCTCGCTCGGCAGGAAGGCACGGGACAGGCCCAGGTGCCACGGGTTAACCGAACGAGATGATTGGCAGATGCCCCACCTGTGCCCGCTGCTGTGCCAACACAAACACTCACAACAACAACAACCGCCATTCGCCACTAAGTGGCGGTGACGTCACCACGACGCTTGTGCCAGGCCAAGTGCACCTTGAGGCCACGTGAAGTGTCGAACGCCCGCTGGCAGGAGGTCACGGGGCAGACCCAGGTGCCACGGGTCGACTGACCGAGATGACCGAGATGACAGGCTGATGCACCACCTGTGCCCCCTACTGTGCCAACTTGGATGCGCCGATGTCGGAAGAGCGTGTTGGTAATTACAAGCCCATGGGCTGCACAAAAATCTAGCAGCCTCCTACCGTTGTTATTGAGCTGATCTGGCCCATGCCTTCCAATCACTCCATACCAGGTGCCAGCATCATGACCAACTCGGGCATTGAAGTCACCCAACAAGATGACTCTGTCCCGAGTGGCCACTTTAGCCAGCACCTGTGACAGGAGGTCATAGAACGCATCTGACTCATCGGCTTTGCCTGCATCCCTCCACGGATGTTCGTCTTCAGTGGGGGTATAAGTAACCACGACCACCATTCCTCGCCTCCGGTTGATGGGAAGGCGAGCCCAAAGTAGCCTGGGGCTTACAGCTTCCCACACCTCACCGCCACGCTCCCATGCTCCCTTCATTCTTTTGTTCAGAAGAAGAGCCACACCCTGTTATTTGGCAGTCTCCTGCCCCGAGTGGAGGACTGTCCACCCCTCATGGTGGCAGGAGCCAGAACCGGTCCACCGGACCTCCTGAATGCCACAGAGATCCAGGCGGTACCGGTCCAGCTCCAGACAAAAGAGTGGCAGCCTCTCCTCCGCAGTGAGCGTTCGAACATTCCACATGGCCATCCGCAGTGGTTTTTCGTTGTTTCTGGAGGAGCCCCGAGGGTGAAGATTCAATTTCCTGGCTCCGCCAATTAGGGTTTGTCCAGGAGACGTCATAGAAGCCTGTCCCCCCGAGGCCTCCGGCACAAGCTTATTAGTTACATTTGTATGTTTATATCGTAGTTTAGTGGTAATGAATTGAAGGTGGAGGGGTTACCAGCCCCTCGCACCCGTTCAGCCACTGTGGTGGTCACAGACGCCATGAGGGGAGAGGCCAATGGGCATTGACCCTCCCCCCATAGCAATGTCCACGACAGTGTTGCCCGTCCGGCACCGCAAGGAGGTAGGAGGTTGTTTTTCCAGACACACACGTATACACACACACGTATACACACACGTACACACACACACGTACACACACACGTACACACGCACACACACATACACACGTACACACACACACGTACACACACACACACACACGTACACGCACACACACACACACACTCGTACACACACACACACACACGTACACACACACACACGTACACACACACGGGCGTGGATATCGTAATGTTGGTTTTCCCCGCACCGCTGCGTCTGTATGGCCGTGGGCACACTCGCTCTACCATTATCGATGGTTTTTGCTGAGACCAGCGCTTTGAGTAAACGTGACCAGCTGCATTTTTCTTCGGGGTTGGCTCCATCGCCTCGGGATGACGGGCGGCGTGGGGGGGGGGTCAACACGGGGAGGAGGAGGAGCGAGCGAGCGAGATAGGTGAATGTAGCATAACAACATCACCGTTCGGCGTGGATGTTTTATCATAAAACACAACAAGACAAATAAGCAAACACAATACCCCTTCATTATATCTGTCCCTCCGCGTGCAAATAAATACGTATGCAAGTATTGTTTTTTTGACGCATTCCATCAGGCACAGGGCTTTCTGGCAGTGCATCATTCCCATGTGCAGCAGCATTGGCTCAACACAGGCAAAGCTCGCGACGGGATTCGACATTCAGTGTTTCACCAGCAGCACCACCAGCAGCAGCAGTCGGGCTCTGCTCGAAACCAATGATCGTGAACTGCCAGGCGATTAGAGTGAAGAGCCCCCCCCCCCCCCCCCTTCGTCAGACAGGCACTGCCAATTGCGCTGTGATAAATAATTTGTTCGTTTGTATCATGGTGGGGGACAGACATACGATATGAATGCGATTTAGTATCCGCTTATTTAAGACAATATCTGCTTAATTAAATATATATAATGATATCATGATATTCGGTGGTTCTTTCGGTAAAGTCACGTTGATAGAAAAACATAATAACAATACAAATTTCAAAATAAGAATGAAAATAAAGTTTAAAGAATAATATTTAGTAATTGTATTGTTATTATTTTTCTCTCTCTACTTGACTTTGCCGAAAGAACCATAGAATATTAATTCCTGCAGTCACGAAAGTTTTAAATTAAAATATCATGATGACTTTAACTTGTAACACTGCACGCTCTCGTAGCGAGAGAGCACGACTCAGAGAGAGAGAGGACGATTCAAGAAAGAAAAAGGACGACTCAGAGAGAGATAGGACGACTCAGAGAGAGAGAGGACGACTCAGAGAGAGAGGACGACTCAGAGAGAGAGGACGACTCAGAGAGAGAGAGAGAGAGAGAGAGGACGATTCAAGAAAGAAAAAGGACGACTCAGAGAGAGATAGGACGACTCAGAGAGAGAGGACGACTCAGAGAGAGAGGACGACTCACAGAGAGAGAGGACGACTCACAGAGAGAGAGGACGACTCAGAGAGATGGGGCGACTCGAGAGAGAGAGAGGACGACTCAGGAAGAGAACGACTCAGTGATAGAGGACGACTCAAAGAGAGAGGACGACTCAGGAAGAGAACGAATCAGAGAGAGAGAGGACGACTCAGGAAGAGAACGACTCAGTAATAGAGAGAGAACGACTCAGAGAGAAAGAGAGGACGACTCAGGAAGAGAACGACTCGGTGATTGAGAGAGAACGACTCAGAGAGAGAGAGAGAGGAGGACTCAGGAAAAGAACGACTCAGTGATAGAGAGAGAGAGGACGACTCAGAGAGAGAGGACGACTAAGTGATAGAGAGAGGACGACTCAGGAAGAGAACGACTCAGTGATAGAGAGAGAACGACTCAGAGAGAGAGGACGACTTAGGAAGAGAACGACTCGGTGATTGGGAGAGAACGACTCAGAGAGAGAGGACGACTCAGGAAGAGAACGACTCAGAGAGAGAACGACTCAGGAAGAGAACGAGTCAGTGATAGAGAGAGGACGACTCAGACAGAGAGAGGACGACCCAGGAAGAGAACGACTCGGAGAGAGGACGACTCAAGAAGAGAACGACTCAGTGATAGAGAGAGGACGACTCAGAGGCGCGGGGAGGAGGAGACGCAGCCGAGCGGGAAGGCAGCAGCAGCCACGCAGCAGCGAGGAGTCGGTGCCAAATGCTGTTCTATAAATATGAAGGGGTTTCCAGACAACGAATTAATGTTTGTATTGTGTGTGTATATATATAGATTAGAGGTTTATCAAACATCTCCCCCACTCCTCCGCACTCCCCTCTTGAAGGAATAATTTAAAAGTCAAGTTTGTCAGTCATGATGCAAATTATTTGGTGATGCTGCTGCTGCATTGAGAGCGGTGCTGAAGCATTGCATAACGCACACACAGACACACAAACAAGACAAAGATGCCCCGTATATTTCGATTTAAAGCTTTCGTGACTGCAGGGATTCATCTTCTTGGTTCTTTCGGTAAAGTCACGTAGAAGGGAAGTAATAAAATAATAAAAATAAAACATAATGTGAGAATTGTTTTATTATGTTTTATTTTTATTATTTTATTACTTCCCTTCTACGTGACTTTACCGAAAGAACCAAGAAGATATGCCCCGTATAGCCTGTAATAGACTCTTGGGGCAAGTGCTGTTAGCGAGCACCTATGAAGGCCGGCACGGCACACGAGGGAGTGGGTGGGCCAGCACCACGCCCGTCCGCCTTTGTCTCCCCAGTGGCGATGACTTTTACACACCGCACCGGGCACTCATTTGAGGCCGAGTCGATCGAGGGGAAGCCCAGGACCGGATAACCGTCACCGGTGTTTGCCATGAACGGGAATCGAACTCGGGTTGCCGGGTTGTGTAGCGCAGCGCGCAAACCGCTACGCTACCGCTCCCCAACACAAATAACGCACAGAGGCCCAGACGCACACACACAACACTGCACACGAAAATAAAACAACATACAATAGACGACGACGACGACGACGACCTTATGCGTTCTCTCTTGCTAATCGCCCCATGAATGAGGTCCTTTGTCCGCAACCGCAACATCTCTCTTTGTGTGCAAGGAAGTTCCGCATATCCGATTGTGTTGAGATGCCGTCTCCTCTGCCATGCGCGCGTTGTCGCACAATCGATTCGAGATGCCACAGGGCGCGGGTTCCACGTTGCGGAGGACGTAGCGGCCTCTCGCGGCTGGCCACGTGAACCCATTGCACGCCACGTGGACGATTCGATGTGTTGAAACCCGCAGCAGCAGCAGCCTTTCGCGACCAATCTCATTCACAAGAGATCTGGTCGGGTGGTGGAGGGCTTAACGGCACACACGCTTACACATTTACGCGAGCTGACCCAAAAACCTCTGTAATGGATTCGGTGTTTGCGTGACGCAGTCGTGACCACTTTTAGGAAAGCCAAGGTCTAGAAACAAAACGTCGCAGAGCTTGACAAAGAATATATTTTTTTACGTAATAAATATAACAATAACTCTACATTTTTCAACAACGACTGTGGCCTCAAAAGAAAAAATGTGTATATCGTACAGTTAAAACAGGCGACGGTTCGGGCAAGGACCCTTCTACGTAGCACATACATAGATAGGCCACTCCAGATTCAAGTTCAGCCCCCCCCCCCCCCGCTAAAGTATTCTCCCACTTACTACATTCCATTCTAGTACGCCGCGAAATAAGTTCAACGCGTACACACACACAAAGACAAATATCTCCGGTATAGCCTTAACATACTGTTGGGGCAAGTGCTGCTATCGAGCACCTATGAAGGCAGGTACGGCACACGAGGGGGTGGTTGTCCAGCATCACGCCCGGCCGCCTTTGTCTCCCCAGTGAAGACGTTTAGACACCGACACCAGGTACTCATTTGAGGCTGAGTGGACACACACGCACACGCACAGCGCGAGCCGATGTGGCTCAAGGTGAAGAGAGCGAACGTGAATGTGCGTCTGGATCGGAGAGAGCCGCGGTGGTGGTGGTGATGGTGGTGGTGGTGATGGTGGTGATGATGGTGGTGGTGGTGGTGATGGTGGTGGTGGTGGTGATGGTGGTGGTGGGGGTGGTGATGGTGGTGGTGATGGTGGTGGTGGTGATGGTGGTGATGGTGATGGTGGTGATGGTGGTGATGATGGTGGTGGTGGTGGTGGTGATGGTGATGGTGGTGGTGGTGATGGTGGTGATGATGGTGGTGGTGGTGGTGGTGGTGGTGATGGTGATGGTGGGGGTGGTGGTGGTGGTGGTGATGGTGGTGGTGGTGATGGTGGTGATGATGGTGGTGGTGGTGGTGGTGATGGTGATGGTGGGGGTGGTGATGGTGGTGGTGATGGTGGTGATGGTGGTGATGGTGATGGTGGTGATGGTGGTGGTGATGGTGGTGGTGGTGATGGTGGTGATGATGGTGGTGGTGATGGTGGTGGTGGTGGTGATGGTGGTGGTGGTGATGGTGGTGGTGGTGATGGTGATGGTGGTGGTGATGGTGGTGGTGATGATGGTGGTGGTGATGGTGGTGGTGATGGTGGTGGTGGTGATGGTGGTGCACAATCTGAAACGTGCGCGGAGAAGCGGAGAAGCAGACAGAGAATGAGAGAAGAGAGAAGAGAGAATGAGAGAGAGAAAGAATGAGAGAGAGAGAGAATGAGCGGCGTGCTGGGACGATGCATGTCAGTGTACGCTGAACTTCTTTCGCACCGTACGTAGCCGGCCGTGCTAATAAGGAGGTGCATCGGAAGGACAAACGAATCGCAACAAGCAGCTCTACATCTAGGTTTCAAAGTGCAGCGATGCAGTGGCTTGTTGTGGCGAGCCAGGAAGCAGCACGGCTCGTCCTCGACGCCCACGGGAAGGGAGATTCGATTCTCACTAGCGTCCAACACTGACAACGAACATTTTAACTGGACCTCCCCTAGGTCGACTCAGCCTCAAATGAGTAGCCGATGCTCGTTAGAGGCTGCTGATTGTCGATGGCAACGACGACGATTTCACATCCAGGGCGGTGAGGCCAGACGGCAGGAGAGCGGTAGCCGAGTGGTACCGCTGTGATGATGTCTCCTCCTCCTCCTTCGTGTATGTGGATCGGGGCATTGCTTCGTTACGCGTTGCACTCGCGGTGTGTTCTGGATGACCACAGTCGCACGACCACCACCACTACTACTGCTGCTGCTGCCGCAGAGTTTTGCGGTTTTCCATTTGTGCATCATCAGCTACCGCGTCTGCTGGCACGGTCTGTGCAGCGAATGGAGGTGCGGGGCAAGGACGAGCAAAATAAACACGCAGAAGGAAGAGAGTGATCTCTAGAAACGAGTTTCCAATCGAGATCCAGGGAACACACGCAGGGGGTTGGAGACATCACGGCGACTGCGGCTTAAAGCGAGCCGGCGTGATGGGTGATGATAATGGGCGATGATGGATCATGGTGATGATGGGTGATGATGGATGATGATGATGATGATGATGGGTGATGATGGATCATGATGATGATGGGTGATGATGATGGACGATGATGATGATGATGATGGGTGATGATGGGTGATGATGGATGATGATGATGAGTGATGATCATGATGGGTGATGATGATGGTTGTAGTGATGATGATGGGTGATGATGATGGGCATAATGATGATGATGATGGGTGGTGATGATGATGTGTGTAGTGATGATGATGGGTGATGATGATGGGTGTAGTGATGATGGGTGATGATGATGGGTGTAGTGATGATGATGTCCAGTGGTCGAGACTAACGACCAGGGTGGCACCCAAAGGAGTAGAGAACGGCACCGAGAAAACGTCCACCGTGGAGATGGAGCTATGGAATCCCGCTCGTGCGCAGGAGCCGCTGATGGATTGGTGCACCCCGAGACCTTGGAGAGATGATGACAGCTGGGGGCAGAGGCCTTCATCCAGCAGTGGATAGACCATGGTTACTTATTGATGACGATGAGATGAATCGAAACGCCATTATAATGTTTAACTATTTTTTTATTTTATCCGCCGTAAGACCCACAGGGCTACGTAGCTCTTCTTCGTTCCTCCCCAGACGCGACCTGTTGTGGAGTGACTCATGCAGCCAGCTATGGCTGCAGAGTTTAGTAGTGCATGTTGTTACCGTCGTTTATTGTGAAAATTCGTCACAGTTCCTATGACCACTGTTTCATTGCTTTTATGGCTTTATTTTGGTGATTTTCGAAAAGTTTTTTGATTTGGCCATGTGTGTTCGTTGTCGTACAGAGTTAGTCTGATGGCCTTAATCTAAGTTGTCTTGTGGTTGTTGTTGTTGTTGTTTGACTTGCATCCCACTGGGATTTTTGCACACAGTGTTGGTGTACGGTGATTTTTCTGCAATATTTTGCTGTCTTTTCTTGGATTTTCTGTTTGCACTTAGTCACATATTCACTTTAAGATGTTTTTTGTTCATGTTTTTGTTTTTTGTTTGTTGCGGTTGCACCCGATTCAAGAGCCGAATGGCTCACAGGGCTATACCTAATCAATAAACTTGAAGCTTGAACTTGACCTGGCTATCACAAATGATCGTTCCACGACGTGCGATTAATTACCGCCGCGTGGAAATTAACCGCAGCCGAAAATAGTCGAAATTCGTGCTACGTCACGTCACTGATACCTGGGGCAATGAATGGGACAGGGGGCGGGGTGACGGCGGGGGCGGGCGGGGGGCGGGGGGAACATTAAGTGGGCGTGGCTTGGAACTCAACTATAAAGCCCTGGCAGAGAGACAGAGACACAGTCCGAGACAGGTTAGCAGACCGGCACACACAGAATTTAATATCTATCATAGATAGACACGCGTGTGGGTATATATGTATACATAAAACCGTTGCTAGAAAATTCACCAGACATCGGAACAGACCTTTACACAACACAGACAATTTTACAGAGAGACAGGCAGATATTTAACCAAACATATCAACGGGACGACACACAGACAGACATTTAAACAGACGCGCAGAGTAGACGACACACAGAGCGAGCGAGCGAGAGAGACAGCAGAGATCACGAAAGTCTGTCGACTTCCCAATCTGCGAGCGCCTATTTCTCACGATGGATGTCATGAAGAGCAAGGGTCGAACCCAGGGACGCAACTCCACGGAGCTGATGATCACCGTGAGTCCTTCTCGTACTCCTCCACCTCTTCCATCTCTTCCACCGCGTCCTCCCCTTGCATTACCAGCTCCTCCACCACCTCGATCTCGTCCACCACCACCTCCTCCTCCTCTTCCATTACCACCTCCTCTTCCATAGGGGTGCCACAGTGGCTAGGAGATGTTAACTACCTCGCCTGGTATACAGGAGGTCGTGGGTTCGATCCCGATCCAGACCCTGACGCCTGCTGCTGTATATTTGGAGTTTGCGTGTCTCTCTCTCTCTCTCCCCCCGTGGTCGCGTGGATTTTTCTCCGGATTCTCCGGTTTTTATCGCCACGCTTAGAATCGACATGCGCTGGTTTCAATGTCCACACGACAAACCACTTCGTTAAGCGATCATTTGTGGCCGGGTCGCTTTAAAAAAAATTGCTACATAGCTCGGTTGGGCTTTACCTGGTAAAATAAGAAAAGTTTAGTAGTTTAACTCCCAAATCACCTACTACGAAACCTCCACTACCACCTCCTCTATCCCTCTAAGACCTCCACCTCCTCCGTTTCCTCCGTTGACCAGCGTGGTGAAGTATGGTCAAATAACTCCCACCACTGGCAGGGCGTCGGGAGGCCCTCATCCAGCAGTGGAATCGACAGGGCCTCTACATGTGCATAATTATAACATAAATAATACCAATACGACATTAACATGCGTACGATTATCAGCACGCTGTACTTGTGTTCATTCATGATGGGACGGTTCTCGTCATGGAAATATGGAATTTCCACCGCTGGCTGAGGCCCGCTAATGGAGATGAGCAACTGACGTTGTTCGTCATGGCCAGGAGTCGAACCTCATTGTCTGGGATCATGGTGCAATTCGCTCATTGTACGTGGCTCTGTATGACGCATAAGACACGGATAAAGATCCCCCGTATAGCCTTAACAGGCTGCTGGGGCAAGGGCTGTTAGCGAGCACCTCTGAAGGCCGGCACGACACACGAGGGGGAGGTTGGCCAACACCACGCACGACCGCCTTTGTCTCCCTAGTGGCGATGCTTATACATAGCACCAAGTACTCATTTGAGGCTGAGTCTACCTAGGGGAGGCACAGGACCGGTTCAAATAATCGTCACTGGTGTTGGCCGTGAGCGGGACGCGACATCGGTTGGCTCGGGTTCGTAGCGCAGCGTAGCGCTAACCGCTGCACCACCGCTCCCCTACACACACACTCACACACGCAGGTGGACGTGGAGACGATCACTCGCCCGTCGGAGCCGCGTGGCAAGGCGGGGAACCCCTGTGCGGGAGCCTGCTCCTGGTTGGGGTCTCACCAGGTCGTCGTGGCCTGCATTGTCACCCTCTGCCTGCTCCTGGTTGCGGCAGGCGTCCTCGCCGGCGTGTTCGGTGAGCCCGTGGAACGAGCCCGGCCCTCGACTTTGTTAAAATGAAAATCCTGTAATAATGAGCTGGGCAGCTTTGTTTGTTTGTTGAAAAACGACTTTGGCTATCACAAATCATAGCTCAAACGAAGTGGGCTCATCTTCACCGGGACGTGTATAGCAGTAGCCAAACACTCTACACGCGTGTTTTAGAAAGGTGGAGGGAAAAACCGGAGGACCCGGAGAAAAATCCACCCTTCTTCTTCTTAGGTTTTTTCGGTAAAGTCACGTAGAAAGTAAAATAAAATAAAAACAAAAATCACGACGTTTCGGAGGCAACACAAGTCTCCGTCATCAGGTGGGACCGTCACAGCCAGATTAGCTGTATCAAGTGAGGCAATGATTCAAGATGTAATCCCTTAAAAGCGAGTTGAGGGGGGAGGGAGAGGGAGGGGGGAGCTCATCAGACTATGGTAGCCAATGAAAGGAACGTATCGGGAGGGAGGGGGGGGCGAGGCCAAAAGGGTGGGCGATGGACGTGGAAGCGCTTGTGCGCAAGCGGCCAATTACTGCACACGCCAACACAATGGAGCGATTGTGCGCAAGCGGCCAGCCACTGCACCCGCCAACAAAAAAAAAATCCACCCTACCACGGGGAGAGAGACGGAGAGAGAGAGACGCAAACTCCAAATATACAGCAGCTAGCGTCAGGATCTGGATAGAACCCACGACCTTCCTGTATACCAGGCGAGGTAGTTAACATCTCGTAGCCAACCGTGGTTCGCGGTTCGAATCCAGAAGGCCGTCCCGGTTATAAGTGCGGGCGAAATGTTCGCCTGCTGCTGTATATTTGGAGTTTGTCTCTCTCTCTCCGCGTGATCGCGTGGATTTTTTTTCCGGACACTCCGGTTTTTTATCTCCACGTTTGAAATCAACATATCGCGCTTAGAGTCTGTGGCTGCTGCTATAAATCCACTTCGTTGAGCTATCATTTGCGATAGCCAGTGGGCCTTAATCTGCTAAAATAAAATAAAAAGTTGAGTAACATCTGCAACAAGCGGCGAACACACTGCCTCTGGGCCGTGACACCGGCCCGACAACCATAATGTTGATATTGTGGTTGTTGTTGTTATTCTGGTTGTGGTTGTTGTGGTTGATATTGTGGTTTATATTGTGGTTGTTTTGATTTAAAGATTTCGTGACTGCAGGGATTCATCTTCTTGGTTCTTTCGGTAAAGTCACGTAGAAGGGGAATAATAAAATTGTTTTATATTTTTATTATTTCCCTTCTACGTGACTTTACCGAAAGAACCAAGAATATTGTGGTTGTTGTGGTTGATATTGTGGTTGATGTTGTTGACAATGTTGTTGATATTGTGGTTGTTGTTGTCTCTCTGCAGGTGCCCAGCGAGCCAACATGTCTGACGACAAAATTCCGAGTAAGTTCATGAAGCCGTGATCCGCTTTATCGCTCCCCTCTCCCCCCACCCCCCTCTCACCTCCACCTGTAAACACCAATCAGCAATCCCTTCCCCCCCTTGCGAATTGAACACGTGACTGTACTCTCATCCAATCATCGCCGATAACCGTCACTTTATCTCGATGATTTGTATCGCGGGAAAACACTCCACGTGGTGCTGTTATTATTCCTGATTCATTTGATGGGTCGATAGAGAAGTAAACGATTCAATTGCATCGCCACCCTGTCCTGTGACCGAGCATGCAAATAACGCGCAAAGTGTTCCCGCATCCACCCGCTCGGCTTCCAACCTCATCGCGCGCGCACCATTCCTCGAACTAGAGGCTGGTTTCGCCCTATTGGGTCTCATCGGCAGTTAGGTGCGCTGCAAAATACAAAGCAAATATTGGCAAGGGCACCCTCTCTCTAAACAATAAAACGCGCACCACTTTTACGTATTTAATAATCTTATGCACTTTTACGTGTAACTTTGAACACCATATCCACGCGTTATATGTGATGCCTTACCATTCAACATTGATTCCGACCGTTCATCTGATGCTAATTGACGCCATTGTCTCTCGTGATGTTCTAGAAGGGTTAGACATTTGAAGAATGGTACAAATGACAGAGTCGTTTATTTTTCCAGGGAAAAACTCAAACTCATGATAATCAACAATTAGTACTTATAGCGGCGCTTTGCTTAAATATCTCGGAGGCTCAAAGCGCCCTCCTTAAATCGCGTCCCATCTTAGACACCCGAAAGGCATCCCCCCCCCCACACACACACCGTGGGTGCCACGGTGGCGAGGAGATGTTAACTACCTCGCCTGGTATACAGGAGGTCGTGACTTCGATCCCGACCCTGATGCCTGCTGCTGTATATTTGGAGTTAGTGCGCGTCCCCGTGTTTGGAGATTTTTCTCCGGGTCCTCCGGTTTTTTCCCTCCACATTTCGAATCGATATCACGCGTTTAAGAGTATTTGTCTGCTATAAATGTCCACGTGATGATGATGATGATGACAAGCCACTTCGTTGAGCTATCATTTGTGACAGCCAGGTCACTTCCTAAAAAGAGCTACATCGCTCAGGGGGCCTTACCTGGTAAAATATTAAAGTTCAAATACCTCTTCCTGTACGGCACAATGTGACTCAACCCGGTCTGCGAGCGAGGCATTACTCTGCTCGTAACAACAACAATTCACAACGATGCCAACGTGTAAAAATGCGCCACCGCCCAACAACAATTCATAACAATGCCAACGTGTAATAATGCTCCACTGCCCTACAACAACAATTCATAACAATGCCAACGTGTAACAATGCTCCACTGCCCTACAACAACAATTCATAACAATGCCAATGTGTAACAATGCTCCACTGCCCTACAACAACAATTCATAACAATGCCAATGTGTAACAATGCGCCACCACCCTACAACAACAATTCATAACAATGCCAATGTGTAACAATGCTCCACTGCCCTACAACAACAATTCATAACAATGCCAACGTGTAACAATGCGCCACCGCCCTACAACAACAATTCATAACAATGCCAACGTGTAACAATGCGCCACCACCCTACAACAACAATTCATAACAATGCCAACGTGTAATAATGCTCCACCGCCCTACAACAACAATTCATAACAATGCCAACGTGTAACAATGCGCCACCGCCCTACAACAACAATTCATAACAATGCCAACGTGTAACAATGCGCCACCGCCCTACAACAACAATTCATAACAATGCCAACGTGTAATAATGCTCCACCGCCCTACAACAACAATTCATAACAATGCCAACGTGTAACAATGCGCCACCGCCCTACAACAACAATTCGTAACAATGCCAAGGTGTAACAATGCGCCACCGCCCTACAACAACAATTCGTAACAATGCCAACGTGTAACAATGCGCCACCACCCTACAACAACAATTCGTAACAATGCCAATGTGTAACAATGCGCCACCGCCCTACAACAACAATTCGTAACAATGCCAAGGTGTAACAATGCGCCACCGCCCTACAACAACAATTCGTAACAATGCCAACGTGTAACAATGCGCCACCACCCTACAACAACAATTCGTAACAATGCCAACGTGTAACAATGCGCCACCGCCCTACAACAACAATTCGTAACAATGCCAAGGTGTAACAATGCGCCACCGCCCTACAACAACAATTCGTAACAATGCCAACGTGTAACAATGCGCCACCGCCCTACAACAACAATTCATAACAATGCCAATGTGTAACAATGCGCCACCGCCCTACAACAACAATTCGTAACAATGCCAACGTGTAACAATGCGCCACCGCCCTACAACAACAATTCGTAACAATGCCAACCTGTAACAATGCGCCACCGCCCTACAACAACAATTCATAACAATGCCAATGTGTAACAATGCGCCACCGCCCTACAACAACAATTCGTAACAATGCCAACGTGTAACAATGCGCCACCGCCCTACAACAACAATTCGTAACAATGCCAACGTGTAACAATGCGCCACCGCCCTACAACAACAATTCATAACAATGCCAACGTGTAACAATGCTCCACCGCCCTACAACAACAATTCATAACAATGCCAACGTGTAACAATGCGCCACCGCCCTACAACAACAATTCGTAACAATGCCAACGTGTAACAATGCGCCACCGCCCTACAACAACAATTCGTAACAATGCCAACGTGTAACAATGCGCCACCGCCCTACAACAACAATTCGTAACAATGCCAACGTGTAACAATGCGCCACCGCCCTACAACAACAATTCATAACAATGCCAACGTGTAACAATGCGCCACCGCTCTACAACAATTCATAACAATGCCAACGTGTAACAATGCGCCACCACCAAACAACAATTAATAACAATGCCAACGTGTAACAATGCGCCACCGCTCTACAACAACAATTCATAACAATGCCAACGTGTAACAATGCGCCACCACCCTACAACAATTCATAACAATGCCAACGTGTAACAATGCGCCACCACCCTACAACAACAATTCATAACAATGCCAACGTGTAACAATGCGCCACCGCTCTACAACAACAATTCATAACAATGCCAACGTGTAACAATGCGCCACCACCCTACGGTATCCGCTCGCTCTCGGAGAGAAAGGACTTCAGAGGCGCCGCGAGGACGAGCCGCAGGCGAGCAATGACCGCCGGGGCGCTACCGACAACGATTTCCCAAGCTCTGCGATCCTCTCCAAATCTCGCGGTGTCATCGTCCCGATCAAAGGCCGCAGTGGGGCTCATCTGCCGCGTGATTCTCTCGCTCTCCTCGCAGGCACCTCTGGCGGCTTCAAGGGCTGCGGTTGGCGCCCCGACGTGGGCACGCGCATCGTGAACGGGGAGAAGAGTTTGAGCGCTTGGCCCTGGCAGGTGAGCCTGCAGAACAAGTTCAAGACGGACAAGTGGACACATTTCTGCGGCGCCTCCATCATCTCCTCCACGTGGCTGCTCACGGCCAGACACTGCATCACCAACGTCCGGTGAGTGGGGGGAACGGGATGGTGGCATGGGGGGGGGGGGGTGCGGGGAAACTCGCAGTCGTCAGCTCGTGTGTGAGTCTGGGGTTCACTCGGAGTCTATGGGTCGCTATGTAAGTCTATGGTCTATGGCTCTCTGTGCGAGTTTATGGGTCTCCGTGTGAGTCTATGGGTCTGTGGGTCACTATGTGCGTCTATGGTCTATGGCTCTCTGTGCGAGTTTATGGGTCTCCGTGTGAGTCTATGGGTCTGTGGGTCACTGTGAGTCTATGGTCTATGGCTCTCTGTGCGAGTTTATGGATCTCTGTGTTAAACCCGCACCCTCTGCACACCCCCCCTCCCCCCCCACACGCGGGCAGGAACCTCACGGGCGAAATCATCGCGGTGATGGGCACCAACTCGCTGACCGACACCAGCTTGGCAATCCAGAGGGTTTCCGTCGCCGAGATCGTGCTGCATCCGGACGGCGAATCGAGCGACGTGGCGCTGCTGCGGCTGGCCTGGAGCGTCGCATTCTCGGCCACGGTGGGGCCCGTCTGCCTCCCCGTGAACGCGAGCACGGCGCAGCCCGACATGCCGTGCTACGTCACCGGCTGGGGACTCACCGCAACCGACGGTGAGAGCTCGCGGGCGGATGACCAGGACATCTCCAGGTCGCTCTACTAGGCAATCCACCCCCCAACCCCAAACACAACGATGCCCCGCATAGCCTTGGCAGACTGTTGGGGCAAGTTCTGTTAGCGAGTAGTACCTATAAAGGCTGGCGCCATCATAATCACCACCGTCATCACCGTCATCACCAACATCATCACCACGCCCGGCCATCTATGTGATGTTTACACACCGCGCCAGGTACTCATCTGAGGCTGAATCGACCTCAGGAAGGCCCGGAACTTGCTTCAGATAATTGTCAATGTTGTTGGCCGTGAGCGGGAATCGAACTCAGGTCGCTGGGTTTAGGGAGCCACGGTGGCTATGAGATGTTAACTACCTCGCCTGGTATACAGCAGATCATGGATTTGATCCTGACCCTGATGCCCGTATAATTGGAATTACGCGGGTCGTGTGGATTTTCCCCCGGGTCCTCCGGTGTTTCCCTCCACATTTAGAATCAACATCATGCATTCCGATTTTTTGGCTACATCTATAAATGTCCCCATGATAAGCCACTTCGTTGGCTATCATTTGTGATAGCTAGGTCGCTCCTGAGCTGCACAGCTCAATGGGCCTTACATGGTAAAATATAAAATTAGTTTATAGTTTTTAGTGCGCTTACCGCATAACTACAGCGATGACTTTAACTGATGAGCTGAAGTCGCTTACCGCATAACTATACAGTGGCGGCGACGCCGATGATGATAACAGCAATGATGATGATGATCTAAGACTCGCATCGTCTCTTGCACTCTCGCATCTCCAGACACAACCAAACAATTGGATCTCCGCGAAGCGCAGTTGACCATCATGAAGGACGATGATTGCAAACCGACGAACAACGGCCATCCGCTCAAGCCGAGCATGATGTGCGCCGCGGACGTCTCCACCCACGCAGACACCTGCCAGGTGAGCGTCGCGAATCCATGGCAGGAAACCTCATCACCTCACCTGAATCAGCTCGAGCCTCCAGTGAATCACGTGACAGCCGTGCCTCCCCCCCCCCCCCATGGCTCTGAATCCCTCTTGCTCTCATATTTTTTTTATCTCTAAACCAGATCCAGCCTTTACACCATTGGAACCTCATTTGCCAGTAAAAAATATGATAATTGGTTTTTTACCCTTTAATCTGGCAACAATACTGACACCTTTTTTACAAGGAGTCATGTTTGCATAGACCACAATACCTGCAGTTATAATGCAAACAAAAAACATAACTTTGATAATGAGATGCACTGTCCTTGAAGTTGATTGGTCCACACCCGAGACAGCTTTCTCTAGAGTCTAGTCTCACATGGTGTTGGACCAGATGACGCCAAAAGGCGCACAACTCAAAGACAATGCACCATCAGAGTTTGAGAGCTCGGGGTAAACATTTACACCATTGGAACCTCATTTGCCAGTAAAAAAATGATAATTGTTTTTTTACCCTTTAATCTGGCAACAAAACTGACACCTTTTTTTACAAGGAGTCATGTTTGCATAGACCACAATACTTGCAGTTATAATGCAAACAAAAAACATAACTCTGATAATGTATGCACTGTCCTTGAAGTTGATTGGTCCACACCCGAGACAGCTTTGATTGGTGTGGACCAATCAACTTCAAGGACAGTGCATACATTATCAGAGTTATGTTTTTTGTTTGCATTATGACTGCAGGTATTGTGGTCTATGCAAACATGACTCCTTGTAAAAAAGGTGTCAGTTTTGTTGCCAGATAGTAAAAAACCAATCATCAGATCCAGCCTTCCGTAAATCACGTGAATTCCACGTGGCCCCCCCATCGCCCCCGAATTTCTCCCCTCTCGTCTCCACCTCTGAGTGTCCACCTCTGAGTGTCCTCAAGCCCCTGCCTTGCGCCACGCGACTTCTGCTCTTGACCGTTCTCCGCCACCTCTTGCGGTCCGCGTCGCAGGGCGACTCGGGGGGCCCGCTGGTGCGCTTGGCGGGGGACACGGAGCCGTCGCCCGGCCGCTGGGTGCTCGAGGGCGTCACGAGCTTCGGCAAAGGGTGCGGCAGCAAGGACTTCCTCGGCGTGTACGCACGCGTGTCGGCCTTCACCCAGTGGATCTCCAGCACCACGGCAACCGAAACCACCACCGCCACCACAACAACAACGACCGGCAAGTCGGCTCGCTGAAGGGTCTCCCTGAGTCTCGTCGTTTGACCGCTCGAGTCTCAACTTCCTGGAACGTGCCCTGGCTTCGTAAGTCACGATGCTCGCCGCACTTGCCCCGAACTTGTCTGTTGAGGCTATACCGGGGTCGCGGTGGGGGGGGGGGGGGGGGGACCTTTGCCTTTGGTGGCGATGGTGGCCGATGGTGCCGACGATGTCACGGACAGCACGAGAACGTCCCCGCCATGTCAACGGTCGTTTGCCGCGCTGCCGAAGAAGACCTTGGGCTCGGCATCAACAGCGTCTCGTGGTCGGCATCGTCCTTCCACGTGTCTGCGCACGCGCACGTGCGTGTGTGTGCGTTAACAGCACTTGCCCCTACAGTTTGTTAAGGCTATACGGGGGATCTTTGTGTGCGTTTAACTTCGTCCGCACCGCACGTGGTCAACCGCGCTCATCGGGAGTTGTGGGGCAAGGACCACGACGGCAAGTCCCACGGCCTGGCAGGTGGTCGCGGGCGTCGCGAACTACATCCAGGCGGGTCAGAGACTCTAAATAAAATACTTCTCAACCCGGCATACCACCTCCAGTATTCCTCATCCCGCTACCGCCCACGGCTGCGCAAGTCACGGGCTGCCATCGCTCCCTCTGACCAGGAAGCGGGAGGATATTTAGCGAGAATAAAAGGAAGGGCCTCCGTGTCGGCAGGGAGGGGTGAGGGTTGTGTGTTTGTGTACCCTGCCTCGTCACCCTCGCGATATGCACCGCCGCTTGCCGTGCCTCTTGTTGCCTGCAGTGGGCTCACGTGACTCCTGCAGTCGCTAGTGGCCGCTATAGCCACGGGTACCGTCCTGTCGTGTATATCTATAGATATATAAAAGGGAAATTTGTGAATGTGTGTCTGTTCCAAATGTTTAGCATACTTCCTGACATGCAACACAAACTTGACATTTGGCATGTGGGCAGCTTCCAGACTGTACACAATGCAAAAAGTATAAACATTTACTTTTGTTTTGGGGGGGGGGGGGGGCACAATAATGGATCTATTTTGCACGGCAAGTGAGCGGTGACGTCACATCTGTGACGTCACCTGCATGCGGTAGCGTCACGCAGTGTGCCTGCTGACGTCACGCCCCCCCCACCCTCCACGTAGGCCGTGTATTAATCCAAGACAAGAATCCAAGTCTCGGGCGAAGCCGGGTCGTAAAGCGAGTAGTGTATATGTTAACAATAAGAGAGGTGACCGCGTGGCTCAAGAGTCAGAGACGCCGAGCCCGGCAACTTTGAGAGCCTGGGTTCGAGTCCGGGTTTCAGACGCCAAGGTGTGCAGCGATCGTGCCCCGGGGGTTCTCGAGCGTAGCGAGGTGACGGCTTGGCAGGGTCACCAGTGACTCGGGCAGAGACCCGTAGACTCACATAGAGACCCATAGACTCACGTAGAGTCCAATAGACAGACTCACGTAGAGACCCATAGACAGACTCGCACAGAGACCCATAGACTCGCACAGAGACCCACAGACTCACATTGAGACCCATACTCGCATAGAGACCCATAGACTCACATAGAGTCCAATAGACAGACTCACATAGAGACCCATACTCGCATAGAGACCCATAGACTCACATAGAGTCCAAGAGAAAGACTCACATTGAGACCCATACTCGCATAGAGACCCATAGACTCACATAGAGTCCAATAGACAGACTCACGTAGAAACCCATACTCGCATAGAGACCCATAGACTCATAGAGCCGTAGAGATCACATAGAGACCCATAGACTCACATAGAGTCCAATAGACAGACTCATGTAGAGACCTGTAGACTCACATAGAGACCCATAGACTCACGTAGAGTCCAATAGACAGACTCACGTAGAGACCCATAGACAGACTTGCACAGAGACCCATCGACTCGCACAGAGACCCATAGACTCGCAGAGACCCATAGACTCACATAGAGACCCGTAGACTTGCACAGAGACCCATAGACTCGCATAGAGACCCATACTCACATAGAGTCCAATAAACAGACTCGCGTACGCTGCTGCGTTTGCCTGCCGCGCGAAATGTAAAACATTTAACAATTTTGTCGTATCGATATCGCCATCGTAAGATCGAAATATCGTAAGTCGGACCATCGTAAGTCGGGGACGACCTGCATTGTTACGACGCGGTTTCTGAGCGTTCGACGACGAGCTACTCTCTTGAACTGCGCGGCAGTGATGAGAGTAACGCTGCGGTCATCCGCCCCGCCACCTCGCGTGCGAGGCATGCGTCGTCGTTGCGTCCTGTTCTCGCGCTCTTCGGGAACGCATCGACTTGCCGCCGCGTCGAGCGAGGTCTCCGCCGCGCGCGATTGTGGCCCGCACTCGCCGCGCGCATGCGAGGGATAGACGGCCGCGGCGGTGGGGCCGGTGGGGTTCGAGGGGGAGGTGGTGGTGTTGTGCATGGGTGGACGTCGGCACGATGCACGAACCCGGCAGATCGAATGCTGCTGCTGGGACGGCGTCAACGCGCGCACGTGCGCTGTGACGTCATCGCCGTGCATTCGTCGTCACACCTGCGCACGAGGCCAGGCCAAGAGTAAATCTTTTTAGATATATTATAATAAACAGAAACTGCACGTCCTGTGGACGTAACCGTGCATCCCTCCCTCCAGGCAAACTTGTTTTAAACATAGTATATTAAAATATAGTATCACAATGTACGATTATCGTTTGTGACGGTGGTGTCTTTAGTAGCATTGTTTGTGTAATTGTCGTGATAAAATGAATAAACGGGTACAAAGATGAGTTTGCGTGGTACGTTTGAATTACGTCGTCGGGATGCTGTCGGGTGCAGTAAAGTCCACTGTTGGACTGAACTTTTCTATGCTCCAACGTCTCTCCTGCACCACGCCCTTCTCCAGCCCGCCATGCTCCCCCCTTGTGGCCTTGGCCAATGCACTGCTCGACAGAACGGAACTTCTCATTTGACTAAATTCCACTTCGGTTGAATTAAAGAACGTGTCGGGTGAGTTGCCACGCGGTGGACCGGACTGTAACTCCGTGATATCCACTTCCGTGGGCCGTTCTGAGTGGACCAGAGGTCACTTTAAGAAGGTACCTCGTAAATAGCTCTGTCATATCCACTTCCACAGGCCGTTCTCAACTACAACAAAATCTCGATTTAAAGCTTTCGTGACTGCAGGGAATCATCTTTTTGGTACTTTCGGTAAAGTCACGTAGAATGGAAGTAATAAAATAATAAAAATAAAACATAATAAAATAATTCTCACGACGTTTTGGCCACAACGCAAGCAGCCGTCCTCAGGTGAAGACCAGGTCTGTGACTTTACTGAAAGAACCAAGAAGATACAACAAAATCATTCATTGCTGACGACGCCACTTCCAAACGCGCGCCACACCTCCTCGCTTTATTTTGGCACTTTTGACCTTCACATCGACCGCCGACCACCAACCGTGTGACCTCTGCCCACCGCAACCAAATACAAAGACCCCACGCAAAGCCTGTAAAAGACGATTGGGCCCAGGATTGGTCCAGATAATCGTCACTGGTGTTGGCCGTGAGCGGGAATTGAACACTGGGTCGTCGGGTTCGTAGCGGAGCACGCGAACCGCTACACCGCAACCACCACGACCCAGGCAAACGGCGAGAGCAGCAGCTCGATCCACAGCGACGGGAACGCAGTCGGCAGTCGTACGTCAGTCCTTCGGTTGTTCTGCTCGACGGGCGCAAAAATACGTGCCGCCCGCTTCAAAAGCGGACGTCGAAGATCCCCGTGACGTCGTCGGCAGGAGCACGCCGCCGCCGCCGCCGTCGTCGCGGCTGCGTATTTGGCACGTGAGAAAGAGCACCGCCACGCCAACTCGATCGGCAATCGCGAGCGCACATCGGGCAATCGTCGTCACACCCCCGCTACTACTGGCAGCACACCGATGCCCACCCCCCACCCCCCAAGGTCACCGTTGTAGATGAGGCCTCCTCGACTCTGGTCCCCTCCTTGGCTACCCGACCCGGTAACGCCAATCGTCGCCCGCGGCGCTCCCCGCTGGGGCTTCTTCCGCTCGGGGTCGCCGCGGGCTAAAAGAAGCGACGGCAAAGGCGCCGTCGCCAAATAATCGACGTCGCCCACTTGGCTCTGACGACAACACGAAAGCCTTGTAAACACGCACATCGGGACGAAAACCCACGCGCGCGCACCCACGTGCACACGTGCGCACGTACGTGTGGTGAACTTATTTCGCGCCGTACGTAGCCGACCGTGCGAATCGGACGCGCGGAATATTAGTTCGGCTAATCGTGCGTGGAAGAGGAGCGGTGGTGCGGTGGTTGGCGCAATGCGATATGCCACCCGGCGACACCCGAGTTCGACTCCGCGGCCCCGTCTGACATCGGTGGCGAGGTGCAACCAGGAACCGGTACTGGGCTTCCCCTAGGTCGACTCGGCCTCAAAATGAAGTGCTTTGACGAATGCCCACGGCTGACATCGGTGGCGCAGGTCGTAAAAATCTTAACCGGTCCTCGGCCCACCACCCACCGCCCCCACCCCCCACCCTTTTTACCACCCTCACCAGCTCGCACAGACTGGCGTGGTGAAGTGTGGTGAAGGATGGTGAGGTGTGGTGAAGCAACCGTACTCCAGCATGCACCTCACCGCATGACCGTAAACAAAACCAACAAAAAGCGACTGCGTCAAACTTGCGTCAACCCTTAAATAACCGACCATCGCGTACGAGTATTTAATAATAAGAATCGAACGTTTGTTATCGACGATGACGATGACGACGACAATAATAACAATCATAACGACAATCACGACCACTCCTACAGCACCGTGCCGGCGCTGCGGGGGGGCAGCCGGGCTACTGTGATTGGCCGTCACGTCACCGCGGCGGCGAGGCTCGGCCGTGATTGGACGAGACCCGTCACGTGGGGCTTGTTGGCATCTCGTGACGTCACCACCGCGTGCCAAAACGGGACGACGTCGTCGGCGACAATACAAATGGCGGGAACCCGTCGCGCGGCGAGAGGGTACGGACGGCGGGTTGGTTTTCGCGAAGGGCGTGCGTGTGCGCGCGTGCGCGCGTGCGTACACCACACTCGTAGTCGATTTGGGTAGAGTGGCTCGGTAGTTCAGTCTCGACGCTGTGTCGTATCTCGGGAGCATAACTCACTGGTGTAGATCTGTGTGTGTGTGTGCGTTCGGGTAGGAACCAACCACCACTGCGGTGTGAACGGAACCAATTACCAACGTGGTGTGGCCGGCAGAAAGCTCAATCACCCATGTGATGTGGATGAAATCCGACCATCACCGTTGTGTGCACGGTACCAATCACCCACGCGGTGTGGCCGGGTCCAATAATCTGTGGCGTGGCGGACACGAACTATGACCGTGGTGTGTCTGGAACCCGTTTAACCACGCGGTGTGTCTGGGCCAACCATCTGTGGCGTGGCTGGGACCAACCACCACCACCACGGTGTGTCCGAGGCCAACCACCCACAACGGTTCGGCCGGCACCAAACCACCACCAGCACCGCGGGTGCGGCGGTGTGGCCATCTCAGATGGGCGAGAGGGTGCGCCGCTGGTGTGCGGTGAGCTGCGGGTGCCACACGTCGACGATGAAGATGAGGCGGGCGCGGTCGGCGTCCTGCCACACCTCGTGCTCAAACGAGTCGTCGAAGATCAGCACCTTGCCCTCCTGCCACTCGCTACGCGGGGTAACGGCAACACGTGGGGTAACAACACGCAGGTTAACACGGGTAACGATGCGCGGGTGTGTGTACGTGTGCGTGTGTGCGCGTGTGCGCGTGTGTGTCTACGCGTGTGTGCGTGTACGCGTGTGCCTGTACACGTGTGCGTGTACGCGTTTGTGCGTGTATGCGTGTACGCGTGTGTGCGTGTGCGTGTGTGCGTGTACGCGTGTGTGCGCGTGTGTGTACGCGTGTGAGTGTACGTGTGTGTGCGTACGCATGTGCGTGTACGCGTGCGTGCGTGCGGTCACCGCGTGTCGTTGGCGCAGCGGATGCGGCACCCTGGCGTGGGGATCACGAGGCCCAGGTGGAGCCGCAGGCGGCAGTTCGTGGGCCCCGTGTGCGGCCACACGTGTGTGCCCGGGTGCATGACGGAGAACTTCACCTGCGCGACACGCGACGCATGACGCGTGACACGTAACACACGACACGGGACACGCAACGTGCGAAGCATGATACGACGCGCGACGCGCGACGCGCGACACGCGACGCGCGACACGCGACGCGCGACACGCGACGCGCGACACGCGACACGCGACATGCGATACGCAACACGCGACACGCGTGGCAGCAGCAGAAGGGGCGAGGCAGAGGCGGCTCCTCACCTGGCCGCGTGTGCAGCCCGTGGACTCGGGGAAGCGCTCCATGATGGCGCACGTGGTGGGCGCCCTCCCGCAGCCGCTCTCGCTCTTCCGGCCTGCGCGCACGCACAAAGACAAAGATCTCCCGTATAGCCTTCACACACTGTAGGGGCAAGTGTTGTTAGCGAGCACCTATGAAGGCCAGAACGGTACACGAGGGGATGGGTGGCCAGCACCACGCCCGACCGCCTATGTCTCCCCAGTGGCGATGTTTACACACCGCACCAGGTACTCATTTCAGGCTTGAGTTGACCGAGCGGAGGCCCAGGACCGGTCCAAATAATCGTCACCGGTGTTGGCCGTGAGCGGGAATCGAACTCGGGTCGCCAGGTTCATAGCGCAGTGTGCTAACCGCTACACTACCGCACACATACGCACACACGTGCACGCACACACACACGCAGGCGGGCGGGTGAACGGGCGAGCGGGTGAATGTGTGAGCGGGTGAACTGGTGAGTGGGTGAGCGGGTGAGCTGGTGAGTGTGTGAGCGGGTGAACTGGTGAGTGGGTGAGCGGGTGAACTGGTGAGTGGGTGAACTGGTGAGTGGGTGAGTGGGTGAACTGGTGAGTGGGTGAGCGGGTGAACTGGTGAGTGGGTGGACTGGTGAGTGGGTGAGCGGGTGAACTGGTGAGTGGGTGAGTGGGTGAGTGGGTGAGTGGGTGAACTGGTGAGTGGGTGAGCGGTTGAACTGGTGAATGTGTGAGCGGGTGAACTGGTGAATGTGTGAGCGGGTGAACTGGTGAATGTGTGAGCGGGTGAACTGGTGAATGTGTGAGCGGGTGAACTGGTGAATGTGTGAGCGGGTGAACTGGTGAATGTGTGAGCGGGTGAACTGGTAAGTGGGTGAGCGGGTGAACTGGTGAGTGGGTGAGCAGGTGAACTGGCGAGTGGGTGAGCTGGTGAGTGGGTGAGCTGGCGAGTGGGTGAGCGGGTGAACTGGTGAGTGGGTGAGCGGGTGAGCTGGTGAGTGTGTGAGCGGGTGAACTGGTGAGTGGGTGAGCGGGTGAACTGGTGAGTGGGTGAACTGGTGAGTGGGTGAGTGGGTGAACTGGTGAGTGGGTGAGCGGGTGAACTGGTGAGTGGGTGGACTGGTGAGTGGGTGAGCGGGTGAACTGGTGAGTGGGTGAGTGGGTGAGTGGGTGAGTGGGTGAACTGGTGAGTGGGTGAGCGGTTGAACTGGTGAATGTGTGAGCGGGTGAACTGGTGAATGTGTGAGCGGGTGAACTGGTGAATGTGTGAGCGGGTGAACTGGTGAATGTGTGAGCGGGTGAACTGGTGAATGTGTGAGCGGGTGAACTGGTGAATGTGTGAGCGGGTGAACTGGTAAGTGGGTGAGCGGGTGAACTGGTGAGTGGGTGAGCAGGTGAACTGGCGAGTGGGTGAGCTGGTGAGTGGGTGAGCTGGCGAGTGGGTGAGCGGGTGAACTGGTGAGTGGGTGAGCTGGTGAGTGGGTGAGCAGGTGAACTGGTGAGTGGGTGAGCTGGTGAGTGGGTGAGCGGATGAACTGGTGAGTGGGTGAGCGGGTGAACTGGTGAGTGGGTGAGCGGGTGAACTGGCGAGTGGGTGAGCGGGTGAACTGGTGAGCGGGTGAACTGGTGAGTGGGTGAGCGTGCGTGCGGGCCCACTCACCTTGCTGCCACAGCGTGAACTGGGCCCAGTCGCCCTTCTCGCGCAGATTCTCCTCCTCGGGGAGGAAGAAACCGCTCTGGACGTCCATCGCAGCCAGCGCCTCGTCCCGGATGCTCCGCCAGCCACGCTCCAGCGCCTGGGATGGGGGGTGGGGGGGCACCGGGTGGGAGTAGGGGCCAAGGGTTGGGGGGGGGGTCACGCACTGCCCCCCGCAATGTCTACACACCCCCGGCTCCCCATTCGAGGGAGACACGAAAACGATGACTCCAGTCGCCTCACCCCCGTGTACGATCGAGGGAAAGAGGTGGGAACCGGGTGAATAACAATGGTCAACAAAAAAAAACACATTTTTTTTCTGGCCTGGACTTTTGCAGCTGTTCTAGAATAATTTCAGGGTGCTGATTCCAAATGTGATCTCAGATTTGCTCTATCACATCAAATTTTTATGCTATCGGCATACCCCATTTTCATTGATTTTACCCGAAATTAACTCTGTCACTTATGATTGCAAGTTGTTGCGAGTCAGTGACTGCTTTAGTGTTAAAATATGGTGCTGTATTTTTAGGATAGTGTGTTTATAATAGAATTTTATGTAGATATCCACATTTATTTAATAGTTTTCTTCTGCAATTTTTATTGAAAATGCAATATTTGACATCTCAAAAACCTGATGTGATAGACAAAAACTAATGCCAGATTTGGAATCACCTTAAAACCGTTGGAATACCTTATGCCAGAAAAAGTGTGTTGACCAGTGTATAATTGGACGTGTGCACACTACAGGGTGGCATGGGGGTGGCACTGGGCTGCATTCAATCCACGGGCGGATCCGATCGCCGTAAACGGACCGCGGCGGGCCACGTGCTGCCATCCCCTGGCGATCACCCGGCGTGGCGGTGACCGTGCCGGGAGCGGTGGGGAGGTTGGGAAATCGCAGCCCGCGTGGATGTACGTGGCACGAGCCCTGCCAGCGGTGCAGCGCTGTGTCCCGAGCGGTGACCCACGACCATCGACTGCTCTGTGACCTTTTACGATAACCCCGAGAGATGGAGGCTGACGGAGTGCCAACAGAAAACTCCAGAGAGACGTGACAGAAAGCCAGAGAGATGGAGAACAACAGATAGAGTGAGAATCAGAGACGCACAAAGATAGAGACACAGAGACATGGAGAAACAGAAACACGCAGAGAGAATTACAGGGAGCAAGAGAGAGAAATGATGCTTAACCTGTTTCTGAAGCAGCAACTCCGTGTGCTCTTTAATTAGCGTAAAAAAGTATTTATTTAATATTTCTGTCCTTTTAAGGTTAAGTTTTTCATTCTCCTCTGCTGGCCCCATGACCTGGAGCTCTCTGTAGATCACACAGAGCCCCATAGACTCACACAGAGCCCCATAGACTCACACAAAGACCCATAGACTCACACAGAGACCCATAGACTCACACAAAGCCCCACAGACTCACACAGAGCCCCATAGACTCACACAGAGCCCCATAGACTCACACAGAGCCCCATAGACTCACACAGAGCCCCATAGACTCACACAGAGACCCAAAGACTCACACAGAGCCCCATAGACTCACACAAAGTGAGTGCGTGAGTGATCAATCAAGTGATCGAGCGAGTGAGCGAGTGAGTGAGCGAGTGAGTGAGCGAGTGAGCAAATGTTTGAGCGAGCGAGGGTGTGAGTGAGTGTGCGAGTGAGTGAGCGAGTGAGCGAATGTTTGGGCGAGCGAGCGAGGGGGCGAGTGAGTGTGCGAGTGAGCGAGTGAGTGAAGGAGCGGGTGAGCGAGTGTGTGAGCGATTGAGCGAGCAAGTGAGTGAGCGAATGTTTGGGCGAGCGAGCGAGGGGGCGAGCGGTGCGGTGCGGCCACCTTGACGAGCTCCGTGTAGCCCGTCTCGTGCGGGGTCCACCACGGCTGGGCCTTGAGGCCGCGCACGTTGTAGAGCGAGCGCTGGAACACGGAGGAGAAGTGGCCCTGCTCGTGGCCCTGCGCGTACCAGCGGTACGCCTGGGGGGGGGGGGGGGAGCGGGGGGGAGGAAGGATAAAGGAGGGTGAAGGAGGATAGAGTACAGATGATGAGGAGGGGAAGGAGAGGAAGGAGAAGGAGGGAGGGAGGGAGGGAGGATGCAAGGAGGGGAGGGAGCCGTACGAGGTGCTTAGGACGATGGCGCTGCACTGCTCGGGAAGCGGCCGGCTCAGCGAGGCTCCGCTCACTCAGCACCCCCAACCGGCACGGTGCACTTGCCCCAACGGCGTGTTAAGGTCAGACGGGGTGGGGGATCTTTGTCTTTGTGTTTGTGGGTGCACCCTCCCCCCCCCACCCTCCCCCACCTCGTCGCGCTCCCCCATGCGCTGCAGAGCGTCTCCCAGGTGGAAGTAGAAGCGGCCGTCGTTCGTTCCTGGGGCCTCGGACTCCAGACCTGCCTGGAAACCGCAGCACCACACCACCACACCACCACACAACCACAGTCATACAACAGCACAACCACAGTCATACAGCAGCAGCACCACACCACCACACCACCACAGTCATACAGCAGCAGCACCACACCACCACACAACCACAGTCATACAACCGCAACACCACACAACCACAGTCATACAGCCGCAGCACCACACCACCACACAACCACAACCACAGTCATACAACCGCAGCACCACACCACCACACAACCACAGTAATACAACTACACATTCATGTAACTACATAATCGCACATCCATACAAGTGCACAATCAATTAATCAGTTAATCGAGCAATCGGTGTTCGTGTGTGCATGTGTGTGTGTACGTGTGTGCATGCGTGTGTGTGCATGTGTGTGTGTGTGCGCGAGTGTGTGTGTGCGTGCGTGTGTGCGTGTGCGCGTGTGCGCGAGTGTGTGTGCGTGTGTGTGTACACGAGTGTGTGTGTGTGTGCGAGTGTGTGTGTGTGCGAGTGTGCGAGTGTGTGTGTGCGAGTGTGTGTGTGTGCGAGTGTGCGAGTGTGTGTGTGCGAGTGTGTGTGTGTGCGAGTGTGTGCGCGAGACTCACCCGCAAGAAGGGGATGCTCTCAGCGATCTTGTTCTCCGCCTTCAGGATGAACCCAAAGTGCACCTTCGCAAATCCATCGTCCGGCGATCTGGCCAGAACCTACAAAGACAAAGATCCCTCGCATAGTCTTAACAGACTGCCGGCATGGCACACGAGGAGAGTGGCCAGGACCACGCCCGACCGCCTTTGTCTCCCCAGTGACGATGTTTATAACCACCGCACCAGGCGCTAATTTTTAGGCTGAGTCGACTTAGGGGAGGCCCATGACCGGTTCGGATAATCGTCACCAGTGTTGGCCGCGAGCGGGAATCGAACTCGGGCCGCCGGGTTCGTAGCGCAGTGCGCGACTGTACATACGCCCGTGCGTACGTGACACACGCACGCACACACGGTGCAAGTGCGTCACGCACGGAAGAGGACAGAGAAGGTGGAGGAGGAGGCGGGGGAGTGGTGTGGAGGGTTGTGGCGGCCGTGACCTGCTGACCTCCTCGTAGACGACCTTTGCCCCCTTGTTGTCGCCCTGCAGGAGCAGGGCGACCCCCAGCTCGTTCTGCAGCGCCACATCGGCCGGGTACCGCTGCACCAGCTTCCTCAGCGCCGCCACGGCCGCGCGCATGCGACCTGCAGGGGAACGGTGGTGCGGGGGGATTACAAAGACAAAGGTCACCCGGAATGTCAGGGCAAGTGCTTCCTATTCACGCGGTTGGCTACGTAGGGTGAGAGCTAAGTTCAACATACGCAAGCACGTGCATGGCAAGCAGCGCCTATGAAGGCCGGCACGGCGCACGAGGGGGTGGGTGGCCAGGACCGCGCCTGGCCACCTTTGTCTCCCCAATGCCGACGTTTACATGCCACGTCAGGTACTCATTTGAGGCTGAGTCGACCTAGCGGAGGCCCAGCCTCTGGCCCAGTTGAAATGTTCGTCGCCGGTGTTGGCTGCGAGTGAGAATCGAAGCTCCTTTCCCGTGGGTGTCGAGGACGAGCCGTGATCCACTGGAGCACTGCACTTCTAAATCTCGATTCATAACTGCTTTGTGTTCAGTTTGTTGTCCTTCCCCCGCACCTCCGATGAGCACGGTTGGCTACGTAGGGTGCAAAAGAAGTTCAACATTCATACATACATAAGAGAAGGTGATACAGAAAAAGGTGTGGACTAATCTCCATCTGTTCCATCTGTACGGGGACAGACCGTTGCTCCCCCCCACCCACCCGCCTCGCTCCGCTGACGATCACAAAGACAACCTGCCGTTTCCATTCCGAAATAAAACTTATTTTAGCTGCAATGCAGAACAGAAACATGACTCATCGGCAGTGGAGCCATGCGACTTCATGGCAAGTGAGCGATCACAATTCCACCATGCAAATCGGACGAACTAAGCAAACATCAATCATTGTCACGGGGTGGGGGGCGGGCGGGGGGCTGACATTTGGCAAAACGAATGCCTACCGGACGAGAGCCCAAACCTTGAAAGAGCAGAGGCGAAATAACACCGAGGGCATGTGGGGGTGTGGTTGGCTCGCAACAAAATGTAATAAACTAAGTAAGAATTTCACTGCTGCTGGTAGTGCCGGTTACTTAAAATAATAAATATATAATAGGGGTTTTGCCCTTTTTGCTGGCAACAAAACAGAAAACCTTTTTACAAGGATTCATGTCTGCATTAACCACAATACTTGCAGTCAAAATGCCAAAAATGTATCACACACTATGATAATATAGTGGCATTGTCCTTGAAACTGATTGGTCCACACCAAGGGACGGCTTTCTTTTGAGCCTCGACCCAATTGGTGCTCGACCAGAGACAATGCACTATCAAAGTAACGAGGGTGTGGGGTGAGCATCTACATCATTAGACCTCCAGACAAAAGGGGAAAACCCTATTATTATATTTTGGTACTGGCAAAGGAGGTCGAATGATGCCGTTTACTTGTCGAGGGGGAAAAAGAGTCTCAAGACTCGTTGTCAAGAGGGCGCTGCTTTGCACCGCAGTGACCGACCGCGGGCAACAGAAATCATCGCGGGCATTTTTCAACGCGCCGGGCCCAACATTTGGGCTATGGGGGCAATCGTTTTGTTATTTTATCCTGTTTAAACGGTTGTTGCGCGAATGGCAAACCACGCAAGTACGAGTCGTTCTATCTGCGATGCGATGACGTCTTGGCGTGTCATTGGCCCATATTTCTGGACTGGGTCCAAAAAGACAAATGGGGGGGGGGGGCAGGTTGAGGAAGACTCTTTGGGGGCTGCCGAATATGTGTGGGGACTCAATGCCAGCTGAGAGCGTAAATAAGCAATCAAGCGTACACAGAGGTGATCAAAATATTTTCATAAAAAATATTTTGACTTTTTCACTCTGATCACATTTGCAATTTCCCCACGGCAGACCGGCCCCCACGGCTACTCGGAGTGGACTGGCCCACCGGGAACTTGCCCCATGGACTGCTGCCCCTATGGGTCAGTCCAGGTCCCGCTACACTGGGATGTCTGGCCAATTTTAGCGTCTCGTTTGCTAACTCTCCCTGCCCCCCCCTCTCTCTTTCTCTCCCTCTGTCTCTCCCCCTTTCGTCTCTCCCCCGCTTTAAGCGAGAGTTCAATTTGTACGTCGAGCAGCGTAGGGCCTCCCGCTGCAGTAATCAGAGAATGTATTTTATTCCGGAGGAATCTGATGAGCTATGAAGCTCTTTTTCACAGATGTCCGGTAATCTTCTCCAGCAGAATTTGTTTACGCAGCTAAGGCGCTCGACTGGTTTTGACTTCTCCGAGACTCATCAGCAGGGTGAGGCGACGCCATCGTCGCAACGGAGGGAGCTCCATCTTCATCAGCATAATCATCGTCTATCCACTGCTGGATGAAGGCCTCTCTCCCCCAAGCCATCGCACCCCCTCCCCCCGCGAGATCCCGATTCCATCGCCCCATCTCCGTGGAGAACAACCCTCCCTGGGCTTTCTACTCCGACGACGCTTAGTCCGTCCATCCCCCCCACCTGGCTTGCCCCCTCCCCCTCTTTAGCCCCCACTCCCCCCATTGCCCAACCCCCACCACCGCCCCCCTCCACCCCACGTCCGAAAAACAGAGGCGGCAGGAGCTGAATTGCACGACTCGTCAAAATAACAAAAGAGAGACGCTCCGAGAGTAAATGTTCGCAAAAAAAAAAATAAAGTCCCCGACGACAATAACAAGTTGAGCAATCGGTCCGTGGCGGTGACGACGTCGGTGACCGACCGCCCTGTCCACTTGAAAATGTCAGCGTGCCCCTCGAGAAAGATCGGGCGTGGGGTGAGCGCACGCCCCTGGGTACAATACTGCAGCAGCAGCAGCCGCAGCCGGGCCCAGCAATTATGTACCAGCGGGCGGTGGGTACGAAACTCCCTCCACTCATTGGGCGTCGAGGAGGAGAAGGAGGATAAGGAGCGGTATTCCCTGGCTCGCCAGGTGAAGGCGCTACAGCAAAGTAAGAAAGTTTGTTAACGAGCACTCGTATGAGTCCAGTCCATCACGAATACGTGCTGGTCGCACACTGAAGTTGGCTCTCCGGAACAACAACACCGTGTTGAGTCCGTTGCAGAACTCACTCCGACTCGGGGACGCGTCCCGAGCACGAGCTGCGCTGGTCGTACCGCGCGAGGTTTACACGGCGGGGGGCGCAGCAGGTCGCCGTGGATCTGAGTTGGACTAGTCTCCAGCTTCTCAGTTCTTTCGGTAAAGTCACGTAGAATGGAAATAATAAAATAATAAAATAAAACATAATAAAATCATTCTCACGACGTTTTGGCCACAACGCAAGCAGCCGTCCTCAGGTGAAGACCAGGTCTGTCGGGGAGACAGCGTCATTCATTCAGACGCTGTCTCATTCATTCAGACGCTGTCTCCCCGACAAACCTGGTCTTCACCTGAGGACGGCTGCTTGCGTTGTGGCCGAAACGTCGTGAGAATTATTTTATTATGTTTTATTTTATTATTTTATTATTTCCATTCTACGTGACTTTACCGAAAGAACCAAGAAGATGAATCCCTGCAGTCACGAAAGCTCTAAATCGAAATTTAGTCTCCAGCTGTTCCATCTGTACCGGGATAGAGCGTTGCCCTCCCCCGCTAAGCTCACGCGCCGTGGGTTTTCTCGGGGCGCTCCGGGTTTTCCGCTCCCGTGCGCATGACCGCTCGCTCCATCGGCTGAAAGCATCTTCGTGTTACCAAAGTAAACAAGTCCCATGCGGGACCCTCCTCAAGAGGACGCCTTGAGACTCGCTCGGCGCGTTGCCGCTGTCACGCCACCCTGGCGGAATCCGCTTACGATTCGCGTTCTCTCAAGCGACTAGGTGACATTTCGCACGGCGGCTGTTGGGCAACATTACTTTGTGCTCGTGCGTGTGTGTACATACGTGTGTGTGTACATACTTGTGTGTGTGTGTACATACTTGTGTGTGTGTCAATGTGTCGACTCGGCCTCAAGTGACTACCTGGTGCGGTGTGTAAACATCACCACTGGGGAGACAAAGGCGGCCAGGCGTGGGGTTTATCCACCCCCTCGTGTACCGTTCCAGCCTTCATAAGTGCTCACTAACAGCACTTGCCCCAACAGTCTGTAAGGCTATATGGGGGATTGTGTCTTTGTTTTGTGCGTGGGGAGCTGCAGTGCAGCGGTCGGCGTGCTGCGCTACGAACCACGCAGCCCGAGTTCGATTCCTGCTCACGGCCACCATCAATGACCATTATCTGCACCGGTCCTGGGCCTCGCCTAGGTCGACTGGGCCTCAAATTAGTACGCTGCACCTCGGTGCCTCCTGCAAACATCGTCATCAGCACCGGAGAGACAAAGACGGCCGGGCGTGGCGCTCACTGCGCCACCTCGCCCCTCATTAGGTACGCCGTGCCGGCCTTCACAAGCGCTCGCTCACAGCGCTTGCCCCAACAGCCTGCGTGGGCTACACTGCGGGTGCGGTGCCGTGGGGGTGGTGGGGGTGGGGGGGGAGACCTTTGCCTTCGTGCCGCGCCCAAATCAGGCGATTCCTGAGTGGCAATTCAGTTGACATCACTCGAGAAACAGCGGCCACGTGGCGCAAAGGGCACAGACGAGGGCCGCGGGAAAGTGGACAAATTGGGCTGCGGTGGCCACAGACGTTGTGGGTGCTGGCGGTGGCAATGGGAGTGGCACCGTCCACCAGAACGAGCGTCGCCCCTCCCCTTCGCCCACTACACAGGACGGCACGTGGGTTCGATCCCAGACCCTGGCGATGCCTGTTTGTGTATTTGGGGTCTGCGTGTCTCTCTCTCACTCTCTCTCCCCGTGGTCGCGTGGTTTTTCTCTCCACGTTTAGAATCAACGTCACGTGTCGAGGGCTTATTTTCCACACGATCATGATAAGCCACTTCTCGTTGGGCTATCATTTGTGGCCAGGTAACTTCCAAAAAATCAGCTATATAGCCCAGTGGACCTCATCTGGTAAAATAAAATAAAAAATGTTTAGTTAAATAGTTTGGTATATTTGGAGTCCGCGTGTTCTCTTTCTCTCCCCTTGGCGGTCGCAGCGTGGATTTTTCTCTGGGTTCCTCCACCGGTTTTGCCCCCAACCCCCCCTCCTACACATTTAGAGACAACGCGCATTTAGATGATCTGGCTGCTACTAATAATGCCCACATGTGATGACGATGACGATACAAGGCCCCTCGATGATGACCTACCATCACGTATGCCTCTGAAAAAGAGCTCTTAGCTCAGTGGGCTTTTCTTGGTAAAAAAAAGAAAATCACAATAAAGGTTTTTGGGCCAGATCGCGTAAATGTGTCCATAGCCCATCTCCGCCCGACACAGCCAAGTAGTTTGTCACGTGAACAAAGCGGGCCAAGTAGCTACTGATTAAGCGCGGACCGCTTGTGGGTTGGAGAGTAAACACCCAGACAAGTTGAGTTCACGACGATTATTGCGGCGTTTACCACGACCAGTGTCGCCGGAGTTGTGGAGGTGGGTTACCGACACATCTGCATCTACATCGATCTGACCTTTACATGAACAACAGCGGTGGCCCAAGCCCACGCGTTCACTTTGTGTTTACATTTTTTTGAGAGCGACGCAGCCGCCCAGCACGCCGTCGCAGAGCCCCGCGGGTTCCGATGCAGCGGCCGCCCCGGTAAACTAATCCGCTCGCCCCCCACTCGCCCCCCACTCACCCAGGAACTGCAGCCGGTTCGCCTGCCGTTTCAGCGCCAGCTGCACCAGTTCCGCCGGGGCATCGGGGAGGTCGGCCACCTCCGCGTACGTCGCGATGGCGCGCGCCAGCTGCTCGTTGCTGCGCTGCTTCTCGGCCAGGTCGTCCTCCGCCTGTCCCACGCGGTGGGGAGGGGGGGGGGGTGACGGTGGGGGGATGGCGGCGAACATGACGGTATAAGATTCAGCCTTGCCACCAGAGGTCGCAACCGGGTACCCGATACCCGTAACCTATCCGATACCTGGCTACCCGTACCCGGCCGGGTACCGGTACGGGTACCCGTTTGCGACCCTGGTGCGGCCGGGTACGGGTAAGGAATCAAAACCCGTTTGCGACCTCTGCTTGCCACCCCGCGCAGAGCTCCTGGTACCAGCCGGTCCCCGCCATGCACGGCTGGCACCAATCCAAATACTAATACCCCCGCCACTCAGGAACGGTGACGTCTACTGGCGCCCAGCCTGGTGGAACACGGCCAATCTGCCACCCGGCCACAGTGCACCCCCCGCGGGCCTTGCGATGAAGACCACCGCCATGGAGCCTGTCTCTCGGCCTGGTGGCGAGGGTGAGGAGGTGACCGTCAGGGTGGCCTCACCTGGGCCTTCCCGTAGCGAGCGCGCGGACTGCTGGGGAAGGTCTGCACGAGCTCTGTGAAGGCCTGGAGTGCCTCCTGCATGGAGCCCTGGGGAAGGCGGGGGGGGTGGGCCGGGCCAGAGGGGTTGGGTGCACAGTGAGAGGAGAGTTAGACTTGCTTAGTATTTCTTCCGACGCGTCCCATCGGCCCCCACGGCCTTCCTTCTGGGAGCGCGCAATGTCAGCAGGAGCGGGCTCAGCACGAGCAAACTCTGGGACCGGTTGTCGACATTCAGTGCCTCGTCAGCGGAGCGGGTCACCTTTTTCCGGAGCTTCTCCGCGGCGTCCAGCTCCTCCTTGATCGCGCGGTCGAACTTGTTGAGGAGTTTCGGCTTTTTAGGCTTCGTTGGGGCTGGGGAGATGCACGGAAACAAAAAGTAAAAACGAACGCATCAATCGCGTCAGCGTTTACTCCTTGCTCCGAGCAAACAAATGCGAGTGCCAACACGTTTCCCGAACGGGTCAAACAAGTCCTGGTCACTTTTCCCTAAACGGTAAGTAATGGCAGCTAAAGGTGCAGCCCTGCAATTGCTCAAGCTCTGCGGTTCTCTATATATGAAGGTGTTATCATCCAATTAATGAGTGTTTAGACACGGGAGTAAATCTGTGGGTCTCTGCGTGACTCTGCGGGTCTCTGTGTGAGTCTGTGGGTCTCTGTGTGAGTCTATGGGTCTCTGTGTGAGTCTGTGGGTCTCTGTGTGAGTCTGTGGGTCTCTGTGTGAGTCTGTGGGTCTCTGTGTGAGTCTGTGGGTCTCTGTGTGAGTCTGTGGGTCTCTGTGTGAGTCTCTGTGGGTCTCTGTGCGAGTCTATGGGTCTCTTTGTGAGTCTGTGGGTCTCTGTGTGACTCTGTGGGTCTCTGTGTGTCTCTGTGGGTCTCTGTGGATCTCTGCGTGACTCTGCGGGTCTGTACGTGACGCTGTGGGTCTCTACGTGACGCTGTGGATCTCTGCGTGACTCTGCGGGTCTCTATGTGACGCTGTGGGTCTCTACGTGACGCTGTGGGTCTCTGCGTGACTCTGCGGGTCTCTACGTGACGCTGTGGGTCTCTGCGTGACGCTGTGGGTCTCTGCGTGACTCTGTGGGTCTCTGTGGGTCTCTACGTGACGCTGTGGGTCTCTGCGTGACTCTGTGGGTCTCTGCGTGACGCTGTGGGTCTCTGCGTGACTCTGTGGGTCTCTGCGTGACTCTGTGGGTCTCTGTGGGTCTGTACGTGACGCATCAGCAGAGTCGTTGTTCCAAGGCGGCCTGGGCAAACACGCGGAGCGACTAGTGACGTCACGGCAAGTGGTGGCGGAGACGGGGGGGGGGAGAGAGAGAGCCAGGATAATCGCCCCTTGCGCTGGGCGATGTCGTTGCTGCTGCTGCTGCTGCGTCTCTCTCTCTCTCTCTGTGGTCAAGGGAGGAATTCACGTTCATCCGTTGCCAGGGGGCAGAACCGCGTGGAAGCATCATCGGAATTTGTCGTTAATAAAAAGGTGGCCCCTTTCATCAAAGGACACGTGGCTCGGACGGATAGGGTGATGAAAGAGAGATGGGTGGGGTGGAGACAGGGGAGGAGAGAGACAGGGGAGGAGAGAGAAAGGGGAGGAGAGAGATAGGGGGTGTAAGAGAGAGACCCATAGACTCACATAGAGACCCTTAAACTCGTATAGAGATGCACACTCAGAGACATATTGACTCACATGGAGACCCTTAAACTCGTATAGAGATGCACAGACTCACAGAGACCCACAGACTCAAACAGAGACCCATAGACTCACATAGAGACCCTTAAACTCGCATAGCGATGTACACATGGAGGCCCACAGACTTACACAGAGACGTATTGACTCACATAGAGACCCAAATACTTACATAGAGACCCACAGACTCACATAGAGACCCAAAGACTCACATAGAGACCCAAAGACTCACATAGAGACCCAAAGACTCACAGAGACCTATGACTGACCACCTCTATAAAATAAAAGCATCCACCGTTTCTGTCGAAGCGTCCTGAAATGCGGTTACACTTGGACATCGCCAAATAAATAAATCCAACCTCCCTGGTACAACGCTTCCCTGTACTTACCCAGCAAAGAACTCGCCGAGTCCCAATAGGCCCCTTGCTCAGGAGGCCCCCTGCTACACTGGCGATGTTTTTTTTGGGCCATGAGAGTTTGATTTCGCGCGGCAGGAGACCGGAGAAAAACCGAGCAACGCGCACCACCAGGGGGAGACACTCGCCAGGAGCAGACACCCAAAGCAGCACAAACACACGCGCGCGCACACTCTGGGATGCGTTGCTGTGCTGCCACCTCCTGGCCAGAGAGGGACAGGAGAGGGAGGAGGGAGGGAGGGAGGGCGGGAAAGGGAGAGAGGGGGAGAGAGGGAGAGGGAGGGAGGGCGGGAGAGGGAGGGCGGGAGAGGGAGGGCCGCGAGGGCCAACGGGCGGAGAAGAGAGGACGCAAAGCAGAAGCGAGGAACAAATGAAGAAAAATCATGCTTACGCATGGATTCCGATACAAGGAGACACAGGGAGACACAGGGAGAGTCGTGGGGGTGGCGAGGGTGGGGGTCGGTACTCACCGGGCTGCGCTTTGGGGGCCGAGTCCTGGGGGGTCGACGTGGCGGGCGGCTCGTGCGGTGGCTGGGGGTCGCCGGGGTCCAAGGTCACGGGGGGGGCTGGGGGGCCCGCTTTGCGGGGTGAGGGGTCCACATTCTCACCACCCCCATGGAGCCCTGGGGGTCGGAGACAAAGACAAAGATCCCCCGTGAGGCCTTAACAGACTGTTGCGGCAAGTGCTGTGAGCGAGCGTCTATGAAGGCCGGCACGGCACATGAAGGGGTGGGTGGCCAGCACCGCGCCCGGCTGCCTTTGTCTCCCCAGTGGCGATGATCTTTTACTCACCGCACCACGCGGGCGCGAATCGAACCACGGTTGCCGGGTTTGTCGCGCGGGGCAAAAACAACCGCAACTGCCGCCATTCGCAGCAGTTGCGGTGATGTCACCAGAGTGCCTGTGCCAGGCTAGGTGCGCCGTGAGGCCACGTGAGGAGTGGAAGGCTTGCTGCTGGCAGGTCACGGAACAAACCCAAATGCCACGGGTCGACCGACTGAGATGACCGAGATGACGACTGGCAGATGCACCACCCGTGCTCAACAATGCGCCACGTCGCTGCGTTTTATCCGCCCGGCCCTCCGCTCGTTGTTGTGAGCACCGCGGTGCAGAGGTCACAAACGGGTTTTGATTCCTTACCCGTACCCGTACCCGGCCGCACCAGGGTCGCAAACGGGTACCCGTACCCTACCCGTACCCGACCGGGTATGGGTAGGGTACGGGTATCGGGTACCTGATTGCGACCTCTGGGATGAAGCCATGTTGCAGGCGCGGGTGGGTTGATTCCAGGAACTTGAATTGTGAGAAGAGACAAGACGTTGGGAAATGAGTGACAAACGGTGACTCACCAGTGACTCACGGTCTACCCGTACCCGTACCCGGCCGCACCAGGGTCGCAAACGGATACCCGTACCCGGCCGGGTACGGGTAGCCGGGTATCGGGTAGGGTACGGGTATCGGGTACCCGGTTGCGACCTCTGCCGCGGTGGCCGCACCCTCACGCCGGGAGTGAAGGAGACGGAGGCTCAGCTTCGACAGCTCGCCGCGCGCGGAACGCGAGCGTCACAGTGGCGGGTCAACGTCCGCGGTTGCGAAATATTCCGTCAATGAACTCGCAGGACAATGGGTTGGAATCTAAAGATATGTTGTTCGGTTTGCACGAGAGAGAGAGAGCGGGCGACTGGTGGAGAGAGGAAGTGAAACAAAAGCAGCGATAGCGATCGCTGGGTCCTTCATCGGCAGTCGAGATGCGGCGAGTCGAATTCCACAGGGCGTCCGTTTTCGCAAAGTGGTTATTCGTTTATTTGACCGCCGCCAGACGGACGGACGGATGATGCCACCCCCACCCCCCCCCCCCCGAGTTAATCAATCAATCAATCCGGGTTACGCATCGCAGCAACCGCCGCCCCTGAGTAGGAAACACGTGGCAGAGCTCCCTCCTGAAAAGCAGGTACGAAGCTCTTGGATGAGGCCTTCCACTGGTTAAAGAAGCAGGATAAACATATTCATAACCCTCCACCGCCCGACACGTCCAGATAGTAAGGTTTGTCACGTGATCAAAATCAGGCAGTTATAATTACCGGCGAAACGTCGCACTCGAATTGTAAATGTTGTAGCGGGTTTACTCTCCAACACACCGGTGTGCTGAACTCGTAACTAATTGGCATGTTTTGTTTTTCGTGACAAACTTTACTATAAGAGGTTTTTTTGGGGGGTTAGATCACCTAAGTATATAAATGTGTCGTTAAACCCACCACCACCCGACACGGCCAACTAGTAAGGGGTTTGTCACGTGAACAGAACGTGGCCAATTCGTCACTAGTACAGCAACACCGGTGTGTTGGAGAGCCAAGCCACAACGTTCACAATCTGAGTGTCGTGTGGTGGCGAGTTTAACGACGCATTTATATTTCCGTGATCTAACCGAATAAAAGCTCTATCATGGAAAATATTGGTCGCGAGAACCTACGTTTTAATCGTGATAAATACGAACACATGTATAACTAGTGTTCGTGCCACGTGTTTTGGTTGTTGATTCACAAGCGCGGTTGGGGAGGGGGAGTGAGAGAGGGCAATGATCTCCACGGCTCAGGGAGATGTGGAGAGGGGGTCAAGAGTCGTTGACCCCGAGGCCACTTGACAAGAGGGCCCTCCCAGAAGTGGCCAGCGTGGCTCAGGCGGGGGTCACAGATGTCGAGATCCTGGGGGTCATGTCCGGGTCCGAGCCACCAGCGCTTGACCCGCGAAGTCACCAACGGCTTAGACACCCGGGAGATTCCCTCAATGTTCAGTTGGAGGATCCTTTCCCCAGGGCCTATCTGGCACATCGTCGTTTGGCCTTGAGCAGGGCGATTGCCATGGCTCGGTGCTGTTGCTCTGGAGACCAGGAGATCGACGGTCGATGTTCGCTCGCCGCGTTGATGGCGTTCGTCGCGAGCTCTCACTCGGCAGAGTGTGGCCGCGTCAAGGCCGCTCTTCCACTCCGGGGCGGAGACGGTGACGCAGGGCGACAAGACGGCGTGGCGCAACCGTGCGGGCGGCCGTGCTGGTCCAGGTGACGTGCCGACCACCCGGCTTCCCCAAGACAATGAACGCACGCGCCCACGGACACACCCACGCCCACGCCCGCATGCAGGCCGACTGTAACGACCGCTGGCCCGTGACGCCGCGCGTCACTGCGTCGGTCCAAGCGGGGTGCGTGGGAAGGGGGTGGAAGGGGGGCTACACTCCCGCATCTGCGATGCTGGTCGTAAAAATATCCGAACGCGGGTGACAAAAAGAGTTTGTTTTGCGTTCGGCTAGTCGGTGGAGCGCGACGCGCGCAAGGGCGTGGGAAGGGGCTGCGTGTGTGCGTGTGAGCGTGTGTGCGTGTGTGCGTGTGTGCGTGTCAGTCAACCAATGGCACCTGGGCCCGTCCCGTGGTCTCCTGCCAGCGGGCGTTCGACACTTCACGTGGCCGTAAAGTGCACATAGCCTGGCACAGGCGCCGTGGTGACATCACCCCACTTTGTGGAAAGCGGTAGCGTAGCGGTTAGAGAGCTGCCGTACGAACCCTGCAACCAGAGTTTGATTCCTGCTCACGGCCTACACCGGTGACAATTTGTTTTAATCGGCCCCGGGCCTCCCCTGGGTCAGATGACCACCTGGCGTGGTTTAAAAAAATCGCCACTAGGGAAACAAAGGCAGCCGGGCGTGGTGATGGCCATCCATCCCCTTGTGTGCCGTGCCGGCCTTCATAGGTGCTACTCGATCAAGGCACCTGCACCAAAATTCTCGAAGCGAAATGGGGGATCTTTGTCCTGTGCGCGCGTGTGCGTACGTGGCTGCCACGCCACCATCGTGCCACCACCCGCCCCCCTCGCGATCAGCGGACACCGGTTCCGTCCGCGCTCCGAGGACAAAGGGGTCCGTGGTGCGCTGGAGGGTGGCCGATGGGCGAGGTCCGTCACAGAGAATTGCAGTCAAAGGAGGGGAGGCCGTGTGGAGGTCAGGCCGCCATTCGTTCACTCGGCTTGTTCCATTCTCTCCGGAGAGCCACGCCAGGAGGGTCCTGCTGCTGCTGGATCGAGGCTTTACTCGTCACGGGGCTTTCAGCAGATTTAACGATGTACGGTTGTTTTTATTGTTATTATACCGACGTGGGAGGAAACCGGAGCACCGGGGCAAAACCCCCGTCTTGTGCAAGGGGGCAACACTCGATCCCCCCCCCGCCCCCGCCAGCCCAGCCCCCCACAAGGCCTACCGGAGAGCGTGCCGGAATCCGCCCACCCCAGCACGATAATCGCGACGGCGAGGACGGCAGCGAGCACGGCTGCGACGGTGACGACGGCGGTGAGGGTGAGCCATCGTCGCCCGACCCCCGCCCCCTCCTCGTTGTCAGCTCGCCGCGAGGCCGTGGGGAGCCCCGACGAGGTGGAGGAGGTGCCCGGCTGGCTCCCATCTAGTGGGGACGCGGAGAGAACGAGAGACGGCGTTAAAGTCCCGCGGGAAAAATAGGCGCGTGTAAGTGAAGTATGATGGGTTAAATCTCGCTCACTCGCTTATACACCCACCCACACACCCACACACCCACACACCCACACACCCACACACCCACTCACTCACCCACCCACACACCCACCCACACACCCACACACCCACACACCCACTCACTCACCCACCCACACACCCACCCACACACCCACACACCCACACACCCACCCACACACCCACACACCCACTCACTCACCCACACACCCACCCACTCGCTCACTCACTCGCTTATCCACCCACCCACACACCCACCCACACACCCACACACCCACACACCCACTCACTCACCCACACACCCACTCGCTCACTCACTCGCTTATCCACCCACCCACACACCCACTCACCCACCCACCCACTCGCTCACTCACTCGCTTATCCACCCAACTAACACACCCATACACCCACACACCCACTCGCTCAATCGCTTACCCACCCACTCGCTCACTCACTCGCTTACCTACCCAACTAACACACCCACTCGCTCACTCACTCGCTTACCTACCCAACTAACACACCCACTCGCTCACTCACTCGCTTACCCACCCACGCACTCGCTCACTAACTTATCCACCCACCTACCCATACACCCACTCGCTCACTCACTTACCCACGCATACACACATCAACTGGCTCACTCACTCACCCACCCACCCACCCCCACTCGTCCACTCATTCACTTACCCACTCGCTCACTCACTTACCCACCCACCCATACACCCACTCGTCACTCACTCCCTTACACACCCACCCACACCCACTCACTCACCTACTCACGCACACTCCCAATCACCCACCGACTCAATCACCCACTCACCGACCCAGACAGGTACAGAAAAAGCGTTTACAGAGCGCACACACGCGCACGGATCGTCTTCCTGGCTCTTATTAATATTCGAGTGCGGCAGAGGACGTGTGAGCGGTGGCGTGGTGAACACGGGCAGAGAGAGCGAGGGAGCGGGAGTCACACGCGTACTTTGCTTCCGTTGGAGCTGCTTCGGGGTGCCTGAAGGGAGACACCGAGGGGAGGGCGAGAGAGAACGTTGCAATGAGCGCACGCGACAAAACAAGCAATCGCAGTCACGAAACAATGGCGATGTTGCGACGTTGGTGGTGGTGGCTGGTGGCAGCCGGTGGTGGGTGGTGGTGGTTGGTGTGTGGTGTGTGGGTATTGGTGGGTGGGTGGTGGTAGTGGGTGGTGCTGGGGCGTGGTAGTTGGTGGTTATCGGTAGTGGTGTATGGGTAGTGGTGGTAGTGGTGGTAGTGGTGTGTGGATAGTGGTGGTAGTGGTGGTAGTGGTGGTAGTGGTGTGTGGATAGTGGTGGTAGTGGTGGTAGTGGTGGTAGTGTTGTGTGGATAGTGGTGGTAGTGGTGGTAGTGGTGTGTGGATAGTGGTGGTAGTGGTGGTAGTGGTGGTAGTGGTGGTAGTGGTAGTGGTGGGTGGTGGTTAGTGGTGTGTGGGTAGTGGTGGTAGTGGTGTGTGGGTAGTGGTGGTAGTGGTGGTAGTGGTAGTGGTGGGTGGTGGTTAGTGGTGTGTGGGTGGTGGTAGTGGTGGTAGTGGTAGTGGTGGGTGGTGGTTAGTGGTGTGTGGGTAGTGGTGGTAGTGGTGGTAGTGGTGTGTGGATAGTGGTGGTAGTGGTGGTAGTGGTAGTGGTGGGTGGTGGTTAGTGGTGTGTGGGTAGTGGTGGTAGTGGTGTGTGGGTAGTGGTGGTAGTGGTGGTAGTGGTAGTGGTGGGTGGTGGTTAGTGGTGTGTGGGTGGTGGTAGTGGTGGTAGTGGTAGTGGTGGGTGGTGGTTAGTGGTGTGTGGGTAGTGGTGGTAGTGGTGGTAGTGGTGTGTGGATAGTGGTGGTAGTGGTGGTAGTGGTAGTGGTGGGTGGTGGTTAGTGGTGTGTGGGTAGTGGTGGTAGTGGTGTGTGGATAGTGGTGGTAGTGGTGGTAGTGGTAGTGGTGGGTGGTGGTTAGTGGTGTGTGGGTAGTGGTGGTAGTGGTGGTAGTGGTGTGTGGATAGTGGTGGTAGTGGTGGTAGTGGTAGTGGTGGGTGGTGGTTAGTGGTGTGTGGGTAGTGGTGGTAGTGGTGTGTGGATAGTGGTGGTAGTGGTGGTAGTGGTAGTGGTGGGTGGTGGTTAGTGGTGTGTGGGTGGTGGTAGTGGTGTGTGGGTAGTGGTGGTAGTGGTGGTAGTGGTGGTAGTGGTGGTAGTGTTGTGTGGGTAGTGGTGGTGGTGGTGGTGATGGTGGTGGTAGTGTTGTGTGGGTAGTGGTGAGTGGTGGTAGTGGTGTGTGGATAGTGGTGGTAGTGGTAGTGGTGGGTGGGTGGTGGTTAGTGGTGTGTGGGTGGTGGTAGTGGGTGTTGGTAGTGGTGGGTGGGTGGTGGTAGTGGTGTGTGGGTGGTGGTAGTGGGTGATGGTAGTGGTAGTGGTGGTAGTGGTGGGTGGGTGGTGGTAGTGGTAGTGGTGGTAGTGGTGGTAGTGGTAGTGTAGTAGTGGTGGTGGTGGCGGTGGTGGTAGTGTAGTAGTGGTGGTGGTGGTAGTGGTGGTGTTTGGGGGGGGGAGCGCTAGTGTAGTAGCGGTTAGCGCTACGAACCCGGCAGTGACCCGGGTTCGATTCCCGCTCAACGGTCAACACCAAGTGACGATTATTGGAACCCATCCTGCGCCTCCCCTAGGTCGACTCAGCCTCAATAGAGTACCTGGTGCGATGTGTAAAAACATTTGCAACGAGGGAGACAAAGGCGGCCGTGCGTGGTCGCTGGCCACCCACCCCTCGTGTGCCGTGCCGGCCTTCATAGGTGCTCGCTAACAGCACTTGCCCCACCAGTCTGTGAAAGCTACCCGGGGGATCTTTGTCTGTGTTGGTGGATGGTGGTGGTGGTGGGTCTAAGCAGGTTTTGCCACTGCCTCGGCACCTAAATACCGCAACCGCCACCACCACCACGATTCTCAGAACGCGCCGCAACAAAGCCCCCCCGCCACCCCGAGGCATCGAAAACGAACGTAAACATCATGCGGCTATCAAGAACAACAATCACGAATGTGTCACCAAGGTGGTGGAGCGGTGGGCGCGATGGTTAGCACGCTCGACTTGCAACTCCCAGTCAGCGGGACGCACACCAACGCCGAGTGCGTGCCTGTGGCCTTATTTGGAAAAATATTGACACTGTAATAGGTGACGTTTCGGGGAATGGCCCTTCTTCGGAGCACTTGCATAGAGAGGACGGAGAGGTGGGGCTGTATAGCTGCGAATCCCTGCGGGTTTCGATAGCCGTGTATCAGTTCCGTGTTGTTCCGACATCATCTGCGCGGTGATCCACCAACCCTAGCTGCTGCTGCCTCCACACCGCGCTGGGTCACGGGGCCAGCCGCGTGCGTAGCCACTGCAGGGCTACCTCCCCAGCGGAGGTGCTTCCGCCAGCAGTGACGTGATCAAGATGCTGCGGGGCTGCACCTTTATGCAGTCTCGTTTAAGCAAAAAACAAATTCTTTGCTCTCAATATTAAAAAGTTACATTTCAGCCGTTTTTCACCGCTGGCTTACACACCACTCCCCCCACACACTGTTGTCCGTCATGGCGCCTGTTTGACCATACTTCACCACGCCGGTCATTCATTCGTTCATTGTCGGTCGGCGAAGGAATGTGGACAGGTCCAGATATGACCGGCCACTGACATTAGTCGTCGTGTGGGCGGATTGAACTCAGGTCGCCAGGTTCACGGCATAGCGTGCTTAGTTCACCACCGCCACCACCACCACACCCTGGGTTATGTAAAAGTGTTTTTTGTTATTTCTTTTCTATTTTTAGATATTTCTGTCGATCGGGGATTGTGGTGAAAAAGATCGAGATTCGAGTTTGTTTGGTTTAAGCTGCAACTGATAATCTCAAGAGACCAGGGTGGAGAGTTTCAATTGCAAGAGTGAGTGGGTGAGAGCGTGAATAAGTGGGCGAGATGGTGGATGAGTGAATTAGTAAGATGGTGAGTGAATGAGTCAGATGGTGGGTGGGTGAGTGAATGAGTGATACCGTGGGCGAGTGACTGATTGAGTGGGTGAATGAGGGGGGTGAGTGAGATAGTGGTTGAGTGACTGAATAAGTGGATGAATGAATGAGTCAGATGGTGGGTGGGTGAATGAGGGGGATGAGTGTGATCGTGGTTGAGTGACTGAATACGTGCGTGAGTGAATTAGTCAAATGGTGGGTGAGTGACTGATTGAGTGGGTGAATGAGGGGGGTGAGTGAGATAGTGGTTGAGTGACTGAATAAGTGGATGAATGAATGAGTCAGATGGTGGGTGGGTGAATGAGGGGGATGAGTGTGATCGTGGTTGAGTGACTGAATACGTGCGTGAGTGAATTAGTCAAATGGTGGGTGAGTGACTGATTGAGTGGGTGAATGAGGGGGGTGAGTGAGATAGTGGTTGAGTGACTGAATAAGTGGATGAATGAATGAGTCAGATGGTGGGTGGGTGAATGAGGGGGATGAGTGTGATCGTGGTTGAGTGACTGAATACGTGCGTGAGTGAATTAGTCAGATGGTGGGTGAGTGAAGGATTGAGTGGGTGAATTAATCATTGAGTAAGTGAATGAGTGGGTGAGTGAGACTGCAGGGGGTAAATTGAGTGAGTTTAAGTTTCCTATGTAATTTGTCGAACAATGTGACAACTTCAAATACCAGGATAGTCTAATTTGCAAGAGCGAGTGAATGAATGAGTGGAACGAGTGAAATGGTGGGTGAGTGAATGATTGAGTGGGTGATTTAGTGTGCGAATTGGTGGGTGGGTGAGATAGTGGGTGAGTGAGTTAAGTGGGTTGGTGAGGCAAGTGGGTGGGTGAGTGAATTCGTGTGTTTAGGTGAGTTAATTCGTGGGTGAATGAGTGGGTGAGCGAATGAGTGAGGTGGTGGGGAGTTATTTATTGAGTGACTAAATGAGTGGGTGAGTGAGATAGTGAGTGAGTGACTAAATGAGTGGGTGAGTGAGATAGTGGGTGAGTGACTGAATGAGTGTGTGAGTGAGATAGTGTGTGAGTGACTGAATGAGTGAGATAGTGGGTGAGTGACTGAATGAGTGTGTGAGTGAGATAGTGTGTGAGTGACTGAATGAGTGAGATAGTGGGTGAGTGACTGAATGAATGGGTGAGTGAGCTAGTGGGTGAGTGACTGAATGAGTGGGTGAGTGAGCTAGTGGGTGAGTGACTGAATGAGTGGGTGAGTGAGCTAGTGGGTGAGTGACTGAATGAGTGAGATAGTGGGTGAGTGACTGAATGAATGGGTGAGTGAGCTAGTGGGTGAGTGACTGAATGAGTGTGTGAGTGAGATAGTGTGTGAGTGACTGAATGAGTGAGATAGTGGGTGAGTGACTGAATGAATGGGTGAGTGAGCTAGTGGGTGAGTGACTGAATGAGTGGGTGAGTGAGATAGTGAGTGAGTGACTGAATGAGTGGGTGAGTGAGATAGTGAGTGAGTGACTGAATGAGTGGGCGAGTGAGATAGTGAGTGAGTGACTGAATGAGTGGGTGAGTGAGATAGTGAGTGAGTGACTGAATGAGTGGGTGAGTGAGATAGTGAATGAGTGACTGAATGAGTGGGTGAGTGAGATAGTGAGTGAGTGACTGGATGAGTGGGTGAGTGAGATAGTGGGTGAGTGACTGATGAGTGTGTGAGTGAGGTAGTGAGTGAGTAACTGAATGAGTGGGTGAGTGAGATAGTGAGTGAGTGACTAAATGAGTGGGTGAGTGAGATAGTGAGTGAGTGACTGAATGAGTTGGTGAGTGAGATAGTGAGTGAGTGACTGAATCAGTGGGTGAGTGAGATAGTGTGTGAATGACTGAATGAGTTGGTGAGTGAGATAATGAGTGAGTGACTGAATCAGTGGGTGAGTGAGATAGTGTGTGAATGACTGAATGAGTGGGTGAGTGAGATAGTGTGTGAGTGACTGAATGAGTGGGTGAGTGAGATAGTGAGTGGGTGAGTGAGATAGTGTTAATAAGTTACTTCAATAAGGTTTCCGCTTCGTTGCGATCGAAACGTCGTGTTATATTATTTTTTTATTTGACTACCCACGTGACTTTATCGAAATAACAAAAGAGTACATTCACGAAAGCTTCAAATCAAGATTAACAAGTCGCTACTTCAGCCCACCGGTGTGTTGGAGAGAAAATCCACGACACTGGATTCACGTTGGCAATGGTTTTACACATCACACCTCCTTTGAGGCCCAGTCGACAGCTCAGATAATCGTCACTTTGTGTTGGCCGTGGGCGGGAATCGAACTCGGGTCGCCGGGTTCATAGCGCAGCGCGCTAACCACTACACCACCGCTCCCCGCAGCGGCACATGGCAGGTACTCCTGAAGGCAGTTGTCACGTGTTTACAGTGGCACGCTGTGACACTCGCCTGGGAATGCTCCTCCATCTGGCCCGAGACAAACTCACACACCGAGACCCATAGACTCACACAGAGACCCATAGATTCACACACCAAGACCCATAGACTCACAGAGAGACCCATAGAATCACAGAGATCCATAGACTCACAGAGACCCATAGACTCACACACCAAGACCCACAGACTCACACAGAGACCCAGAGACTCACACAGATACCCACAGACTCACACAGAGACCCACAGACTCACACATAGACCCACAGACTCACACATAGACCCACAGACTCACACAGAGACCCATAGACTCACACAGACCACCCACAGACTCACACAGAGACCCACAGACTCACACAGAGACCCACAGACTCACACAGAGACCCACAGACTCACACAGAGACCCACAGACTCACGCAGAGACCTACACTCACACAGAGACCCACAGACTCACACAGAGACCCACAGAATCGCACAGATACCCACAGACTCACACAGATACCCACACTCACACAGAGACCCACAGACTCACACAGCGACCCACAGACTCACACAGAGACCCACAGAATCGCACAGATACCCACAGACTCGCACAGAGACCCACAGACTCGCACAGAGACCCGCAGACTCACACAGAGACCCGCAGACTCACACAGAGACCCACAGACTCACACAGAGACCCACAGACTCACACAGAGACCCACAGACTCACACAGCGACCCACAGACTCACACAGAGACCCACAGACTCACACAGAGACCCACAGACTCACACAGAGACCCATAGACTCACACAGCGACCCACAGACTCACACAGAGACCCACAGACTCACACAGAGACCCACAGACTCACACAGAGACCCACAGACTCACACAGAGACCCAGACTCGTGCCAGTACCCGGTACCCTGGGTCCCAGAAGCGGTACTAGCGATTGACTACTGAGTGTGAGTGAGTGACTGAGTGAGTGACTGAGTGACTGAGTGAGCGAGTGACTGAGTGAGCGAGATGTGAGTGAGGAGTGAGTGACTGAGTGAGCGTGTGACTGAGTGAGTGACTGACTACTGAGTGTGAGGAGTGAGAGAGTGACTGAGATTGCGAGTTAGTGAGTGAGAGCGAGTGACCGAGTGTGAGGATTGAGTGACCGAGTGACTTCGTGACCGAGTGAGTGACTTAGTGAGTGACTGAGTGAGTGACTGAATGAGTGACTGAGTGAGTGACCGAGTGAGTGACTGAATGAGTGACTGAGTGAGTGACCGAGTGAGTGGCCGAATGAGTGACTGAGTGAATGAGTGACTGAGTGACTGAGTGACTGACTGAGTGACTGACTGAGTGAGTGACCGAGTGAGTGACTGAATGAGTGACTGAGTGAGTGACCGAGTGAGTGACCGAATGAGTGACTGAGTGAATGAGTGACTGAGTGACTGACTGAGTGAGTGAGCGACTGAGTGACTGACTGAGTGACTGAGTGAGTGACCGAGTGAGTGACTGAGTGAGATACCTGACTGAGTCACTGCGCCTCCTCCTCCGTGACTAAGTTTGCTCTTCTTTCGCCTCCTGTCCGCGTTCATCTCCGCTCCTCTCCGCTCCCTCGCCGTGTGTGCGTGTGTGCTGTGTGTGCGTGTGTGCTGTGTGTGCGTGTGTGCTGTGTGTGCGTGTGTGCTGTGTGTGCGTGTGTGCTGTGTGTGTGCTGTGTGTGCGTGTGTGCTGTGTGTGCTGTGTGTGCGTGTGTGCTGTGTGTGTGTGTGCTGTGTGTGTGCTGTGTGTGTGCGTGTGTGTGTGCTGTGTGTGTATCCCGTGCGCGTGTGTGTGTGCTGTGCGTGTGTGCTGCGTGTGTGTGCTGCGTGTGCGTGCTGTGCGTGTGTGTGTGTGCTGCGTGTGTGTGTATCCCGTGTGTGTACCGTGTGTGTGTGTGCGTGTGTGTGTGTATCCCGTGTGCGTGTGTTCGTGAGACTTGACACGCGACCCACAGTGCACCTAGCCTGGCACAAGGCGGCTGTGCTGACGTCACCGACACTTCGTGGTGAATGGCGGTTGCTGTTGTTGACTGCCTGTTGTCTGTGGGTGTGTAAGCAGCAGAGCGTGTTAACAGCACTGTGTATCTACTGTCTGTGTAGATGCGTGTCTGTGTGTGTGTGCACGTGTCTGTGTGTGTCTGCGTGCCAATAAGTTGTGTGTGTGTCTTTGTCCTTGTACACACTCACACTCTCCTGCACGGCCAACACACACACAAACACACGACTACACGCACACGACTACACACACGACTACACACACACACGACTACAGGCGCATCAACAACCACCGTGGCCAACACCACGACTCGTGGTGTGTCGGAAGAACGGAGGCTGTCACTCGCACACCCTGCTCGTTTTTGTAATGATTAGCCCGAGGGGCGGAGGGATGGGTGGGATGGGTGGTGCGGGTGGCGGGGGGTGGTGGTGATGCGGGTGGTGGTGAAGGGGTGGTGCGGGTGGTGGTGGATGGGGTGGGGGGGCTGATGGTGGGGGGTGGTCGTGGTGGGTGGTGCTGGTGGATGGTGGGGGGGCTGATGGTGGGGTGGGTGGTAGTGGGTGGGGTGTGGGTGGTAGTGGGTGGGGTGGGTGGTAGTGGATGGGGTGGGTGGTAGTGGGTGGGGTGGGTGGGATGGGAAGCTTTGGAACAGATTTTTTTTTATTTTTCTAAACCAAACAGCGCGGGGCGCTGCAAAAGAACAGGAACGCTGCCGATCCGGTCACGACTCCTCTATGTGTTGTGTTTATGGTAAACTCCCACCCAATCGACTAACGAAGCGATTAATCGATACGACTTGACGGCGCGGAATCGAATCGATAACGACGCCCCTCCCCCTCCGTCAGCTCTCCATCCGACACAAAAATATAATCGTGACTCATCGATTAAACACGCGGGACTTCATGCATCCAGTGAATCGATACTAACGACTTCCTTCCTCCCCTCCCCCCGAGCCCCCCCCTCACCCTAGCCCCTCCCCTTACCCCTAGCCCCTCCCTCTCCGTCATCCTCCGCCCCCCCCCCCGCGAAGGAATGCGTCGCCCCTTCCATTGTCCCTCCCTCGACGTCACATCCGGCGGCTCAGCAAATCGCGCAATCCGATTGGCTGACGACAACCCCCGCCTCGTGCGGGAACGGGAGGGGTTCCGGTTGGCTTTCATCATCATCAGCAGTAGCAGCAGCAGCAGCCGTGATCTGTTCACTGCTGGATGAAGCGATTCGTTCCTACTGCACAGGAGCCGATGTCATCGCTCCGTCTCTTTCGATGGACGTCCTTTCGAAGGAATTGTGACGATGCATGACCATCGTCGCCATCGTCATCCAATCGTTAATCCATACTCTTTGGTTCGCTCAGTAAAGTCACGTTGGGAGAAAGATCATGGATCACGACGGTTCGATCGCATCGCGGTTGTGTTGGATGCATGAAGTTCCACGCGGTTGTGTTGCCTTCGAAACGTAGTGATCAATTATTTTATTTTATACCCACGTGACTTTACCGAAAGAACCAAAGAGTATGGATTCCTGCAGTGACGAAAGGTTCAAATCAAAATGTATTAATAATATAATAATTAACTATTCATTCACGAATGACTCAACAATCGATTTCACGATATGAACACTTAAGATTTGATCGATCCACTGCGGTGGGTACGGTATTGGTATTGGGACGGTATTGGTACCGTATTGCTATTGGTACGGTATTGGTATTGGGACGGTATTGGTATTGGGACTGGGGAGACAGGCGGCCGGGCTTGCTACTGGCCACCAATCGCCTCGCGTGCCGTGCTGGCTTTCATAAGTGCTACTCTTTAACAGCACTTGCCCCAAAAGTGTGTTAAGGCTATACGGGGGATCTTTGTCTTTGTGGGTGAGGGAATGGGAACTGAAAGAGTGGGCGAAGCGGCCGGCAGGGGGCGAGAAGTTGACCACACAACCACACTCAACACACAGAGGTTGACCACACAACCACACTCAACACACAGAGGTCCACCACACAACCACACTCAACACACAGAGGTTGACAGCACAACCACACTCAACACACAGAGGTGGACAACACAACCACACTCAACACACAGAGACTGACCACACAACCACACTCAACACACAGAGGTTGACTACACAACCACACTCAACACACAGAGGTGGACAACACAACCACACTCAACACACAGAGACTGACCACACAACCACACTCAACACACAGAGGTTGACTACACAACCACACTCAACACACAGAGGTTGTCAACACAACCACACTCAACACGCAGAGGTTGACCACACAACCACACTCAACACGCAGAGGTTGACTACACAACCACACTCAACACACAGAGGTGGACACCACAACCACACTCAACACACAGAGGTTGACTACACAACCACACTCAACACACAGAGGTTGACTACACAACCACACTCAACACACAGAGGTTGACCACACAACCACACTCAACACACAGAGGTTGACTACACAACCACACTCAACACACAGAGGTTGACTACACAACCACACTCAACACACAGAGGTTGACTACACAACCACACTCAACACGCAGAGGTTGACTACACAACCACACTCAACACACAGAGGTTGTCAACACAACCACACTCAACACACAGAGGTTGTCAACACAACCACACTCAACACGCAGAGGTTGACCACACAACCACACTCAACACGCAGAGGTTGACCACACAACCACACTCAACACACAGAGGTTATCAACACAACCACACTCAACACACAGAGGTGGACACCACAACCACACTCAACACACAGGTTATCAACACAACCACACTCATCACGCAGAGGTTGTCATCTCAACCACCCCAACCACACACGAACATTTCAACCACCCCAACCACACACTAACATCTCAACCACACCAACCACCCCAACCACACTCACCGCAAGGGGGCGCCACGGTCGTGAGATGTTGACGACCTCGCCTGGTACACAGGAGGTCGTTGGGTCGTTCCCGACCCTGACGCCCTCGTATTCGAAGTGTGCATGTTCTCCCCATGGTCGCGTGGATTATTCTCCCGGTCCTCCGGCTTTTCCCCTCCGAATTTAAAATCAACGTCACGCGTTTAGGGGCCGTCCATAAATGACGTCACGCGATTTTGGACGATTTTTGACCCCCCCCCTCGTCACACGGCGTCACAAAAAGTCAGACCCCCCCCTCAAGTATGACGTCACAAAACTTTAAACTATTGTCATTGTAGTACGTATTTAATGTGGCGCTGCACTCTGATGTTGTAGGAGAAAACATTTATCAAAAAGTCAATTTAATGAAGTAGAACGTGTTGTCTATATTTATTTAAAGTTGCGCATTTTGATGTGACGTCACATTTCTCAACCCCCCCCCCCCTCTCGTCACACATCGTCACAAATGTCTGACCCCCCCCCCCCCCCCCAGGTGCGTGACGTCATTTATGGACGGCCCCTTAGAGTGTGTGGCTGCGATACATTTACACGCGAAAAGCCACTTGGTTGAGCTTTCGTTTGTGTTCATATTCTTAGGTTGTTTTTTTTCCGGTAAAGTCACGTAGGTAAAACAAAATTAATAAAAGTAAAATAAAATAAAAATTTTAATCACGACGTTTCGAAGGCAACACAAGACTCCGTCTTCAGGTGGAACCGTCACAGCACGATAGCTGTATCAAGTGACGGTTCCACCTGAAGACGGAGGCTTGTGTTGCCTCCGAAACGTCGTGATTTCTATTTATTTAATTATTATTTTTATGTTACTTTTTTTTTACCTACGTGACTTTACCGAAAAAAACCCCTAAGAATATGAATCCTTGAAGTCACAAACGCTTCAAATCTAGACTTTCGTTTGTGGCCAGGTCGCTTCTGACAACAGAGCATTGTAGCTCAGTGAACCTGACCTGGTAAAATAAAATAGTTCATAGTTTAGTTTAAATTACGCCAACGACACATAACTACACTCTAACCACGATTAACCACGCGGCCTTCTTGCACCACAACCACCCAACCACAACTGCACCTCCACCTTGCACCACCTCCCACCAACTTCCATCATCAACTGGCATCGACAGGAGTGGTGAAGTATGGTCAAAACACCCCCACTCTCTTCTCCCCCTCCTCCATACCGCGACGGCAATGTTGGGGAGGGCTTCGCTGCCAGATCTGCCCATGTACGTCCACGTGCAGTGGTCATCGCCTTCCGGTTGGCGAACACAAACCATATGAGGTCACTCTCGTCACACGCGCCGTGCGCTTGCCGCAGATGAACCCACCAGAGCTCGCCGATCTCGTACAAGGAGCTCAAAGCATCACCACCGCCATCATCACCATAATCACCATGATCATCACCATCATCACCACCACCATCATCACCATAATCACCATGATCATCAAAATCATCACCACCGCCATCATCACCATAATCACCATGATCATCATCACCACCATCATCATCACCACCATCATCACCACCACCATCATCACCACCACCATCACCATCATCACCACCACCATCATCACCATAATCACCATGATCATCACCATCATCACCACCACCATCATCACCATCACCACCACCATCACCATCATCACCATCATCACCACCACCATCATCATCACCATTATCACCACCATCATCACCATCATCGCCACCACCATCACCACCACCGCCATCATCACCACCATCATCACCACCACCATCACCACCACCATCATCACCATCATCATCACCATCATCATCATCACCACCACCATCATCATCACTATCATCACCACCATCATCATCACCACCACCATCATCACCACCACCATCATCAACACCATCATCACCACCACTGCCATCATCACCACCATCATCACCACCACCATCACCACCACCATCATCACCATCATTATCACCATCATCATCATCACCACCACCATCATCATCATCACCACCATCATCACCATCATCACCACCATCATCACCATCATCACCACTATCATCCTCACCACCACCACCACCACCATCACGCGAACTGCGGTGGTCATCCTCGTAGCAGCAGCGGCGGCTTCTGGCTGCTCGACATCGAACAAAGGCGGCGGTCACCGCATCGCGCGGCGCTTTCAGATGCGCTCCTGCGGCCGTCTGGAACGCTCTTCCCACCGATATTAGAAAGCCGCTGGGAGCTATTTCACTTGAACATCATCATCTAGATTGACAAACTGATTTCTTCAGAACTGTTTGTTTGTGGTTTGGTGTATTGTCCTTCCCCGAATAGCGCAGTGGGCTACGTACGGTGCGAAAGAAGTGCAATGTACATACAGCGGTGGATTGACAGAAGAGTCTGTGAGATAATGAAGAGTATTTTTTTAAAGACCGGGCATGCAATTAATCTTCCGTGGAGCCATGCCCCGTAGTGAACGCAGTTTGAATAGCATCCGCACCCTCTAATCGAACCGCCTTTGTCTTCCTGGCCTCGCGAGACGGAGCCGCGGAGAGCCACTCGCCTGACATTGAGATTCCACACCTCATTAGCGAGGAGGAGGAGGAGATGGGGGAGGGGGGAGGGGGGCAGTGATGGAGGACGCGGAATAGACGAGGCCAGGGAGGATTGGGCGGGCATCGAAGTGGGATGAGGGTCGAGGGGGAGGAGGGGTGGAGGAGTGGGAGGTTGGATCGGGAAATAGGAGATGTATAAGAGTTTGGAGGATGAGGGTAGAGATGAGGAGGAGGAGGGGTGGGTGAGTGGGAGGAGGATGGGAAGAAGAGGAGATGCGGTATAGAGGAGGAGGATAGAGGAGGATGGAGCCCGAGTCGCGTGCCCGCGTCTGTAAGCGAAGAGCGGGTTAGGAATATTGTTGTTGTTATTATACTTGTGTGTGTGTGTAGGTCGACTCGGCCGTAAATGAGTAAGTTCCTAGTGCGATGTGTAAGTACAAGCACTCGGGAGACGGGCGGCCGAGCGTGATATTGGCCACCCACCCCCTCGTGTGTTGTTCCGGCCTTTGTAGGTGCCACTTTATAGGTGCCACTTTATAGGTGCTACTCTGTAGGTGCTACTCCATAGGTGTTACTTTAATAGGTGCTACTCGCTAACAGCACTTGCCCCAGCAGTAGGTGAAAGGTTATACGGGAGGGGGGGGGTCTATGGCTTTGTATTCGTCGCCTGATGAAGCTAGTTGTAATTACTGGCGAAACGTCGTACTCAGATTGTAAATGTTGTGGCTTGGCTCTCCAACACACCGGTGTGCTGTACCAGTATACTACACTACACTATACACTACACTATACACTACACACTAATGCTGTACTACTGACGAATTGGCCACGTTCTGTTTACGTGACAACCCTTACTAGTTGGCTGTGTCGGGTGGTGGCGGGTTTAACGACACATTTCTATTTTCGCGATCTAAATCCAAAAAAAACCTATATTATGGATGTGTATTCGTGTTTAAGTGCTTATGTGTGGATAGTGTGAGGAGCTCACAGATCATTGAAAGATATGGACATAATTCTCATCGGTGAGCGCCTCCGGCAGGCGAAGCTGCGTTGGCTGGGTCATGTAGCCCGCATGCCCAGCCACCGCATGCCCAGACAGCTTCTGTTTTGCCGGATCGAGGGGGCTAAACGGGCGCGGCACGGGCTAGAGAAGAGATGGAGTGATGTGGTACAGGAGGATGTGGAGCTGAGTGGACTTGCCGATGACTGGTACCAGCGGTGACAAGATCGGCCTCTGTGCAGGAGGCTCGTGAAGGACGCTACTGGGCAGTTGGAGGCAGTCGCCCTCCAGCAACAACGGAGGGCGGAAGAGCGACGCTCACAACAACGAGCGGAGCGCCGGGTGATTAAATCTCAACAAGTTTGTACTATAGGGAACACGGGTGGTGCATCTACCAGTCATCTCACTCAGTCAACCCACGGCACCTGAGTCTGTCCCGTGACCTACCAGCAAGCCGTCGGCCTGTTCACGTGACCTCAAGGTGCACCGAGCGGTGGTGCAGTGGTTAGTGCATTGCGCTACTAATCCGGCGATCCGAATTCGAGTCCCGCTCACGGCCAACACCAGTGACGATTATCTATGAACCGGTCCTGGGCGTCCCCTAGGTCTACTCAGCCTCAAATGAATAGCTGGGGCTTTGTGTGAACATCGCCACTGGGGAGACAAAGGCGTCCTGGCGTGGTGCTGGCCACCCACCCCGCTGTGTGCGGTGACGTCATTCATAGGTGCTCGCTAACAGCACTTGCCCCAAAAAGTATGTGAAGGCTACACAGGGGATCTTTGTCTTTGTGAGTGTGCGGCGTGTGTGTGCGATGTGTGTGTGTGCGCCATGTGTGTGTGTGCCATGTGTGTGTGCGGTGTGTGTGTGTGCGATGTGTGTGTGCGATATGTGTGTGTGCGATGTGTGTGTGTGTGCGATGTGTGTGTGTGTGCCATGTGTGTGTGTGCGCAGCGCTGCTGTGAATGTAAATCACGGGTCTTTGTGTGGCCGCGCATCACAGAGACGACAGAGAGAGAGAGAGAGACGGGAGACAGAAGAGACGGGGGAGAGAGACGGGGCACGGGAGAGGGAGAAGGGAGAGACGAGAGGAAGACGGGGCACGGGACAGGGGAAGCGTGAGTAGGAGGGGGAGAGGAGGAGGAGGAGAGACCTCGAGAAAGGGAGTCGGAGACGGTGATCGCGAGCCGAGTCTGAGGAGGAGGAGGAGGGGGAGGAGGAGGAGACCGCAAGGACGAGGTGGGAGCGAGAGACGACGGGCCGAGGCAGCGGAACGAGAGACGGGAGCAAGGGAGAGGGAGAAGAGGAGGAGGGGGTGGAGGAGGAGGGAGGAGAGGGTGGGGACAAGGAAGACGAGGGAGAGGCGGAAGGGAGAAAGGGAATAGCTGCGAGTCGGAATCGAGAGCAGCAGAGAGAGAGAGAAGGGGGAGAGGGGGAGGAGAGCGAGCGGGAGACGCGAAATCTCCGGCATGGAGCCCACGTCCTCCCTCACATCCTCCTTCTCCTCGCGGGATGAATGAGTGACGTCCATGCACGAGCCACCACCTCGCCTGCTCCGCCTTGCTCTATCCGCTGCTGCTGCTGCTAACGACGACGCCGCCATCGCCGCCTTCCTTCTGCCAGGAGCGGCCACCAGCCTCTCGCGCCCAGCCGGTGGTGGCGCTTCGCCCCGGCACCCGGCATGGCGTGCTGTACCGGTCGCTGCGCGCTCATCTTCATCTGCTGCCTGCAGATGGTGAGACACGGAGCTATAACGACGGTTACGAGTCGGCGTGAGAGTCAGCGTGAGACTCAGAGTGAGAGTCAGAGTGAGAGTCAGCGTTAGACTCAGAGTGAGACTCAGAGTGAGAGTCAGCGTGAGACTCAGAGTGAGAGTCAGCGTCAGACTCAGCGTGAGTCCACATCACGTACCCTGCTGTATATTTGGAGTTTGCGTGTCTCTCTCTCTCTCTGCTCCCTGTGAGACGGCGTTAAGAGTAATTTAGCAGCTGCTCTACATTTCCACATGACCATGGGCCACTTGGTTGAGCGAGGTGACCATTTGCGATGCTACACAACTCAGCGGTGCCTTAACCTGGCTACTAATTGTGTTTTTTAACAGCAGCAGCAACAGAGATGCGGGTCTGGGCGTGAGTCTCGGCTTGAGACGGCATCGCGAGCGGGTAGCCGATTGTGTCTTCGAGTTGCGCTGTCCCTTTGTGTGCGCCCGTGTGTCTATGATCGTGCTCGCGTGCGTGCTGTGTGTGGGGTGGAGCGGGAGTGTCGTGTGGTGAGCGCGCTGCGCTACGACCCCGACCCCACCGCGACCCCAGTTCGATCCCCACTCACGGCCAGCAACATTGACGATTGTCTGAAGCAGTGCCCGGGCCTCCCTGAGGTCGACTCAGCCTCAAATGAGTACCTGGCGCGGTGTGTAAACGTCACCGCTGGGGAGACAAAGGCGTGGTGATGGCCACCTATCCCATCGTGGGCCGTGCCGGCCTTCATTGGTGCTACTCGCTAACAGCACTTGCCTCGACAATCTGTAACAGGGTATATAGGGGGATCTTCGTCTGTGTGTATTCTGGATTGATGGATGATCGTAAAATCATGGTGTAGCTTTTCGTGGAGCTTCGTTCACGCAAATGGAATCTCTCGCAATCGCTCAGGAACCACACAGCTGGAAGGCAGCAGCAGCCGGCGCTACCAACACAATTGCCCAAGGTCTGCTGTCCTCGACATACTAAGATGCTCTCAGCCAATTGTACGCGTGCGAGGAGACCGGGGCGGCCCGGAGAAAACCCACGCGTGCGAGGGGGCAACACTCTATCCCATACCGCAGGGACAGATGGAGATTAGTTCGCACTTTGCCGTGACGCCGACAATGGTGTGTGTGTCTGTGGCTGTGTGGCTGTGTGTGTGTGTGTCTGTCTGTGTGTGTGTCTGTCTGTGTCTGTCTGTTTGTGTCTGTCTGTGTGTGTCTGTCTGTGTGTGTGTCTGTATGTGTGTGTCTGCCTGTGTATGTGTGTCTGTGTGTGTCTGTGTGTGTGTCTGTTTTGGTGTATGTGTCCGTGTTGGTATATGTGTCTGTGTGTGTGTCTGTGTGTGTCTGTGCGCGTGTGTGTCTGTGTGGCTGTGTGTGTCTGTGTGTGTCTCTGTGTGTCTGTGTGTTATGTATGAATGTTGTATTGTGCCTGGTGGGGAGCGGTGGCGCAGTGGTTAGCACACGACGCTGACGAACCCCGTGAGGCCTGGGTTCTATTCTCTCTCACGGCCAACATCGGTGACGCAAATCCACTCCCTAAGGTCGCCTCAGCCTCAAATGAGTACCAGGTGCAGTGCACGAGCATCAGAACTGGGGGAGACAAAGGCGACCTGGCGTGATGCTGTGTCCACCCACACTCTCGTTTGCACTACTATCGGCCTTCAGATATTCTCGCGAACAGCACTTTGCCCTACGAGGGCTCTTTGTCCCGTGCGTTGTGCTTAACACGCCGCGTGGTGTCTTTGTCCTTTGCGTTGTGCGGGTGTGTGGGGAGCGGTGGCGCAGTGATTATCGACGCGGCCGATTCGATCGACCGCGTGTCGCCGTGGTCGAATTCGCTCGCGTCCCTTTAAAAATGGCGACACCCCTGTCTCTCGAAGGCGGGAAACCCCAACAAGCCGCGCCCCGTCGTGACGAGTGTGTTGATGCCAGTTACGTCACCAAGTCTCCGGGGTAGTAAGAGGACGGTGGGGGGGGGTAATTTGGATGGTGGGGGAGGTGGGGAATTGCGGTGGGGGCGGAAAGGAGTGGGGGGGGGGACGTAAGGGGGGGGGGGGGTGCGGGGATGAGAGGAGCAGAGGAGAAGCTTCGAGGTGGATGAGAGGGGGTGCGACCTTCGAAGTGGGGGGGGGGAGAAGAGTGATGAGAAGGAGGGGGGGTGAAGATTTTGGGTGGGGGGGGGGCGTGCAATAGGTGGGGGTGGGGCGAGACGCAGAGCGGGGGGGGGGGCGCAGAGGTGGGGGTTGAGAGGGGAGGGGTGTGGGTAATTTTTTGGAAAGCTCCCCGCTTTAATTGTGGGGGCTTATTCATTGATGCTGCCCGTGCCAGGTGTGGTGTTTTACAGTGGCTACTGACAGCGCCCGTGGGTTGATATTGAGAGGGAGTGGAGCTGACGCAGAAGGGCAAATGTTCTATTAGCAGGCTGGCTCACGTGTGTGTGCGATTGTGAGCCCAGCGCAGCGAGGTTGAGAGTTTCACCCATCTCTGTGTGATCCACCAACCCTTGTGAAGCTAACAGAGGGCCAGGTACCAGGAATGGAACCTTCGTCTGGATGTGTGGTTGGTAATCTGACAGTAAGGCCACCGGGCCGATCATGAACTCACGTATCACGCACCCAACACTCACACATCACTCACCCTCCACTCACCCACCACTCACCCATCACTCACCCTCCACTCACCCACCACTCAACAACCACTCACTCACCACTCACCCATCACTCACTCACTCACCACTCACCCATCACTCACCCATCACTCACTCACCCATCACTTACCCATCACTCACTCACCCACCACTCACTCACCACTCACCCATCACTCACTCACCTACCACTCACCCACCACTCACCCACCACTCACCCAAGCCACGATGCACGCGGCATTTAGCGAGGTGATGCCACCAACTATCTGAGAGTGTGGTCGAGTGTGCCTTTGTGTCTTCATGATGGTGGGAAGACAAAGGTGGCCGGGCGTGGTGTTGGTTGGCCACCCATCCCGTCGCGTGCCACGAGGGTGTTGAATGTGTGGAGTTTGTATTCTCTCCTCCTGTTCTGCATGGATTTCCTCCGGGGTTATCCCGCACACAGACAAACAATGTAACATCCAAATTACCTGAAAATTATCAATGTTGGCCGTGAGTTGGAATCGCACTCGGGTGGCTATGAGGTCTGCAACCTTCCCAGTACGCTAACCACTACACAGCGAGACAGGATGGTACAGACGAGGCAGAACACTTCAAACGAGTCAGAACAATACAAACGAGACGGAACAATTCAAACGAGACAAACAATACAAACGAGACGGAACAATACGAACGAGACGGAACAATACAAACGGGACAGAACAATACAAACGAGACAGAACACTTCAAACGAGACAGAACAATACAACCGAGACAGAACAATACAAACATGACAGAACAATACAACCGAGACAGAACAATACAAACGAGACAGAACAATACAACCGAGACAGAACAATACAAACGAGACGGAACAATACAAACGAGACAGAACAATACAAACGAGACAGAACAATACAAACGAGACAGAACAATACAAACGAGACTGAACAATACAAACGATACAGAACAATACAAACGAGACAGAACAATACAAACGAGACAGAACAATACAAACGAGACGTAACAAAACAAACGCTGTAGATAATGATTATGTAGGAGTAACGATGATGACGGTGAAGATGATAATGATTCCTTCCGAACAAGCAGTGCAGAGGAGCGAGATGTTAACTCCCTCGCCTGGTGTGCAGGAGGTCGTGGGTTCGATCCCGACCCTTGACGCCTGCTGCTGTATATTTGGAGTTTGTGTGTCTCTCTCTCATCATCATCACGGTGGCTAGGAGATGTTAACTCCCTCGCCTGGTGTGCAGGAAGTCGTGGGTGCGATCCCGACCCTGACGCCTGCTGCTGTATATTTGGAGTTTGCGTGTCTCTCTCTCTCAGCATCATCACGGTGGCTAGGAGATGTTAACTCCCTCGCCTGGTGTGCAGGAGGTCGTGGGTTCGATCCCGAACCTGACGCCTGCTGCTGTGTATTTGGAGTTTGCGTGTCTCTCTCATCATCATAACGGTGGCTAGGAGATGTTAACTCCCTCGCCTGGTGTGCAGGAAGTCGTGGGGTTCGATCCCGACCCTGACGCCTGCTGCTGTATATTTGGAGTTTGCGTGTCTCTCTCATCATCATAACGGTGGCTAGGAGATGTTAACTACCTCGCCTGGTGTGCAGGAGGTCGTGGGTGCGATCCCGACCCTGACGCCTGCTGCTGTATATTTGGAGTTTGCGTGTCTCTCTCTCTCAGCATCATCACGGTGGCTAGGAGATGTTAACTCCCTCGCCTGGTGTGCAGGAGGTCGTGGGTTCGATCCCGAACCTGACGCCTGCTGCTGTGTATTTGGAGTTTGCGTGTCTCTCTCATCATCATAACGGTGGCTAGGAGATGTTAACTCCCTCGCCTGGTGTGCAGGAAGTCGTGGGGTTCGATCCCGACCCTGACGCCTGCTGCTGTATATTTGGAGTTTGCGTGTCTCTCTCATCATCATAACGGTGGCTAGGAGATGTTAACTACCTCGCCTGGTGTGCAGGAGGTCGTGGGTGCGATCCCGACCCTGACGCCTGCTGCTGTATATTTGGAGTTTGCGTGTCTCTCTCTCTCTCAGCATCATCACGGTGGCTAGGAGATGTTAACTCCCTCGCCTGGTGTACAGGAGGTCGTGGGTTCGATCCCGACCCTGACGCCTGCTGCTGCTGTATATTCGGAGTTTGCGTCTCTCTGCCCGTGATCGCGTGGATTTTTTTTCTCTTGGGGCCCTCCGATTTGTTTTCCTCTCCATATTAAAAAAAACACCACAACACATCACGCTTGTAGAGTATCTGGCTACTGCTATGAATGACCCACGTGACGATGAGTCCACGTGCTTGAGCCCTCATCTGTGGTAGCCAGGGTCGCTCCTGATAAAAAGAAAAGAGAGCTCCATGGCTCAGTGGGGGCCTTCCTTACCTGGGTAAAATAAAAAACAAATAGTTGATAGCTTTTGTAAAAATGCTCCGAGTCTTTGGGTGGCGACTCCCCAAGCAGATGTTGGGACCCCCCCCCCCCCCCTAGGGAGGAGGAGGAGGAGGGCCGCTCTGTTTATTTTTCCTGGGCGAAAAATTCGTCTCAAAACAGCACGGGGCCGACTTTCCTCCCTCCCTCCCTCTCCACACAGCCTTCTCCTCTTACCCCCCTCTCTTTCTCTCTCGCTTCAAAGACAAAGATCCCCCGTGTAGCCTTAACACACTGTTGGGGCAAGTGCTGTTAGCGAGTAGCAGCGCCTATACGGGCCGGGACGGTACACGAGGGGGTGGGCGGCCAGCACCACGCCCGGCCGCCTTTGTCTCCCTCGTCGAGATGTCTATTTTTTTACACACCGCAGCAGGTACGCATTTGAGGCTGATTCGACCTAGGGAAGGCCCAGGACCGGTTCGGATATTCGTCACTGGTGTTGGCCGTGAGAGGGAATCGAACTCGGGTCGTCGGGTTTGGAGCATAGCGCGCTAACCGCTGCACCACCACTCTCTTCTACTTATCCACACATCTCCCTCTCTACCCTCTCCATCTCTCTCCTCACATCTCCCCATCATATCTCCCCCCCCCCCTTCTCTGCGGCTCTCTCTCTATACATCTCCCCACATATCTACTACTTCTTAAACACTCTCTCTCCTTCTCTCTCCATACCCTCTTCTCTTAAACACCAACTCTCTCAGTCTCGAAATCTCTCCGGGTGTCTGCTCACATCCCTGTCCCTATGATTCACACTCTCCCTGTTCTTCCCTTTATATCCATGATCATCTCCACGTTTCTCTCTGATCATCTCCTCCCAACGTATACTTTTTAATAGTATTTAATAAACATCTCTCTCCATCTCTCTCCATCCCACTCGACATAATTCTCTCCTTCTCAGTCCCTCTCCCTTCTCTCCCCCCTCCCCACACACCCCACCTCCCCCTCCCCCTCTTCTTCCGTAGACTAATTCCCATAATTTGTTTCAGACGCAATTCAAGTCGCACTGTGCCTCTGAGGACACAGACCATTTTTCGACTTCCGTACCCTGCTGATCAACGGAATAGCACGGTTGGCTTCTCACGGTGCGAAAGAAGTTCAACATGCTTACATACACGACAAAACTAGTTAGACCATTGGAAAATGAATGTTCTAGTTGTATACACGTGTGTCGATGTAGAGCGGCGTTCATGCGAATTGCATCTCTCACAAGGCAGCAGCACCAGCCGAGCGGCAACCAGCCGGCGCTACCAACAATTGCTCGAGCTCTGCGCTCCTCTATATAGTAAGATGTTTTCCAGTCAATACACGAGCGTCTGTACACGTGGACAACCCACACGTGCGAGGGAGCAACACTGTATCCCCATGGCAACGGGACAGATGGATATTCGTCTGCGCTTCGCTGCACCGACCTCTGCTGGCACGCCAGGGTATGGCACATCCTCGATAAAGTCACCTAGAAGGGAAGTAATAAAATAATAAAAAATAAAACATAATAAAATAATTCTCACGACGTTTCGGCCACAACGCAAGCAGCCGTCCTCAGGTGGCTGCTTGCGTTGTGGCCGAAACGTCGTGAGAATTATTTTACTATGTTTTATTTGTATTATTTTATTACTTCCCTTCTACGCGACTTTACCGAAAGAACCAAGAAGATGAATCCCTGCAGCAGTCACGAAAGCTTCAAATCGAAACATCCTCGATAGTTAAGAAACATTAGGATCAGTGTTGAGTGTTCTTACATGTATTGTACGCCTGTACGTTGAGCCTGTTTCGCACCGTACGTAATCAACCGTGCTCATCGGAGGTGCGGGAAACGTCACGTAGAAAGGGGGGGGGGGGTGTGTACATGCAACGCGCTATGAACCCGGCCACCCGAGTTCAATTCACATTCACGGCTAACATCAGTAGCGAGTGGGCATTTTGGATCCGATTCTGAGCCTGCCGCTACGTCGACTCGGCCTTAACTGAGCGCCATGCGCGGTGTGTACACAGCTGGTGCGTGTGTGTGTGTAGCCCCTGCTCCGTAGGTGCACAATGCTTGCTAACAAACGGCACTTGCCCGAACAGCATGGACGGCTATACGAGGTGGGGGGGGGGGGCTTTGTCTTTGTTTGCGGCGTCATCGCTGTCAGCCTCAATGACTGGTGGGTGATGTGAGCGCGCGCGGGCAAGGGGAGAGCGAGCGCCGTCGTCGTTAGAAGCTCAACAGCTGCGACCCACAGAGACGAAGAGAGAGAGAGGGGGGGGAGAGCGTGAGTCTCCGCAGTGGAGAGAGAGGGAGAGGAGAGTGTACGTTGACTGTTCCTCCCAAAGGGAGATGCTCTTCCGGAGTGGCTGCCTAACGCAGAGAGAGTTTCGTGATGGCCGTGGCAACGGGAGGGAGGGAGGAGGGGTGTTGTTCTTTGCAATTGTAACGGAGACGTTTTAGCCCACTGGCCTTGTTCAGGGCATGTGGGAACGGCGGTGAGGGGGGGGGGGGGGTGGACGAGTGATAGAAGAGAGATGAGAAATGTAGATGGGGAGAGAGAGGCGGGAAGATAAGAGGGGATGTGTAGGTACAGTCGACACGAGCCAATGCTGTTTAGTTTGCGAGTGCCTATTAGGCGGCATGGCCCGGGGCACGTCACGGGCAGAAGGGATTGACGGTCGATGGACGAGAGGCCAGCCAGAGGTAGCCAACGAGAAATTGGAATCGGCCAATAACTCCCACGGTGATAGCAGCATGGACCCTGCACGCTGCGAATCTTGTGCGTTGTGGGGAACGGTGGCGCAGTGGTTAGCGCCGCCGGTCCCCGCCGCCGGGCACCAATACGACAGTGGCGATGATCTCAACCGCTCCTGGGTCTCCCTTAGGTCGACTCAACCTCAAGTGAATACCCGCTGCGCGTGCGTGCGTGTGAAGGTCAGCACTGGGAGGCGAGAGACAAAGCCGATCGGGCGTGGTGCTGGCCACCCACCCCTTCCTCGTGTGCCGTGCCGGCCTTCATAGGAGCTGCTACTCGCTGACGGCACTTGCCCCAACAGTCTGTGAAGGCTATACGGGCCATCTGTGTGTGTTGTGTTGCTCGTCTCTTCTCATTGAGATGCAAATGAGGCAGCGGAGAGTTCACGACAGAATGCAAATGCGCGCGACACGAAATAAACACGCGACAATTAGCCTCCTCCACATGCCTGTCCATTCCACATGACGCATTATTTTTTGATAAAAACATTAAAAACAAAAAATCTTTCACGGAGAGGGCCCTTGCCTACGAACATCTGGCAGCTCGCTCGCATTGATCCAAGCGAGCTTGACTCTTGCCGATGAGACACGGCACGTCAATGCCGGTCCAGAAGTTTAGGTCGTCTTGAAATCAGTGCTGCTCAAAGGTTGCACCCCTTCCTGTACGTTCAGTGCGCCTGATGGGATGTGTAAGAAAGACTTTTGTTGTTGTTGTATATATCTATGTTTTACTTGAGCTTGCTAGTGCTGAACCAATGGCAGCTTGAGAGTAGTCACTGCGGCCGATGGGATGTGGTGTCTCGTGGTCGGTGCAGTTTAGTTTGCGATTGCCTATTGAGGCCCAGAAGTGACCACGGCCGACGGTCGAGACTAATTACGGAGCAACAGACGCAAGGGGGGAAAGAAAACGCTCCGGAGAATACGTCCACCAGGGAGACGGAGCGATTAAATCAGCCTCGTGTGAAAGTGCTGGGTGGTTTGTTATGCGTATTCGCTGGATCGTGAGAGGTGGTGACGGCGTGCTTGGGGCTTTCATCCAGCGGTGGATAGAGAATGGACCATGGTGGCGATGTTAATGGAGAGTCCTTTATCTAGCAGTGGATAGATAATGTACAATGATGATGATATTGTGGTGGCCTCCATCCACCAGTGGATAGAGAATGGACCATGGTGGCGATGTTAATGGAGAGTCCTTTATCTAGCAGTGGATAGAGAATGTACAATGATGATGATATTGTGGTGGCCTCCATCCACCAGTGGATAGAGAATGGACCGTGATGGTGATGATGATGGGCAGGCTTTCATTCAGCGGTGGATAGAGTGCGGACCACGATGATGACGGGCAGACCTTCGTCCAGCAGTAGATAGACACTGGATGACTGCGATGGAGCAGCAACTAAAGAGATATCTATATCTATGTATCTATGTAACTGATCGATATATATATCTATGTAACTGATCGATACAAAAAGTAGAGACATCGCATCTCCTCCACCTCTTTCACGCATCTCCTAACCCCTCCCCCTCCCCTCCCTATTGTACCCCCCCCCCACACACACACAGCGGCATATGCTGCATTGTGTAGGCCCGAACGAGTTATTCGTGCCGTGGAGGCTCTGGCAGATGTTAACCCGGGTCCCTGGTGAACGCCGTCGCTTCGCCAACCGCGGCTGAATGCGGTTCCGCGTTATATAGCCTGGGCCCGTCTGTCCGTCCAACAACTCGGGGGGTGGGAGGGAGGGGTGGGGGGGGGGCAGCTGGGCATGAGAACTCTGGTGAAGATAGATGATTCCCACACGAGCGAAAACGTTGGGGTGCCACGGTGGCTAGGAGATGTTAACTACCTCGCCTGGTACGCAGGAGGTCGTGGGTTCGATCCCGACTCTGACGCCTGCTATGAATTTGGAGTTTGCGTGTCTCTCTCTCATCATCATCACGGTGGCTAGGAGATGTTAACTACCTCGCCTGGCACGCAGGAGGTCGTCGTGGGTTCGATCCCGACCCTGACGCCTGCTATGAATTTGGAGTTTGCGTGTCTCTCTCTCATCATCACGGTGGCTAGGAGATGTTAACTACCTCGCCTGGCACGCAGGAGGTCGTCGTGGGTTCGATCCCGACCCTGACGCCTGCTGTGAGTTTGGAGTTTGCGTGTCTCTCTCTCATCATCACGGTGGCTAGGAGATGTTAACTACCTCTCCTGGTACGCAGGAGGTCGTGGGTTCGATCGCGACCCTGACGCCTGCTGTATATTTGGAGTTTGCGTGTCTCTCTCTCCCCCCCCCCCCCCCCGTGGTCGCGTGGATTTTCCTCCGGGTCCTCCAGTTTTTCCCTTCCACATTGAGAGACGTGGCGCGTTTCGAGAGTGTATAGCTGCAATAAATGTCCACGTGATAAGCCCACTTCGTTGAGCTATAATTTGTGATGGCCAGTTGGCTTCTGAAAAAGAGCTGCGTATCTCAGTGGAGCTGGTAAAGTGAAAAAGAACGAGTTTAATGGTTTGGTTGGTATCAAGTTGTGGTTGCTACAATGAATTGCACCGCAGAGGACACAGGGCAAATTATTCATCAATGGGGCTGATAATCCCTCCCTCGCTGCTGGAATGCGCCCCATTATAACGCGGAGCGTGCCTCGTTATAACGTGGAACGTGCCTCGTTATAACGCAGTTTTTGAGCGGTCGACGACAAACCGCTTGTGTTGCCTCCGAAACGCCGTGATTTATTATTTTATTTCTATTATTACTTTTATTCATTTGAATTATATTTTTTTAACCTACGTGACTTCACCGAAAAAACCTAAGACCACGACCTCCTGTATACCAGGCGAGGTAGTTAACATCTCACCACCGTGGTGTCCCTATCACTTTTGCCTGTGTGCAGATATTGTGATTTAAATCGCGGCGACTCAACGTCAGGGATTTCCGCTTGCACTCGAGACTCGTTAACCGACGTGAGCTGTTGCCAGGAGACTGAACTCGGAGGTGGCTGTGTTCATAGCGCGGTGCGCTAACCACTGCACCACCGCTCCCTCCTATCGCTCCGACAATTATTCATATGGCTATCGCATTTAATATGCGTTCACATTGTGGCGAAAGGTCTGCCTCTCTGAGATCTCACAGCCAGACGATAAAAAAACCCAGACGTGATCATTCTTCGTTGTTAATTCTCCGTGGAACAAACGTAGCATAATCTCAACTTTATATGGATATCATCTCATATAAAGGGTTTAATTTATAATAAAGGTAATATGTATAGAGATGAGTTTATGTTTAATGCACTGAATGTGGTCGCGGTTTTTCTTTTTAATTACAGAACGACCTTCAGATGGTCACCAAAGACGCGTGGGCGAGAGGTCTGAGTGTGTGTGCGCGTGATTTGGGGGGAGCGGTGGCGCAGTGGTTAGCGCACTCCCCTCCCAAACCCGAACCAACATCAGTGACGAACATCTGAACCGGTCCCCTGATCCTGGGCCTCCCCTAGATCGACTCAGCCTCAAGTTAGTACTACACCTGCTGCGCTGCGTCAAATACTCGGCACTTGGGGAGAGAGACAAAGGCGGCCGAGCGCTGTGTTCCCCATGCAGGCCACCCACTCGCGTGCCGTCCGAGGTGCTGCTACACACCGACAGAGCACTTGCCCCAACAGCCCGTTACGGCTGGACGGCGCAGTGCCGGATGATCCTAGTAGCACAAGTAGCTACAGGTGTAGTAGCTGCACGTGTAGTAGCTACTGCACGTGTAGTAGCTGCACGTGTAGCAGCTACTACACGTGTAGTAGCTGCACGTGTAGCAGCTACTACACGTGTAGTAGCTACTACACGTGTAGTAGCTGCACGTGTAGTAGCTACTGCACGTGTAGTAGCTGCACGTGTAGTAGCTACTACACGTGTAGTAGCTGCACGTGTAGTAGCTACTACACGTGTAGTAGCTGCACGTGTAGTAGCTACTACACGTGTAGTAGCTGCACGTGTAGTAGCTACTACACGTGTAGTAGCTGCACGTGTAGCAGCTACACGTGTAGCAGCTACTACACGTGTAGTAGCTACTACACGTGTAGTAGCTGCACGTGTAGCAGCTACACGTGTAGCAGCTACTACACGTGTAGTAGCTGCACGTGTAGCAGCTACTACACGTGTAGTAGCTAACTGTGTAGTAGCTAACTGTGTAGTAGCTACACGTGTAGCAGCTACTACACGTGTAGTAGCTAACTGTGTAGTAGCTACACGTGTAGCAGCTACTACACGTGTAGTAGCTAACTGTGTAGTAGCTAACTGTGTAGTAGCTACACGTGTAGTAGCTACGTGTGTAGTAGGAGGGGGGCTTTGTATTTTGTCTTCCCTCTGTTATGATTTTTCAAACGGACAAAATTCTCAGAAAGACAGACAGAGAGCAGTGGCGGTGATGCTGCTGCTGCTACCACTGCCCGCGTCTCCCCCGCCCTGCACCCCCCCCCCGCCACGGGAAGGGGTAAAACAACATTCTGAATAAAACATTTTGCTGGGAATATAACGACGACGACAACAACAATGCCACAAAGCGAGACAAAAGCACAATATTTCATCTCTCAAATCCCTCGGCCCAAGAAGTTGCGCGTCTCTGTAAGACTTCGCTCCTCCACAAGGAAACACCTCGTACGAGATCAGAACACAACGTTTTGCTGGCTGGATAGCAGGCTGGCTGACTGACTGGCTGACTGACTGACTGGCTGGCTGACTGACTGGCTGACTGGCTGACTGGTTGACTGACTGGCTGACTGGCTGACTGGCTTGCTGGCTGACTGGCTGACTGACTGACTGACTGACTGGCTGACTGGCTTGCTGGCTGGCTGGCTGGCTGACTGACTGGCTGACTGACTGACTGGCTGGCTGACTGACTGGCTGACTGGCTGACTGGCTGACTGGCTGACTGGCTGACTGGCTTGCTGCCTGACTGGCTGACTGACTGACTGACTGACTGGCTGACTGGCTTGCTGGCTGGCTGGCTGGCTGACTGACTGACTGGCTGACTGGCTGACTGACTGGCTGACTGACTGGCTGACTGGCTGACTGGCTGACTGGCTGGCTGACTGGTTGGCTGACTGACTTGCTGGCTGACTGGCTGACTGACTGGCTGACTGGCTGACTGACTGGCTGGCTGACTGACTGACTGACTGGCTGGCTGACTGACTGGCTGACTGGCTGACTGGTTGACTGACTGGCTGACTGGCTGACTGGCTTGCTGGCTGACTGGCTGACTGACTGACTGACTGACTGGCTGACTGGCTTGCTGGCTGGCTGGCTGGCTGACTGACTGGCTGACTGACTGACTGGCTGGCTGACTGACTGGCTGACTGGCTGACTGGCTGACTGGCTGACTGGCTTGCTGGCTGACTGGCTGACTGACTGACTGACTGACTGGCTGACTGGCTTGCTGGCTGGCTGGCTGGCTGGCTGGCTGACTGACTGACTGGCTGACTGGCTGACTGACTGACTGGCTGACTGGCTGACTGGCTGACTGGCTGGCTGACTGGTTGGCTGACTGACTTGCTGGCTGACTGGCTGACTGACTGGCTGACTGGCTGACTGGCTGACTGACTGGCTGGCTGACTGACTGACTGACTGACTGGCTGACTGGCTTGCTGGCTGACTGGCTGACTGACTGACTGACTGGCTGACTGGCTTGCTGGCTGGCTGGCTGGCTGGCTGACTGACTGACTGGCTGACTGGCTGACTGACTGGCTGACTGACTGGCTGACTGGCTGACTGGCTGACTGGCTGGCTGACTGGTTGGCTGACTGACTTGCTGGCTGACTGGCTGACTGACTGGCTGACTGGCTGACTGGCTGACTGGCTGACTGACTGGATGGCTGACTGACTGGCTGACTGACTGGCTGGCTGACTGGCTGGCTGACTGACTGGCTGGCTGACTGGCTGACTGGCTGACTGACTGGCTTGCTGGCTTGGCTGGCAGGTTGACTGACAGGCTGGCTTGGTTCGCTGGCTAGGTTGGCTAGCTGGCTGGGACGGACGGTCACGTTCAGAGGACTTTCGCGTTGCTGGCAGCGTGTTAATAAAAACGAAAATTAAAGTTCAACACATTCTGTTTGGAACCGGTCACCGCTTCTGGTGGAACTTGAGTCTCGGGAGGAGGTGGTTGTACCCACACTTTACCCCACCAGCACGCGACATGCCGGTCGACTCACTGTGCTGTGACTGTGGGGCGCACAGAGGCCGTGACGGTGGATGGCGTGGGGCGTGGGGGAGGCGGTGTAGGAGCTTGCACCAATGTGTCGGCTGCCGCGTCGGGAGGTCGAGTCGGCGACCTCTGGGTTGCATGTCCAGCGCGCGCTGACCAGCGCCTGGCGGCAGCGGCCAAAGGGTCACGTGTACGAACACCTGATTGTTGAAAGATATTCGAAAATGATTCCGTGGTCCACCAACCCTTCGTTCTAAATGTACACGTGTGTACGTTGAACTTCTTTCGCGCCGTACGTAGCCAACCGTGCTAATCGGGGGTTCGCGGGGGGGGAAGACAAAGGCGGCCGGGTGATGTGTTTCCCACACCACCCCTCTCGTGTGTCGGTACAGCCTTCGTAGGCGCGCCCGAACGAACACCATTTGCCCCAACAGTCTAAAGGCTCTGTGGGTGCGGTGGGGGGGGGGGGCTGATACAGCGTGTGTGTGTTGAATTTCTTTCCCACCGTACGTAAGCCAAACCGTGCTAACGCGTTTGCGTGTGTGCGATATGAACGGCCTGCATAGGTGCTCCGATAACATTTCTGAATAGGCAGGGCGTTGAAGGGAGGTGGTGGCGGCGGGGGGGGGGGACGTAGCCTTGCACGCGCACGTGTGCGAGTCGCCGTGTCCGTGCAAGGTGCAGGACGCGCGCGGTGTCACTGCGTGCTCTGCCTTGCGTGGATCAGGGTCACCGAGGTGCTGCTGTCTGTCTGTCTGTCGATATGATGATGTGCGTTGTGCTGCTGCTGCTGTGTGGGGTGGGAGGGTCGCAGGGCGGACTTTGTCGAGAGGTGTGTTCCCCTTCTGCTTTCATGTGTATGGCCGGCATTGTGCGCGTATCTGTGTGTGTGTGTGCGTATCTTTGTGTGTGTGTGCGTATCTTTGTGTGTGCGTGTGCGTATCTCTGTGTGTGTGTGCGTATCTTTGTGTGTGTGTATCTTTGTGTGTGTGTGTGTGCGTATCTTTGTGTGTGCGTGTGCGTATCTTTGTGTGTGTGTGTGTGTATCTTTGTGTGTGTGTGTGTGTGCGTATCTTTGTGTGTGCGTATCTTTGTGTGCGCGTATTGTTGTGTGTGTGCGTATCTTTGTGTGTGTGCGTATCTTTGTGTGTGTGCGCGTATCTTTGTGTGTGCGTATCTTTGTGTGTGTGTGTGTATCTTTGTGTGTGTGTGTGTGCGTATCTTTGTGTGCGCGTATCTTTGTGTGTGTGCGTATCTTTGTGTGTGTGCGTATCTTTGTGTGTGTGCGCGTATCTTTGTGTGTGTGTGCGCGTATCTTTGTGTGTGTGTGTGCGTATCTTTGTGTGTGTGTGTGTGCGTATCTTTGTGTGTGTGTGTGCGTATCTTTGTGTGTGTGTGTGCGTATATTTATGTGTGTGCGCGTATCTTTGTGTGTGCGTGTGCGTATCTTTGTGTGTGTGTGTGCGTATCTTTGTGTGTGCGCGTATCTTTGTGTGTGTGTGTGCGTATCTTTGTGTGTGTGCGTATCTTTGTGTGTGTGAGTATCTTGTGTGTGTGTGTGCGTATCTGTGTGTGTGTGTGTCCGCGTGCCACTGTGCGTGGGGAGCGGTGGCGCAGCGGTTAGCGCTACGATGCGCTACGAACCCGAGCCACCCGAGTTTGATTCCCGCTCACGGCCACCAACACCGGTGACGATTATTTGAACCGATCCTGGGCCTCCCCTACGTCGACTCAGCCTCAAATGAGTACCTGGTGCGGTGTGTAAACATCACCACTGGGGAGACAAAGGCGGCCAGGCGTGGTGCTGGCCACCCACCCCCTCGTGTTACCGTGCCGGCCTTCATAGCTGCTCGCTAACAGCACTTGCCCCAACAGTCTGTTCAGGCTACACGGGGGGATCGTTGTCTTTGTGTGTACACAGGCTTAGCCTCACATCACACACTCTCCCCACCGCCCTCCCACCGCTCCCCCCCCCGTCTCCGTGATTTGTTTCCATGACAACGGCGCAGAGCGACCCACGCAATGCGAGGGTCCGTCACTGGGGAGGGAGGGGAGGGGCCGGGGGGAGGGGCGGGGCCGGGGGGGAGTTGTAATTCTGCAGGGTGAGGATGCTGTTCACCCTCTAAATAAGAATGCCCCTCAGTCATAGGGCTATATATGAGTCCATGGGTCTCTGTGTGAGTCTATGGGTCTCTGTGTGAGTCTGTGGGTCTCTGTGTGAGTCTATGGGTCTCTGTGTGAGTCTATGGGTCTCTGTGTGAGTCTGTGGGTCTCTGTGTGAGTTTATGGGTCTCTGTGTGAGTCTATATGTCTCTGTGTGAGTCTATGGGTCTCTGTGTGAGTCTATGAGTCTCTGTGTGAGTCTGTGGGTCTCTGTGTGAGTCTATGGGTGTCTGTGTGAGTCTGTGGGTCTCAGTGTGAGTCTATGGGTTTCTGTGTGAGCCTCAGGCATAGACAGAGGAGAAGGGCCTGGACTTGAACCAGCAACGCACGGCTTGGGTAGGGAGTTCGAGGCGATGGGGTCAGCAGAGGAGAATGAGCGACCCCCCCAATGAGCGGAGGTCGACCGGGGACTTAGAGAGAGCATCCACTACTGGATCGTCCGTCTCGTTTGTGTTGTTCCGTCTTGTTCGTATTGTTCCCTCTCGTTTGTATTGTTCAGTCGTGTTTGTATTGTTCTGTCTCGTTTGTATTGTTCTGTCTCGTTTGTATTGTTCCATCCCGTTTGTATTGTTCTGTCTCGTTCGTATTGTTCTGTCTCGTTCGTATTGTTCTGTCTCGTTTGTATTGTTCCGTCTCATTGACATTGTTCTGTCCCGTTTGCATTGTTCCATCCCGTTTGTATTGGTCCGTCCCGTTTATATTGTTCCGTCTCGTTTGTATTGTTTAGTCTTGTTTGTATTGTTCTGTCTCGTTTGTATTGTTCCGTCTCATTTGTATTGTTCTGTCCCGTTTGTATTGTTCCATCCCGTTTGTATTGTTCCATCTCGTTTGTATTGTTCCGTCTCGTTTGTATTGTTCTGTCCCGTTTGTATTGTTCCGTCTCGTTTGTATTGTTCTGTCTCGTTTGCATTGTTCCATCTGGTTTGTATTGTTCCGTCTCGTATTGGCAGAGGGAGCAGAAGTTGGGTGGTAGGGGCGGAGCAACGCGTTTTGAGTGGTGCTGTTTCATAGAAGCCCTGAACAAGGACCGTCGCCCGAAACGTCGCCTCCTATGCGCTATATCGTTTGCATTTCCGAACCACGGTCGCATGATTGACGAACGTGTTGGGTTTTTTCAACAAGGGACGGCTCCGGTTGGGACCATTGATCCGTCTGCCCTAGTAAATATTTAATCCATTAAACACAGGGGTCAGAGGTGAAGAGAGCTGAGTTTGATTCATCACCCAGACAGACCGAATTGATTGGACTCTGGGCTATGTTTAAGATAACAATCAATACTTACTATAAATAATCATACTTGTGATAACACGTAGTATCATACATCGCAATAATATCATTGGATTGCCCAGTAGAGCCTCACCCGAGACTGGTTCTAAAGAACCCCCGACTCTGTTGAGATCTTTAGGTCAACTTACTCACAAGTTTCGCTCGACCAGTATCATTCATCGTCAAGTGGTTTGGGTTAGTTCGCGTAGAAGGGGAAAAAATAAAATAATGTTGTTTCCCTTCTGCGTGACTTTACCGAAAGAACCAAGAATATGAATCCCTGCAGTCACGAAAGCTTCGAATCAATATTTGGTTTGGGTTAGTCCGCGTAAACTTTACGCCGTGAAGAAACAAAACATATATTAATACCAATCTGTGTCGTGTGACCCCCACCTCCACCCGACACAGCCAACCAGTAAGGTCTGTCACGTGACCAAAACGTACCGATCGCGTCCAATGTTCCGTGACACAGCCCCCACCAGCGGCGGTTGTGCGTCAGAGAGCAACCCCACGTCACAATTGGGACACTTTGACGCGTCGCTCGCGATCACAACAACAACAACCACAACCACCACCACAACCACCACAACCACCACAACCACCACCACCACCAGCAGCAGCAGCAGCGTGGTTGTCGTCAGGGTTTAAAGTGGCAGAGGAGGCGATGCCATCACCACGCGCACGCTCCAAGCGCCTACACCCCAGGGTGGTTAATGTGTCCAGGTGCATTGTAACGCGTTATGTTAATATGACATTATGCAGTGCGTGTTACCCATTGGGTTAGGGTTAATGATAATTAATCAATATAATGGCATGAATAGGCATGCAATTAACGGTGTTTGTGTTGCGTTGCAGGAGCCGTCGTGTGCGTGCTTTGGCTGCGCTGTTGCACTCGCATTTCTATTTGAAATGTGCAATTATTGATGACGCCTTCAATGAAGGGCTGCTGCTGCTGCATTGGGAGTGAAATTGTGGATTTGCAATCCCGACGGCGTCGATTCGATGTCCATCTCCCGGTGCGGCAGCTGAAGCAGCAGCAGAGTGCACGGTCTCTTCTGTTGTTGTTTTTGTTCTTGTTGTTGTTGTTGTTGTTTAAAACCTCCCCTGCCGTTGTGTCCACCAAGCAGACGAAATGGGTTCACCACGGGAGGACGGAGGCGGATGGGGGGTGGAGGAGGAGGGAGAACGGTGGATGATGATGGTGGAGGGTTAAGGGTGGATGATGAAGGAGGAGGTGGAGGAGGAGACGGGTGGAGAATGGTGGATGATGATGGTGGAGGGTTAAGGGTGGATGATGAAGGAGGAGGTGTAGAATGGTGGATGATGATGGCGAAGGGTTAAGGGTAGATGATGGAGGAGGTGTAGAATGGTGGATGATGGAGGAAGAGGGTTAAGGGTGGATGATGAAGGAGGAGGTGGAGGAGGTGGAGGAGGGTGGAGAATGGTGGATGATGGAGGAGGAGGTGGAGAATGGTGGATGATGGAGGAGGAGGGTTAAGGGTGGAGGAGGTAGTAGAGGGTGGCGCGAGAGACGAGGCGGCGGCAGTGACATTAGTATGCAGGCTGGAGCACCCTCGGTGCTCAATTGCTTGAGCCCAGAGCTCTTCCTTTAATCTGCACAACTTTTGCTTTTCAAGGCGTGCGTGTGTGTGTAGGTGTGTGTGTGTGTGTAGGCGTGTGTGTGTGTGTAGGCGTGCGCGTGTGTGTGTAGGCGTGCGTGTGTGTGTAGGCGTGTGTGTGTGTGTAGGCGTGTGTGTGTGTGTGTAGGCGTGCGTGTGTGTGTGTGTGTGTAGGCGTGCGTGTGTGTGTGTAGGCGTGCGTGTGTGTGTAGGCGTGCGTGTGTGTGTGTAGGCGTGCGTGTGTGTGTAGGCGTGCGTGTGTGTGTGTAGGCGTGTGTGTGTGTGTAGGCGTGCGTGTGTTTGTGTGTAGGCGTGTGTGTGTGTGTGTGTAGGCGTGCGTGTGTGTGTGTAGGCGTGCGTGTGTGTGTGTAGGCGTGTGTGTGTGTGTAGGCGTGCGTGTGTTTGTGTGTAGGCGTGTGTGTGTGTGTGTAGGCGTGCGTGTGTGTGTGTAGGCGTGCGTGCGTGTGTAGGCGTGCGTGCGTGTGTGTAGGCGTGCGTGTGTGTGTATAGGCGTGCGTGTGTTTGTGTGTAGGCGTGCGTGTGTGTGTAGGCGTGTGTGTGTGTTTGTGTGTAGGCGTGCGTGTGTGTGTAGGCGTGTGTGTGTGTTTGTGTGTAGGCGTGTATGTGTCTGTAGAGGGTAGCGGTCGTGTAGCAGTTCGTGCGCTGCGCTACGCCCAAAAATCGATTCCCACTCACGTTCAACGATTATTATCTGAACTGGTCGTGGGCCTCTCCTAGGTCGAATCAGTCTCAAATGAGTCCCTGGTGCGGTGTGTAGTAAACATCGCCACCGGGGAGACAAAGGCGGCCGGGCAAAGTGCTGGCCACCCACCCCCCTCGTGTTCCGTGTTGGCCTTAACGGTACTCGCTAGCAGCACTTGTCCCAACAATCTGTTTAAGGCTATACGGGGGATCTTTGGCTTGTATGCAAATGTATTAGCACTACTAGTGACTGGGTGGTGAGTGTTAGAGCTAGGGGTTAGTACTAGTAGCTGGTGGGTGTTAGAGCTAGGGGTTAGTACTAGTGACTGGGTGGTGAGTGTTAGAGCTAGGGGTTAGTACTAGTGGTGGTGAGTGTTAGAGCTAGGGGTTAGTACTAGTGACTGGGTGGTGAGTGTTAGAGCTAGGTCTTAGTACTAGTGGTGGTGAGTGTTAGAGACAGGGGTTAGTACTAGTGGTGGTGAGTGTTAGAGCTAGGGGTTAGTACTAGTGACTGGGTGGTGAGTGTTAGAGCTAGGGGTTAGTACTAGTAGCTGGTGAGTGTTAGAGCTAGGGGTTAGTCCTAGTGGTGGTGAGTGTTAGAGCTAGGGGGTAGTTCTAGTTATTCGGGTGACTCTTGCAAATGCGACTTGTATCGTCTCTTGAATTCTCACACTGGGTTATACAGAATCAGCTCGCATCTTGGAGCTTGGATTGCAGGGACATGAGGCTCGCTGCACACGCAACTCATTTATTTGCAGCTGCTTGCGGTGTTTAGTTTGCTGTCCTTCCTAAGCACCTTCGATTAGCGCGGTCGTCTACGTACGGTGCGAAAGAAGTTCTACATAAGAGGGGTTTTTTGTTAGATCGTGTGAATATAAATGTGTCGTTAAACCCGCCACCACCCGACACAGTCAACTAGTAAGGTTTGCCACGTCAACAGAACGTGGCCAATTCGTTACATTTTCAGCACACCGCTGTGTCGGAGAGTAAACCCGCAACATTTGCAATCCGAGTCCGACGTTTCGCCAGTAATTACAACGAGCATCATCAGGCGGACGGCCAGATTTGTGGCGACATCCTCCTGCCTCGGTGTTAAATGGAGGGATCAATGTGATGTCCTTGTTAGCCAATCAGGTGCTAAGGCCGGGGGGTGAATATTTGAATATAAATTATAATAGATACCCATTACCATAATGTACGTTGATTACCCTGTGAATAACCTCTATTACGCATAACATCGGTCGCGAAAGGCTAACAAGGGAATGGCAGCCGGAGTAGAGAAAACCCGCTCGGAGCGACAGCCAATGCGGAGATGGAGCGAAGGAATCGGCTGGTCCGAGGCCGGAGCGAGATGGACTGTTGCTTGTGTTACGATCGTCCCAGTCACTCCCGTCTCGGTGAAATCATAAACGTCGTTCTCTCCAACTCGGAGACATTCACCGAGGAACTCTCAGCGGCGTTCATCACACCTCGAGAGACGCCGCGCCATCTATTGCCATCGCTATTCCATTTACAGCCTCCCCCACCCCACCCCAAATGGAAATCCATTCACATTTATATTCATGTTCATTCATATTTATATTTAGACGCGAACCGAAGTTTCCATGGCGGCGATAACAGAATGTCAATTTAGTCCGAATCCTGGCAGAAATGAAATTAATTGAATTACCGTGCCCTGCCTTGCGGGCACAAACTGCTGCTCGGCTGTTATGGTGTTAAACCACGTGGGGCGCGGGAGTCTCTAGCCAGTCGGCGTGGGTAAAACGTCGCTGTTGCGATTGAAACGTCGCGGGGTTTTTTTGCTTCTAATTTTAAAACTCCTCGTGAGGCTGAGTCCAACTACGGGAGGCCAAGGCAACGGTTCGGTTATAAAACGTCGAACAATGTTGGCTGTGAGCGGGATTGGAACTCGGTTGGGCCTGGCTGGCAGCAAAGTACCAGGCCCTCCCCCCCGTCGGAATAGAGGTTTCTAACCTCAAAGGTTTGTTTTCTTTTACTTTTTTTAACCCGCTTAAATGAAGGTGAAGCAATCTTAAACCACCGCGCCACCGCTCCCAACAGGATGCCCCACGCGTCTCTAGATTGGGCACGGACGCCCGCTTAAAGTTCAAACAAGTTGAGCGTTTTCGGGATAATGACACCGGCCCCCCTGTGATAAATAACCCGGCTAAATCGATACAAAGCGAGAGGGAATCAAACTCACAAATGATACAATTACTCAAATTAACCCACGAACGACGTCGCCCATGCATCACACTCACCGCGCTCATGTACACAACAGAGACAAAGGCGCCCCGTGTAGCCTCTAGCGGACTGTTGGGGCAAGGTGCTGTTAGCAGACGCACCTACGAAGGCCGACACGGCACACAAGGTGGAGGAGTCGACCTAGAGGAGGCCCATGAGCGGTTAAAAATATTCGCCACTGTTTTTGTGTGTATGTATGTTGAACTTCTTTCGCACCGTACGTAGCCAATCGTGCTAATTATTGATCGTGAGTGGGAGTCAAACTCGGGTCGCTGGGTTTTGTCATGCAGCGCATGGACGGATACAGTCTACAGGTTGACACCACAGCACCCACGGGAATATTTAAACAAGCGGGGATATTCAATACAGCAGGGGAAATGCACTTGGAAGTGAAGTGATCAGAACTCAAATTGTGATTTCTGTGGGTGGGTGGGAGCGTAACAAATTAAGGACAATGTTTGTTTTGTAGGCGACCTGGGGTGGCTAGGAGATGTTAACTTACCTCGCCTGGTATTCAGGAAGTCGTGGGTTCGATCCCGACCCTGACGCCTGCTGCTGTATATTTGGAGTTTGCGTGTCTCTATCATCATCACGGTGGCTAGGAGATGTTAACTCCCTCGCCTGGTATTCAGGAAGTCGTGGGTTCGATCCCGACCCTGACGCCTGCTGCTGTATATTTGGAGTTTGCGTGTCTCTATCATCATCACGGTGGCTAGGAGATGTTAACTCCCTCGCCTGGTGTGCAGGTGGTCGTGGGTTCGATCCCGACCCTGACGCCTGCTGCTGTATATTTGGAGTTTGCGTGTCTCTCTCATCATCACGCTGGCTAGGAGATGTTAACTCCCTCGCCTGGTGTGCAGGAGGTCGTGGGTTCAATCACGACCCTGGCGATGCCTTCTGTATAATTGGAGTTTGCGTGTCTCTCTCTCATCATCATCACGGTGGCTAGGAGATGTTAACTCCCTCGCCTGGTATGCAGGAGGTCGTGGGTTCGATCCCGACCCTGACGATGCCTGCTGCTGTATATTTGGAGTTTGCGTGTCTCTCCCTCCTCGTGGTCGCGTAGATTTTTTCTGCGAGTCCTTTCGACTTTTCCCTCCACATTTAGAATCAACATCACGCGTTTAGACAGTGTCTGGCTGCAATACATTTCCACGCGATAAGCCCATTTCGTTGAGCTATCATTTGTGGTGGCCAGGTCGCTTCTGAAAAAGAGCTACATAGCTCAGTGGGCCTTACCTGGTGAAATATAAAAAAAAAACATGTTTCATAGATTAGTTGGTATCAGTTGTTTTGTTTCATCATCTCCGTGACCACGTTCGTGGCCTCGCCAATCCTCTCCCCGCAGGTGGCCGTGCTGGAGCGCCAGGTGTTCGACTTCCTGGGCTACCAGTGGGCGCCCATCCTCGTCAACTTCCTCCACGTGCTCCTCCTCATCCTAGGCCTCTTCGGTACCGTGCAGTGCCGGCCCCGCTACATCGTGCTGGTGAGCGACTCACTCGCGCGTTCACTCACTCACTTGATAACTCGTTCACTCATTCTCTCACCTGATCACTCGTTCACTCACTCACTTGATAACTCGTTCACTCACTCACGTGCCCACTCTCGTTCACTCACTCCCTCACCTGATCACTCGCTCGCTCACTCACTCACTCACGTGCCCACTCTCGTTCACTCACTCACTTCATAACTCGTTCACCCACTCTCTCGCGTGATCACTTGCTTGCTCACTCACGTACGCACTCGTTCACTAAGTAAATCGCCCATTCGTTCACTCAGACTTGTATGCACTCACTCACATGATCACTCGCTTGCACACTTACTCGCTCACTCACGGGCCCAGTGCATGGCGAATATTTAAACCAGTCCTGGCCCTCCCCTCGTTCGACTCAGCCTCACACGAGTACCTGGTGCGGTTTGTAAACACCGTCACTGGGGAGACAAAGGCGGTTGAGCGTGGTTCTGGCCACACCGCCCCCTCATGCGCCACCATTCCGACCTTCACGGGCGCTCGCTAACAGCTCTTGCCCCGACACTCTTTGTGAGCTCCACGGGGGGGGGGTACCTTTGTCTTTGTGCGTGCGCAGTACGCGGCGTGGAGCGTGCTGTGGGTGGCCTGGAACGTCTTCATCATCTGCCTCTACCTGGAGGTGGGAGGCCTCACCAAGGTGAGCGGCCCGCCGCGACTTCACTCCGCACGCGACCCGCGATTTAATTCCACACGACCCATTTTTTCCTTCCAAAGCGTTCGACGTTCCGTATCTCGGCCTGATATTTGAAATTATCCTGAAAATCTGGAGCACATCCCTGTTACGTGTGCGCGTGTCACAGCGTGAGACGGTGTGACACACGCACACACGCACACGCTTGTGGGGAGCGGTGGCGCAGTGGTTATCGCACTGCACTACGAACCGCATTCAATGCCCCACGCACGAACCAGTAACAGTGCGTGGCGAAGATTTTGAATCGCTCCTCAGCCTCCCCTGGGTCGACTCAGCCTCAAATGAGTACAGTACCTGGTGCGGTGTGCGGGTGCGTAACCATCAGCACTGGTGGCCGGGCGTGGTTTTGGCCACCCACCCCCTACTCGCTAACAGCACTTGCCCCAACAGTCCGTTGAGGCTATCAGTGGAGGGGGGGGGTATTTTGTCTTTGGTTGTGTGCGTGCGTCTCGATGCATCTCGGCGAGGAATCTCCTCGCGGCGTCTGCCGAGCCTCTGAGCCCCCCCCCCCCACCGCGTGTTTAATGCAGCACCACACGCGCCCCCTAATCCACACCCCCCCAACCCCCCCCACGTCGGGGACATCCCGACAGCAGCGAACATCTCACGCCTAGATCCCTCCCATCGCGAGCACGCCACCAGCAGCTGCCCCACATCCACCATCCTCCTCCTCCTCCACCTTCCACCATCCTCCTCCTCCACCTTTTCCCATCATCCTCCTTCTCGCAGTTCATACGCCATATGATGTGGTCATAAATCCGAGGCCCCTTGAGCTACTTGGATCCCCTTAAGCTCTGGTTATTTTTTCTTTGCTTTGTTGATATTGCTCATCGCCACTAATGGCCGGACCGCCATCCCCACTCCTAACCTCTCTCCTCCACCCCCCTCCTCCACCCCCCTCCTCCACCCCACTCCTCCACCCGCTCCTCCACCCCCCTCCTCCACCCCCCTCCTCCACCCCCCTCCTCCACCCCACTCCTCCACCCGCTCCTCCACCCCCTCCTCCACCCTCCACCCCACTCCTCCACCGACTCCTCCACCCCCCTCCTCCACCCTCCTCCTCCACCCCCCTCCTCCACCCCCCTCCTCCACCCCACTCCTCCACCCCACTCCTCCACCCGCTCCTCCACCCCCTCCTCCACCCGCTCCTCCACCCCCTCCTCCACCCTCCACCCCACTCCTCCACTCCTCGACTCCTCCACCGACTCCTCCACCCCCCTCCCCAATATCTGTTCGTATTCCCCCCCCACGCCCGCCCCGCCCCCCAAGAAATATGAAACCCGCAGACGCATCACGCGCAGCGGGGGCCGCGCTAATCAAGCCCCGCACCGCTCGTCACGTGACGACTGCCGCTCGTCACGTGACTGCCGCTCGGGCACGTGACGACTGCCGCTCGTTAGCTCCCAGAGCCCCCCCCCCCGCCGTCGAGACAGAGGTGCGCGCGCGCGCGTGGAGCAAAGACAAAGATCCCCCTTGTAACCTCAACAGACTGTTCGGGCAAGTGCTGTTAGCGTCTATGAAGGCCGGAACGGTACACACGTGGGTTGCCCCACACCACGCCCGGCCAACCCAGCGGCGATGTTTGCACACCGCGCCAGGTACTCATTTGAGGCTGAGTCGACCTAGGGGAGGCCCAGGACCGGTTCAGTTAATCGTCACCGGTGTTGGTGGCCGTGAGCGGGAACCGAACTCGAGACGCCGGGATCGTAGCGCAGCGCGTTGACCGCTACACTTCCGCCCCAACAACAACAACCGCCATTCGCCACGAAGTGGCGGTGACGTCACCACGGCGATTGTGCCAGGCTAGGTGCACATTGAGGTCACGTGAAGTGTCGAGCGCCTGCTGGCAGGAGATCACGGGACAGACCCAGGTGCCATGGGACGACTGACTGAGACGACTGGCCGATGCACCACCTGTGCCTCCTATTGTGCCAACTTGCTGTGCTTTAATCACCCGGCGCTCCGCTCGTTCTTGTGAGCGTCGCTCCTCCGCCCTCCGTTGTTGTTGGAGGGCGACTGCCTCCAACTGCCCAGTAGCGTCCTTCACGAGCCTCCTCCACAGAGGCCGATCTTGACACAGCTGGTACCTGTCATCAGCATGTCCACTCAGCTCCACATCCTCCTGTACCACATCACTACATCTCTTCTCCAGCCCGTGCCGCGCCCGTTTAGTCCCCTCTATCTAGCCGAACAAAAGCTGTTTAGGCATGTGGTGGCTGGGCATGCGGGCTACATGAGCCAGCTAACGCAGCCTTGTCTGCCGGAGGAGCTCACCGATGGGACTTTGTCCAGATCTTTCAAGCATTTGTGAGCTCCTCACACAATCCAGCCTGGTTAAACCCAGGATGGATTGTAGGCAGGCCAGCCTAAATGTGTCTAACCGGCGAAGATGTTCCATTAGGGGGGTCCACGTTTCGTAAACGTAGAGAAGGGAGGGCATGACTGTCGCCGAGAAGACTTGAAGCTTCGTGCGGAGCGACAGACCAGGTAGCTTCCACACAGCATTACGCAACTGATCAACTGATTCGGAGTGAGACCTCTGCTGTCAAACCGGAGCCGGTCATGAGCACACTGCCCAGGTATGGGAAACTCTCCACTCTCTCCACAACTGCCCCATCACCAATTGGGAGTTGTGGGGGTGGAGTGTCCAGGCAGGTGCTTAGCTTTGGTGCGGCTGATTAGTGTCACGCTCCAGGTTCAGCAGCAGCGCCTCCAACTCCTCCACAACCGCTCCACACACACACAGACATACACTTATACACACACTCACACTCTGCAGAACAAGGAGAGAGCGTACACACTCCACACAGAGCAATGCGCCCGAGTCGGGGATCAAACCGATGCCCTTCTCGCTGTGAGGCACGAGCCGTTGTCACAGCGCGAGATCGGAGCAGGCTGACTCCAACCCCTCCGTAACCACCACTCCCTCTCACCATAACTAACACCACCCCTTTGCATAGCCACCACTATCATTCCATGTACAAAATGGTTAACCAAAGTCTGTCTTCGCCAGGCAAAAGTTAAATAATTATTTTGTGTTTAAAGTTGTATTTGTTGTTATCGACAAATTTCAGTAAATAAAAATTTGTCAAATCTCACAAATCTGCCAGTCTGCCTGATGAAGCTAGTTGTAATTACTGGTGAAACGTCGTACTCAGATTGTAAATGTTGTGGATATACTCTCCAACACACCGGCGTGCTGTACTAGTGACGAATTGGCCACGTTCTGTTTACGTGACAACCCTTACTAGTTGGCTGTGTCGGGTGGTGGCAGGTTTAACGACACATTTATATTTATGCGATCTAAACAAAAAAAAACTATATTATGGATGATATTGGTCGCAAAAGCCTTCTACGTGTTAAACTAAGAAAGATTTGTGTAAAAGTTACATTCCACTAAGTAAATCTGACACTGAGTACTGTATAAATGCCATTGCATACATATGCCATGTAGTGAGAGCTGTATTAAACTTTAAATATGTTTTAAAAATAGAAATTCTCCATTTGTCTACGATCAGACACGAACAACTACTCCAAACATTTGTATGTTTCCCCAAGAAACACGTAAATTGTTAACGACTTGATTCAACTTCTTACATTTAAAAACGTACCCATAGGAAACCGACCAATTTAAATATTACGTTATTTTTTTATTAGAAAGAACAACAATGCTTGAATTTAATATACTATGAGGGGAAGCTCTCCCATCTTTTATAGTTTTCGAATTATTCAGATTTGGAGATCATAAAATGCATATTTTGTCGTTAAAACCGCTTGAATCCGATATATCTGAAAAACAATAAAAGATAGAATGATTATCGCTTTAATTGTATTTGCTGTGTGACGCGCTGTCAAACGACAACACGGCAATTTCATATTTTTAACGGTTTCTGAATAACACCACGCACACACTCGTTTATTTATTGCGCTGAAAATCGAGATTTGGGGGTCTTAAAATAAAAAAAAAATCGTGGATTATTCAGTTTTTTTGTTGTTGTTTGTGTCCTCAAAGGCACCGATGTGCCACATTTCAGCTTTCTACCTTGTCGGAAAGTGCCCCTAGAGGTTTTTTTTAGATATACAGATTAAGGTCTTTATATAGATTATACTGTTGTAAAGCGCCTTGCATTACGACGATACACGTATGTAACTCGAGATGAGACGAGATAGCATTATTATTATTGTAACATATCTGATAGAGTCGTCTGGCCACATCCTGTCGGCATAGGCGCGAGCAAGCATTTGCAGGGGCTGCGCCTGTGACTTGTAATCTAACCCCCGCCTCCCCCACTGCAATACAATGGCAGGCGGAGGTTGTGTAAACAGAAAACAAAGAAGAATGAAATCTATTTGAATTATAGTACAGCGCTCGGATCATCTTCAATCGGAAATGATCAAAGAGATCGTGAGCTGGGGGGAGGGGCGAGTGGGGGCGTGGGGGGGAGGGGAGGGGAGCGTGGGGGGTGGGGAGCGTGGAGGGAGGGGGACGTGGGGGGGAGGGGGTTTTTTCTTTTGTAAAGGGCCACCTGGGATTTGGAATTTCATTGATGATGATTTTGATGTCGATGTTGATGATGAAGATGGGGAAGCTGCTGCTGCCTTCCCGCTCATCAGTAATTCCTCCTCCTGGCCCCTCTGAGTCGTCCCCTTTCTCTCCGAGTCGTCCTCTCTCTCTCTCTCTCTCTAAGTCGTCCTCTCTCTCTGAGTCGTCCTCTCTCTCTGAGTCGTCCTCTCTCTTAGTTGCCCTCTCTCTCTGAGTCGTCCTCTCTATCTGAGTCGTCCTCTCTCTGAGTCGTCCTCTCTCTCTGAGTCGTCCTCTCTCTCTGAGTCGTCCTCTCTCTCTGAGTCGTCCTCTCTCTCTGAGTCGTCCTCTCTCTCTGAGTCGTCCTCTCTCTCTGTGAGTCGCCCCCTCTCTCTCTGAGTCGTCCTCTCTCTCTGAGTCGTCCTCTCTCTCTGAGTCGTCCTCTCTCTCTCTGAGTCGCCCCCTCTCTCTCTGAGTCGTCCTCTCTCTCTGAGTCGTCCTCTCTCCGAGTCGTCCTCTCTCTCTGAGTCGTCCTCTCTCTCTGTGAGTCGCCCCCCCTCTCTCTCTCTGAGTCGTCCCCTCTCTCTCGCGCTCTGTCCATCTTCGCGAGTGAAGAGCGACGAAATTCCACCACCAACAACAACAATAATAATCGTGGTCATGATCATCATCATCATCATAATTTCAAGATGAACACGACCTAAACGTTTATTTTTTGTCGAACTACCCCCCAACCCACCCTGGCTGGGCGACCCACGCAGGGTGGCGACTATTTGACGTTCACCGCGTCGCGTCACCGCTCCTGGTTCCTGGAGCACGGCCCGGGCTGCACGGCCGAGGCGGTCGACTCGGGGCCCGCGCTCGCCGTGGGAGGAGGAGGGGGAGGGGGTGGGGGCGTGTTGGGGGGTCCCTCGGTGGGGGGCGGGGAGGGGGGGGCCCCCGACGGGGGGGCCCCGGACGGCCACGTGCTGCTGCGCGTGTCGGGCTGCCTGCTCGAGTACCCCCACCTCGAGGTGCTGCACAGCGGCGTCCACATCCTGCTGGCGGTCAGCTCCACCACCAGCTCCACCACCAGCACCACCACCAGCTCCACCACCAGCACCACTACCAGCTCCATCAGCACCACCACCAACATCACCACCAGCACCACCACCACCAGCAGCACCACCAGCTCCACCACCAGCACCACCACCAGCTCCACCACCAGTTCCACCAGCACCACCACCAGCTCCACCACCACCAGCTCCACCACCAGCACCACCACCACCAGCTCCACCACCAGCACCAGCACCACCAGCACCACCACCACCACCACCAGCTCCACCACCACCAGCTCCACCACCACCAGCTCCACAACCAGCTCCACCACCAGCTCCACCACCAGCACAACCACCAGCTCCACCACCAGCTCCACCACCAGCAGCACAACCAGCAGCAGCACCAGCAGCACCACTAGCAGCTCCACCACCAGCACCACCACCAACTCCACCACCAGCTCCACCAGCAGCACCACCACCAGCACCACCACCACCACCAGCACCACCACTACCACCACCACCACCACCAGCACCAGCACCACCACTACCACCAGCACCACCACTACCACCAGCACCACTACCACTACCACCACCACTACCACCAGCACCACCTCCACCACCACCACCTCCACCACCACCAGCACCACCACTACTACCAGCACCACCACTACTACCAGCACCACCACCACCAGCACCATCACCACCACCGCTCGACTCGCCGCGTGTCTCGTCCGCTTCGTTGCCGTCGTCTCTCTCGTTCACGTCCGTCTCGTGGTGTGTGTCCATCTGCCCCGTGTCGCTGTCCCGCAGCTCTTCGGATTCGTCTACTCGTGCTACGTCGTGAGCGTCATCACGGAAGAAGAAGACAGCTGTAAGTGATGCGTCACTCCACCCCCCGCGTCACTCCTCCCCGCGTCACTCCTCCCCGCGTCACTCCTCCCCGCGTCACTCCTCCCCGCGTCACTCCTCCCCGCGTCACTCCTCCCCGCGTCACTCCTCCCCGCGTCACTCCTCCCTGCATCACCCCCCCTCCACGTCACTCTACCCTGCGTCACTCCACCCCCCGCGTCACTCCACCCCCCGCGTCACTCCACCCCGCGTCACTCCTCCCCGCGTCACTCCCCTCCCCGCGTCACTCCCCCCCCCCCCGCGTCACTCCCCCCACCCCCCGCGTCACTCCTCCCCGCGTCACTCCTCCCACCCCCCGCGTCACTCCCCCCACCCCCCGCGTCACTCCTCCCCGCGTCACTCCTCCCACCCCCCGCATCACTCCCCCACCCCCCGCGTCACTCCCCCCACCCCCCGCGTCACTCCTCCCCGCGTCACTCCTCCCACCCCCCGCGTCACTCCTCCCACCCCCCGCGTCACTCCCCCCACCCCCCGCGTCACTCCTCCCCGCGTCACTCCTCCCACCCCCCGCATCACTCCCCCCCCCCCCCCGCGTCACTCCCCCCACCCCCCGCAGTGAAACGCAGCTGCCCGTCACTCCGGCTGCCACCTGTCCTGGTCTTCCCTGGATCGTCCTCTTCCCAGTAAATATGCCAACGTCGGCCCAACGTCACGGGGTTGTTGGGGGGGGGGGGGGGCAGCTGCTGCACTGGGAACATCTCTCAGTCTTCACTGGACACTAAAAGTCCCGGGCTTTTTGTCGGTTGCGCAATAACCAAAACATTGCCCGGCTCGCGATCTCCCCTCGTGCCGCGATGTCCCCCAGAGATGACAACCCGAGCCATCACGTGGTCGCCATGGCAACTGCTTTCTCACAACAACAACAATAACCGCGGTTCACCACGAAGTGGCGCTGACGTCACCACGGCGCTTGTGCCAGGCTAGGTGCACTTCGAGGCGATCACGTGAAGTGTCGAAGGCACGGCAGACCCAGGTGCAATAGGTTGACTGATTGAGTTGACTGGTAAATACAAAGACACATATCCCCCGTATAGCCTTAACAGACTGTTGGGGCAAGTGCTGGGTGGCCAACACCACGCCCGGCCGGTTTTGTCCCCCCAATGGCGATGTTTACACACCGCTCCAGGTACTCATTTGAGGCTGAGTTGACCTAGGGGAGGCCCAGTAACGGTTCAGATAATCGTCACCGGTGTTCGTGGCCGTGAGCGGGAATCGAACTTGGGCGCTGGGTTCGTAGGGCAGCGCGCTAACCACTGCACCACCGCTCTCCCACCACCACACACGTACACACACGTACACACACGTACACGCACGTACACACACGTACACACACGTACACACACGTACACCAACGTACACGCGCGCAAACTACAATTCCTGCGTGCTTTTTCTACTCGTGCACCAGTTTGCTTTATTCATTTAAGTCACGCAAAAAAATGAACATTAAAGTAATCGCGCACAAAAATTATAATTTGCAAACCCGAATTAGTCCGCCAGCCCAGACATGGGGCAATAGGCGTGCTGCTGAATGAGTCACAGTGCATGGCTCTGCAACCGAAATAACAACCAGAGGCATTTAATTTTGTAATTCAGTAAAAAAATATATATGTTTCAAGAGCGGCGATGCACTTTGTTGAACAGGAGACGGTGGTTCCTGAGTAAATTACACGAGGAGGTTTTCGCGAGTTCAAACCCCGGTTGGGGTGATTGACTCGGCACATCATCATCACAATCACCACCACCATCATCACCACCATCATCATCATCATCACCATCATCATCACCATCATCATCATCACCATCATCATCATCACCATTATCACCATCATCATCACCATCATCATCATCACCATCATCATCACCATCATCATCACCATCATCATCACCACCATCATCACCACCATCACCACCATCATCATCACCATCATCACCATCATCATCACCATCACCACCATCATCACCACCATCATCATCACCATCATCATCACCATCATCATCACCATCATCATCACCATCATCATCACCATCATCATCACCATCATCATCACCATCATCACCACCATCATCACCATCACCACCATCATCACCACCATCATCACCATCATCACCACCATCACCTTCATCACCATCATCACCATCATCATCACCATCGTTGTCGTCGGTCCAAAATGAGCAGCGCATTGCGCCAAAGTCAACAGCCTGTTGTCCAATGATGATATTATACTCGCCCCTGCCGTGGTAATGCGGAATTTCCACCGCTCTCTGCGGTGCTCGATGTTCAATCGAGCAGGAAGTCGCCGTGACTTGAATGAGCGTGGCATCGCAAAACCAACGGAAAATAAACAAATTGTATTTAGCGAGGCACGCGCAAACTCGCATTACTCCGTGGTTGCCATCTTGCACAGAGTGTGGCAAAGAATTCTGGACTCGTAGAGACATCCCCCCCTACTCTGAATGGTCGGGGTCGTGTGTTGTGACTGTCATCCGATCTGTCTCTCTCTTGCAATGACTCCCTTTCTCCCCTTTCGATGTCTCTCTGTTTTTCTCGTTATTTGGTCTGCAGGGATTCCACATCTCTAAGTCTCTCCCTCCATTTCTCCCTTTTTTATCTCTCCCTTTTATCCCTCCCTCCCTCTCCCCATGGTCTCTCACCCTGGTCTCTCCCCACCTCTCCCGCTCTCTGCCATCTCTCCTCCCACGATATTCTGCTCCTAGGGATGTAACGATTAATCTATTTGTCGATTGAACTCAGTTTTGCATGATCACGGTTCATGCTTTTGATTTAAACAAAAACTACAATTTGATATTAATAAGTAAATAACAGTTTATATATTTTTTTACCGTAAATGATTTATAAAAGATGTTTGTCAATCCACTGCTGATTGAAGGCCCTCCCCCATTCTAGAAGCCTCATGGAGGAGGTCTTCATCCAGCAGTGGAGCGATCAAGAAGCTGTGTGTTATCACATCCCTCTAGATTGACACCACTATCGAGATAGAATCATAACCAGTGCAGTATATAGATGCCACGAACTCGATAACAACAATCATCACAAATAAGTATCCTGTCGTATTGTCAAAATCCATTGGATCACGGAGTGACAGAAATCGTTACATCCCTACAAACCTATTTTCACTCTTACCATTTTTATTTTTACGCTAAAATACTTCTCCGATTTTCTTTTATTTGTTTAGTTATTTATTTCCTTCTTTCTTCCTCTCTCTCTCTCTGACCCAGTTGACTTCATAGGTGGATTCCATTCATACACAGCCTACCACTCCCCACAGAAAGTCTCACACTTACAGTTAAAGCCTGTCTATGTGTAAGTACCCTCTCGACTTGTTCCTCCTCGGTCCCTGCACAGGGGCGCAGCCACTTGTGGGGGTCTGGGCACCCCCCCCCCACCCCCCCTCCCCCCCGATCAGAATGCTTCTCCAGATACGGCTAATCCATTTTTTCCACCGCAAAACCGAACTATGCCAGGGCCGGGAGATGCAAGTATTTATTTTATATTGTAACCAGGTAAATGCCCCACTGAGCTATATTCAAATCAATTTTCAGAAACGACCTGGCTATCGAAGTGGCTTATCATCACGTGGAAATGTCTAGCAGCCAAATACTCTGAACGCGCGATGCTGATTCTAAATGTGGAGCGGGGGATAATCCGGAGGACCAGGAGAAAAATCCACGCGACCACAGGCAGAGAGAGAGAAAGACACGCAAACTCGATATATATACAGCAGGCGTCAGGGTCGGGATGGAAGCCACGACCTCCTGTACGCCACGCGAGGTAGTTAGCATCTCACAAGCAAGAGCGTCCCAGATGGCCCCAATTTCCCCGTGTGGCTGAGCCCCTGGTCATCACCACTGCCCATTCTCTGCTTCTGCCGCTGTTCCTGCTTCTGCTGCTGTTCCAGCTTCTGCCGCTGTTCCAGCTTCTGCCGCTGTTCCTGCTTCTGCTGCTGTTCCAGCTTCTGCCGCTGTTCCTGCTTCTGCCGCTGCTCCTGCTTCTGCCGCTGTTCCTGCTTCTGCCGCTGTTCCTGCTTCTGCCGCTGTTCCTGCTTCTGCCGCTGTTCCTGCTTCTGCCGCTGTTCCTGCTTCTGCCGCTGTTCCTGCTTCTGCCGCTGTTCCTGCTTCTGCCGCTGTTCCTGCTTCTGCCGCTGTTCCTGCTTCTGCCGCTGTTCCTGCTTCTGCCGCTGTTCCTGCTTCTGCCGCTGTTCCTGCTTCTGCCGCTGTTCCTGCTTCTGCCGCTGTTCCTGCTTCTGCCGCTGTTCCTGCTTCTGCCGCTGTTCCTGCTTCTGCCGCTGTTCCTGCTTCTGCCGCTGTTCCTGCTTCTGCCGCTGTTCCTGCTTCTGCCGCTGTTCCTGCTTCTGCCGCTGCTCCAGCTTCTGCCGCTGCTCCTGCTTCTGCCGCTGTTCCTGCTTCTGCCGCTGTTCCTGCTTCTGCCGCTGTTCCTGCTTCTGCCGCTGCTCCAGCTTCTGCCGCTGTTCTTGCTTCTGCCGCTGTTCCTGCTTCTGCCGCTGTTCCTGCTTCTGCCGCTGCTCCAGCTTCTGCCGCTGCTCCAGCTTCTGCCGCTGTTCTTGCTTCTGCCGCTGTTCCTGCTTCTGCCGCTGCTCCAGCTTCTGCCGCTGTTCCTGCTTCTGCCGCTGCTCCAGCTTCTGCCGCTGTTCCTGCTTCTGCCGCTGTTCCTGCTTCTGCCGCTGTTCCTGCTTCTGCCGCTGCTCCAGCTTCTGCCGCTGTTCCTGCTTCTGCCGCTGTTCCAGCTTCTGCCGCTGCTCCAGCTTCTGCCGCTGTTCTTGCTTCTGCCGCTGTTCTTGCTTCTGCCGCTGTTCCTGCTTCTGCCGCTGTTCCTGCTTCTGCCGCTGTTCCTGCTTCTGCCGCTGCTCCAGCTTCTGCCGCTGTTCTTGCTTCTGCCGCTGCTCCAGCTTCTGCCGCTGTTCCTGCTTCTGCCGCTGTTCCAGCTTCTGCCGCTGTTCCTGCTTCTGCCGCTGTTCCTGCTTCTGCCGCTGTTCCTGCTTCTGCCGCTGCTCCAGCTTCTGCCGCTGTTCCTGCTTCTGCCGCTGCTCCAGCTTCTGCCGCTGCTCCAGCTTCTGCCGCTGTTCCTGCTTCTGCCGCTGTTCTTGCTTCTGCCGCTGTTCCTGCTTCTGCCGCTGTTCCTGCTTCTGCCGCTGCTCCAGCTTCTGCCGCTGTTCCTGCTTCTGCCGCTGTTCCAGCTTCTGCCGCTGTTCCTGCTTCTGCCGCTGCTCCAGCTTCTGCCGCTGCTCCTGCTTCTGCCGCTGTTCCAGCTTCTGCCGCTGCTCCAGCTTCTGCCGCTGTTCCTGCTTCTGCCGCTGTTCCAGCTTCTGCCGCTGTTTCCAGCTTCTGCCGCTGTTCCAGCTTCTGCCGCTGTTCCTGCTTCTGCCGCTGTTCCAGCTTCTGCCGCTGTTCCTGCTTCTGCTGCTGTTCCAGCTTCTGCCGCTGTTCCTGCTTCTGCTGCTGTTCCAGCTTCTGCCGCTGTTCCAGCTTCTGCTGCTGTTCCTGCTTCTGCCGCTGTTCCAGCTTCTGCCGCTGTTCCTGCTTCTGCTGCTGTTCCAGCTTCTGCCGCTGTTCCAGCTTCTGCCGCTGTTCCTGCTTCTGCTGCTGTTCCTGCTTCTGCCGCTGTTCCTGCTTCTGCCGCTGTTCCAGCTTCTGCCGCTGTTCCTGCTTCTGCTGCTGTTCCAGCTTCTGCCGCTGTTCCTGCTTCTGCTGTTGTTGTGGCGACGATTCCACCCCACTATCTTTCGTGTCTCTCCCCCCCCCCCCCCACAGCATAGTCACTGTTAAGCAACCCGTAAACTCAGTGCCGGATTATCAGAGTAGCACAAGTCGCTACGTATGTCGTAGCTACTACATATATGTAGCTGCTACATATGTAGTAGCTACACATGTAGTAGCTACATGTGTAGTAGCTACGGGCCCCGCACTTTCAAGGGCCCCGCGCTAAATGCTTTCAAGCTATCAATTCCGGTTCAGTGATTCTGCACTTGCTCTATTACTACAGTACTATACCGCCTTCAACTTTTATGAACGACTGGGTGTTTAAGGTTATGGATTTGTCATATTATCTGGCTGTATATCAAATGAAAAAATACCATGACTTTACCATGCAAGTTATTTAATGTGTATTAATGTTTTATTTTTATTTAGGGCCCCTTTATAACATATGCTACAGGCCCCGCCACTTGCTTAATCCGGCACTGCTTAAACTCACGTGAGAGGCGAAACGGAACGAGTGATGATGCGGCCTCGATTGCAGTCATTTCCAAGAGAGTTTGAGCGTTCACCAGGGCATGGCTCAGTCCTCCGCTGCCCCCCCCCTCCCCCCTCCGATGCTACGGCGTTGGGTCAGAGCGCTGAACCAGCATTGCTGAAATCATTGAGTTCGATTCCAGATTTCAAGTCGCCTGCGATTAAGCCGGGTTCTGAAGTTTCATGGTCTCAGCACGGTCAAGTTAACCAGGTCGATGTGGCCGCATAACCAGCTCAGATAATTCTCAAAACCGGTTTGACCGTCGTGCGGCGAACATTACTCCCACGTGGGAGAAAGAAGGAACGTCAGAGGTAGCTCTGCGAGATTCACTTCCGCGGGCCGGTCTACGGCAACACAGATGGTTGGCACTGCTCTGCGAGATTTCCGAATGGAGTCTTCACCCCATGACGTGACCCCTATCGCGGAGCGATCGGGATACATTTGGGAGAAATTTGACAAGTTGTTGACGTATTATACCAAATATATACAATATGCTCGACAAGTAATATTTGTTGACTGCTGATTATTCATGAACTGTTTAAAAAAAAAAGATGGTAATTTGTTGTTGTTGTTGATGATGTTGTTGTTGTTGTTGTGTCTCTTAAACAGCCCGAACTAAATAACGGATGGCGAGGAGGGCCCATTTGTGCGACGTCTCGCGGTGAAGATGAGATCGTTACAAAGCACTTCACAATTCCACACACGAGGCCTGCCGCCAGCGAATAACCAGCGGACAGTGTGCAGCCGCACCCGAAGAAACACGGACACGTGGAGACGGAACGCACCGCACGCGTGTGCGCGCGTGTGTGCGCGGTGTCTCCAAACTGTAATACTAAAGACAAAGGTCCCCGCCATATAGCGCTCAGCAGACTCTGGGGCAAGTACTGTTAGCGGAGCACCTATGAAGGCCGGCAAACGGCACACGAGGGGGGTGGGTGGCCAAAAGCAACGGGAAGAGCCGCCAATTCGCCACCAAAGCGGCGGCGACGTCACCACGGCGCTGGGGCGAGGCTCGGTGAGCTTTGAGGACATCGCGTGAAGTGTCCAAGACTCGCTGGCGGGGGGGGTCATGGTACAGACCCCAAGGGGCCATGGGATGCCTGGCTGAGATGACTGGCAGATGCACCACTTCTGCTCCCGATTGTGTCAACGCCACGCCCGGCAACAATTGTAATGCCACAATGACATCACAATTACATTATTTGAAACGACGCCCCTGCAGTTGTGGGCTTACTCCCTTCACACGCGGGGGAATTAACGTGTCGACCTAACTGTGCCAATGTGCCGACGTTGTTATCCTTTCGGTCATCGCACAACCGACCATCGCCCCTATTGTGAGCGTGGCAAAGTTGAGATCTGACGATTGCGTAACCCCCCCCCCTCTCTCCCCGCCACGCCCACTATCCACACCTCCAATTGGCACGGTTGGCTACGTGCGGTGCGAAAGAAGTCCAACATACACACGTGAATCCGCTTGCACGAGAGGTACAAACGCTGCGCGCTCAGCAACTTCCGATGCCAACAATATGCACGCAAGTCTAAAGGGTTTACCGGTCGGTCTGCATATGTCGTACGGAATTATAGAGCACGTCACGTTATTGTTTGAAACCGATAGTCGTTTTAAGCAATATTGAGAGCGATAATTACTAATAAAAATGGCGTCTATCGTTCCCGTCAAGTGACGCGAAGAGAAGCCGTCGAATGACGAAGCCACGTGCTCTTGTTGAGATCGAGCCCCGGTCCTCTGCTGCCCTCTCGCGGGCCAACTTATAACTGAACATACACAAAATACTCAACATTCGTCAATAACACTCTGGCCTATTAAATTAATAAATAAACCTAAATACCGTAATAGGCGGCGTTTCAGGCAAAGGCCCTCTGCTTCACCTGCCTATGTGCTGTGAAGAAGGACGACTGCCCGAAACGTCGCCTTTCATACTGATGCTGGCCGTGTTGAGTGGTTATTGATGTCTGTGCTTGTGCATCGCTGCCAACGCAGCTACATCAGCAAAACATTGTTTTTACCGAATTCTCAATCTTCCAAGCAGCCCACGAAATCGGCTGATTAAACAACCAAGCCACCATATCATTGAAACATTAACCATTGAACCAGATGATCAACCAGATGATCAACCATCCAAACGAATGATCAACCAACGGACCATATCATTGATCAACCAACTAACCAGCTGATCAACCAATCAACTGGCTAACCAATAAAACCACCCCACTGATCAACTGACCTGATGTTCAACTAAGCTGATCAACCAACCAGCTGATCAACCAGCCAACTGATCGACCAATCAAGCATCGATCAATCCGTGAACGAACTAATCAATGAAGGAGTGAGTCGTTTGGACGGGAACGGTGACGGGACGTCCCAAGTCCCATCGCGCCCCACGTCTTCGCCAAAGACCCCGACATGGAACAAACCTTTGAACACGCGTGGTTTTTATTTTATTTATTTTTTTACACGAAACGGGGAATAATCACGGGACGCCCGTAACAACATTGCTCCCTGGACAGAAGCTTCCTCCTCCTTCGCTCCACGGTCCGGATATGGAACTTCCCTCCCCGATCAACAAAATTGTCGGCGAGGTCACCGATCCCCCCGGTCTTCAAATGCCGCGCACGTGGACATCTGCTAACCTCACCACGCACCTCGTAGGGACGGAGTTTTTGAGCTGCAGTGAACCAATAATTATGCCGATTGGACGTACTCATGCCTCACATGGCTGTTGTTCACAACTGCACCCAACAACAACAACAACAAAACAGCAGCTAAAGCAGCAGAAGCCAGAGATGTCGAAACTGCATCTCGATCACACAGATGGAGGCGGCTTGGTGAGATTGTCTTCCAACAATGGGTTGACCAAACGCTCCTCCTCCTCTTCCTCCTCCTGCCGCTGATGATGATGATGGCGGTAATGACTCATTCGATAGACGAAGCTGCTGCTGCTGCTGCTGGTGAAGGTTGCGGTGGTGGCGGCGGCGTGGGTGGAATGGTATTGTAATTAATATCTTCGGATGCCGAATTAATGCCGAATTCCTTCCCTCGTGCTATGAAGGGGCCGAACCACCCACGCCCCCCCACCCCCCCGCGGACGATTCGAGAGAGGCGCACAGAAAGCGGGGGGCGGGGCGGGGGGGAGTGATCGTGGTGACTGCACAGGCGCAGCCCTGCAAGTGCTGTCTAAAACGCCGCTGCTGGAGCGAGGGGATCCACGATTAGAAACTCGAGGGATCTTCTCTCTCTTAAGAGGGGGGGGGGGGGCTGCAGGGGGAAGGGGGGGGCTGCAAGGGGGGGGGGGGCTGCAGGGGGAGGGGGGCTGCAGGGGGAGGGGGGCTGCAGGGGGAGGGGGGGGGGCTTTATTTTCCTTTGGCCTACTTCCTGTTCACGCTGGCGAGACGTCTCGTGGAGGAGCTGGGGGTCCCCCCCCCCCACACTCGGCCCCATCACACGCGACCTGCGAGTGCCACCACTGCGGCTGGGCGGGCAGAAGACTGCGGTGGAGGGTCTAAGAAACATCCCTCCCCCTCACCCATTGGTTTAAACTGCCGCGCCAGGAGATCGAATCGGTGACTTGAGGCTTACAAGTCGATTGTGCTGACCATTGCAACACAGTGAGCATTCCTGCTTAGGACTACTTATTAATAATAATTGTAAATGCCATGGCTTAACCCTGCCACCCCCCCCCCTTCAACCTGTACATACAATGGTACATGCCGTGATTCTATGGCGTTTCAGACGTGGCTGTGGGATGTGCCATGTGTAATGGGGGTGTTCGTGACACGAACTGCCCATGTGTCTGACATACAAGAGACCCCTTCTCACCGTATAGCCATACAGGATATTTGAGAAAGTGCTGTTAGCGAGCCCCTGTTAAGGCTACGACGTGGTGGTGCAGCAAGAAACCACGCCCGGCCGCCTTTGTCTTTCTATACCCAGCGCCGATGTTAAGCAATTGTTTACACCCGCACCAGGTGACTCAATTGAGGTCAAGTGGACGAAGGAGTGGGGGAGGGGGGGCCCAGGGCAGGTTTTTGACTTCACTCGCCACTGATGTTCACCGTGACCGGGAATCGAACCCAGACAAACTCTGGGTCTAATAGCACAGTGCATCTCACGCACATGAAAACACACACACACACGCGCACGCGTGCGTATTTAAACTACATACATTTAAAGTTGAACACGACTTCGCCACATGACGAACCGATCACTACTATTAGCCCGACATGCAAATTGTCACGCATATTTCCGACTGCGGTTTGAAATGTTGACGGATACAAAAGTGATGCCTTGGCAATTCCCTGCTGGGAGCGTGCGGCTTGGGACGGGGACGCGGCCGCGAAGGGCTTTGGGGTCGATCCGCTACGTCCATGGCTGACGGAGGACGGACGGAGTCGAGGGAGCAGTCGTTGGTCGTGCCCAGAGGTTGTCCCCTTGCGTGCAGAGGAAAATCGCGGCGACCGCCCCGGGCCCCGCGCTTTGGGGGGGGGGGGGGCGTGGGGAATTGTGAGCGCGCTACGACGTCACGGTCGTGTCAGATGTAACACGTCGGGGTGAGTTTCGATGTAAAGCTTCTTTCGTGACTGCAGGGATTCATCTTCTTGGTTCTTTCGGTAAAGTCACGTAGAATGGCAGACCTGTTCTTCTCCTGAGGACGGCTGCTTGCGTTGTGGCCGAAACGTCGTGAGAATTATTTTATTATGTTTTATTTTTATTATTTTATTATTTCCATCTTACGTGACTTTACCGAAAGAACCAAGAAGACGTCGGGGTGAGTCTGAAGGCGCCCGGGGGGAACCCGCACGGACGGTGCCCGGGTGTGCCCATGGGGTGCAGTGGCGCAGGCCCCGTGGCCACGGCGAGTGGAGAGCGGGCGGCGAGCGGGCGGGGGGCTGCGTGTTTGGTGACAGCAGCAGCAGCAGCAACAGCAGCAGCAGGCACGTGCAGTGGGGCGCGGAGACGCAGCCGGTGAAGAAGATGCTCGTCCCCATGCCTACCCCTGACCCTGACCCGTCACGCAGACACTGACCCTGACCCCGACTCGTCACCCAGACACCAGCCCTAACTCTGCCATTACTATCCAAACGCAATCCGTAACCCTAACCACACTATTCAAACACACACACACTCACTCTAGGCCTGGCCACTCTCGCCACCGAGACAATGAACTCGCCACCAAACCCCATCAGCTCCTCCTCTTTCCACTTTGCTGATCGCCCTTCAACTTTTCGGTTCATGAGGCGGTTGGAGACCCAGGCAGGGCGAGAGGCGCGGGGGCGGAGGAGAGGCAGGGGGGAGAGAGAGGGGCAGGGGGAGAGAGAGGGGCAGGGGAGAGAGAGAGGCAGGGGAGAGAGAGGGGCAGGGGAGAGAGAGGGGCAGGGGAGAGAGAGGGGCAGGGGGAGAGAGAGGGGCAGGGGAGAGAGAGGGGCAGGGGAGAGAGAGGGGCAGGGGGAGAGAGAGGGGCAGGGGAGAGAGAGGGGCAGGGGGAAGAGAGAGGGGCAGGGGGGGGGAGAGAGAGGGGCAGGGGGGGAGAGAGAGGGCAGGGGGAGAGAGAGGGCAGGGGGAGAGAGAGGGGCAGGGGAGAGAGAGAGGGGCAGGGGAGGGAGAGAGAGAGAGAGAGAGGGGCAGGGGAGAGAGAGAGGGGCAGGGGAGAGGGGCAATGGGAGAGTGAACGCGGAGGGCAGAAGATGAGAGAGAGAGAGGAGGCGGTGGCACGGGGCAGAGAGCGGCGTCAATACACCGATCGAGCGCGGTGGTTTTTGTGTTGAAGCAGGAGACCAGAAGCCGTCGGATCGGCATGGGGAGTCTCGCGGCAAGAGGCGTCGCCTCGATCGCCAACTCTTTCAGAAGCGCGACAAAGTGCAGACACTGACAGTGAAGATAAATCGGCGCAGGGTAAAAATTTTTTTTTGAAAACTCCACCCACCGGTGTTGTCACCGTTAGACATCGACAATGTTGACACCCGACGTGAAACGCGACATTATTTAACCCCCCCCACCCTCTGCCCCCCACAACCTCTGCCCCCCACAACCTCTGCCCCCCACAACTCCTTCCTCCCCCTCCCGCCAGGGCTGAGTGCCTGTGAATGGATGTGGGGGGGGGGGATTGTCGCTGTTGTCAATAAAAGTGACGGTTGCCGAATTCCGAAACGCATCGAGTGGCACGGCGCACGAGGCGGCTGGGGCCGCTCGGTCCGGAGTCAATCCCCTCCTTATCCCCCCCACCCCCACCACACCACCGCTCCCCATAGACACACACACGTCTGATGAATGTCCCCGTGTTGGCCTACTCGAACTGACCAGCGTGGTGAAGTATGGTCAACCCCCCCCCCTACCCACCCACCCACCACCCACCACCACCCGCCCCCACGTTCGACACGGCGCAGGGGACACCTTCATCCAGCAGTGGATTGACAAATCAGGGGCTGTTACATCCTCATTATGTTTATCATCATCAGGTCATACTTGTAATTTTAGAACTTTCGTGACTGCAGGAATTATTATTTGTTGATAAAATAATAAATTAAATTAAATAATAGAATCTATTATTTAATTTAATTTATTATTTTATCTTTAGACGTGACTTAACCGAAAGAAACAAATAATAATAGGTCATACTTTAATTACATCGGTGCATTAAAAACACAATCCGCGACACAACGTACACGCGAGGCGGCCCGAGCGCTCCACGGCAAAGCGCAGCACCTGCAGAGTTAGCACCTCCGTCGGGGAGATGGAGCGGTCAAAATTGGCCGCGGCGAGATGGGATTGTCGCGTCGCGGAATCGCAAGGCGCGGACAGCTTCGCCGATGCCTTCACCCAGCAGTGGATAGGTCATGGCTGGTCCGATAAGAACGATGGTTAAAAGCGTGACGTTTGTACCCCCCTCCCCGCCCCCCAATATTCCCACGTTGCGCTGCAAGGTCAGAGGAAAGTCGCTCGCTAGTTGGACTGACGCGCCAGCTATTGCCCGGCGGCAGTTTGGTCCAGAGTACAAGGTCGCATCGAAATCGCGTCGACCGCGAGCCACGCGGTAGCTTAAGAATCGATTATATAGTTGATTGGTTGACTGGTGCAGGCACGTGGCACCAGCGGTAGCGCGTTCGCCGAGAGGTGGTTTTTGGTTCGAATCCAGCGGCCGCCCCGATTAATAATGCCACGTGGTATTATGCATATTCATTATTTTATTTTTAACAGGTAAGGCCCACGGAGCTACGTAGCTCTTTTTGATAAGCGACCTGACCGTCACAAATTAAAGCTCAAATAAGTCGCTCATGTGGAAATTTACCGCAGATAAATACACTAAAGTCTAACCGCGTGAAGTTGATTCTAAATGTGGAGGGAAACCCAAGAGGACCCGGAGAAACATCCACACGACCACGTGGAGAGAGACGCAAACTCCAAATATACAGCAGCAGCAGGCGTCAGGGTCGTGATCGAACCCACGACCTCCTGCGTACCAGGCGAGGGAGTTAACATCTCCGAGCCACCAACACACGATCACGCAGACACGTACACGGAACAGTCATCGTCCCCTACTGACAGACTGATGCACAAGGACAGCTGCCACTAGGGGTGCCCCTAGGCGAGACCACACGACAGCAGTCATTGCCCGCTACTAGCAGCAGGCTAATGCCCCGTGTCACTCGCGCACATGAGATTCCTCTCCTCCGAGTTCATAGCTCGTCATAACAAAATCAACTTGAGTCAATCCACTGCTGCGATATATGAATCCACCTAGCCAGCGGCAGATTTTTGTAATGCTTTTATCGCTCCATCTCCCCTGTAGACGTCCTGTTGGACGCGCTCCTTTCCAACGATAGATGCCCCACTAAAATAACTGGGAGGAATTAATCAAGTTTAAACAAAATAACATCTTATTTCCCAACCATCTCCATCCTCACGTTCAATCGTTTAACGAGCTCTGCTCGGTAAGCTGTAGGAGCCATCACTTTTCAACATTCTAAATCGGCAGTTGAGAATAGTGTGAGAGGCAATAGAAACCAATGAGGTATCTATACATGGATCGACCTATGCTAGGTCTATTTATTTACGATACCGCTCCATTTAATTGCTTAAAAAATATATTAAATTCCACATAAATTGAAAACATGACGCACTGTTATTCGTAATATTCATCCATAATAATTCGCTGACATGTAAAAGCCGGTTGGCCATTCTTCTGTACAGATCGTGGTAGGATCGAGTAACACAACAAGTTGGGAACAGAACTGTGCGAGAAAGTTCCATAGGCGTTGTGATCAGGAGGAGGAGGTGGGATCTCAGAAACTAAGGGGATGAGCACAATTGAGACGTTGGTGGTGGTGGCGGCGGCGATGATGATGAGACTTTGAGGTCGTTAAAATTGAGCACCCATATCAAGCAGCCGGAAGGAAGCGACAGCACGTGCCACGTGGTCCCTAGCAGCGTCCACGGTCACCCGACCCCCCCCCCTCGACCCCTCGTGGAGGTCTCAGTCGTTGAGCAGCAGCAGCTTGCAGGGGCACAGGGAGTCATGGTGGAGCGACGTCACACGGCGGAGCTCCATTTCGGAGCCCAGCAGCACCCGCGTCCACTCGGCGCACACCTCCTCCACGCTGGGGCCCTCTCCGCCGAGCTCGGCGGGCATCACGGAGGGCCCAACCTCCTCCACGAGGCTCCGCGGAGCGTCGCCGCTGTGCACGTTGATCTGCGGAGGGTCGCAGAGTCTCGTGACCATTTCTCAGGAGGGTCCTGCCACGCGTGGGTGGGTGGGTGTGAGGTGCGTGGGTTTTTGTGGGGTGGGTGGGTGTGGGGGAGTGGTGGTGTAGTGGTTAGTGTGCTAACGCTATAAAAACCCGGCGACTCGGGGTTTGATTCCCGCTCACAGCGGACACCGATTGTTTGAACCGGTCCTGGGCCTCCCCCTAGGTCGACTCGGCCTCAAACGAGTACCTGGTGCGGTGTGCAAACATCGCCACTGGGGAGACAAAGACGGCCGGGCGTGGTGCTGGCCACCCACCCCCTCGCTTGCCGTGGCGGCCTTCATAGGTGCTCGCTAACAGCACTTGCCCCACCAGCCAGTTCAAGCTATACGGGGGGGGGGGGGGGCGGGGGTGGACATTCATTCGTTCATTTGCGGTGCAATATTTTCAAATTTGGTGAATTTGGAACGTGACGCCGGCACCGCGCCGAGTCCGAGGCGACCTGCAGCGTCCGCTGCGAGCCAAGCGGAGCGCTTATCGTGGTGGGCGACACCGGCAGGCGGGCGCTCACCAGGGCGGCGCTCACGAGGGCCACGTCACCGCCCACGGCCATAGTGACAATGGTGAAGATGTTTGTGACGATGACTCTGACAATGAGAGTGACGGTGGTGGTGGTGGTGATGATGATTATTATGGTGATGATGATGAATATTATACTCTTTGGTTCTTTCGGTAAAGTCACGTGGGTATAAAATAAAATAAATCACGACGTTTCGGGCGCAACACAAGCGTCCGTCATCAGGTTGGTTCTTTAGCGAAAGAACCAAAGAGTATTGATTCTGCAGTCACGAAAGCTTCAAATCAATATTAATGAATATTATGGTGATGATCTTGATGATTATAATTATTATCATGATAAAGATGATGATGATTAGGATGGTGATGATGGTGATGATGGTGAAGATGCTGATGGTCGTGCCCTGACATTGCACAAGGGTGAGAGTCTGGTGTGTGTGTCGTCACCCGCGAGTACATCTTCTCCGACAGGAAGGGCCGGATGATGGCGAAGACCGACTTGAAGATGAGCGGCGTGTTGAGCAGGTGTATGGAGCGCACCTTGATGGGGAAGGAGTCCTGTCCACACCACGACACACGCGCTCCCTGGGTTAGACCCAGGCCACGGCGCATCGCGGGAGGCATACCGACGCGATGACGATTACAGAGAAATCTCCAGAAAGTCAGGAACCGGTCATCGTTTCACGTGGAACTTTCGTCGGAGCGAGGTGGGAGTGCCCACACTTTACCCCACCAGCACGCGGCACTCCGCCGATGGATTAACGATGGTGCGCGGCGCAGGGGATGGAGATGTTGCAACTGCCGCTCCGGGAAATTGCATCGAACCAACCCCCTCCAAATTGCAATTCCAGGGATATTGCTGACCATCATCATCACTCCACCGTGGCAGATGCTGCCCTCGTTTGTCCAGGGTCACGAGAAGGTCAAACCAGCCACGCCGCGTGTACTGGTAGACATGTGCTTGCTTCACGCATGCCACAAAGCCGGCAAAACCTGGAAACAGCATTGTCGAGCTCACCGCGTTCATCCGGCCTGGTGCAAATACATTTTCTGACCGTCCCGATTTTCACGCGGTTACCGGTTAACGCAACGGAGAAATGAACGTGAGCGAGTAAAGAAAATAAAACCAGACACCACGCACACACACGGGACACGCACGCGCGTACCGTGAGGACGCTGGCGATTCGGCGCGCCATGGTGGGGCCCACGCGGGCCACGTGTCCGAAGCGGAGGCCCCGCAGGTCGAAGATGACGGTGACGCCGCGTAGCTGCGTGCGCGCGTCCCGCGCCAGCAGCTCCGAGGTGAGGAGGCTCACGCGGAACACCTCCGTGGCAGAGTGCACCTTGGGGTCCCAGCGGTCTGCTCCACACGACAACACCGCGAGCCCACGCCACACCCGTGGCGTTAGGGCGGGGAGCGGCCACGCATCGTGAACATCGGGCAGCACGACTCTGCTGCTGATGATACATTGAAAGGCGAAACCAGTCCTAGTCTTCTTGGTTCTTTCGGTAAAGTCACGTAGAGGGGAAGTAATAAAATAATTCTCACGACGTTTCGGCCACAACGCAAGCAGCCGTCCTCAGGTGAAGACCAGGTCTGTCGGGGAAACAGCTTCCTGGTATTCACCTGAGGACGGCTGCTTGCGTTGTGGCCGAAACGTCGTGAGAATTTTTATTTTATTTCATTTATTATTTTATTACTTCCCTTCTACGTGACTTTACCGAAAGAACCAAGAAGATTAATCCCTGTAGTCACGAAAGCTTTAAATCGAAAAATACAGTCCTAGTCTATGAACATCAGGCAGGTGACCAGCGTTGATTCAAGCCAAGCCCGACTCTGCTGCAGATGAGAAACTGAATGTTGAAGCCAGTCCTTGCCTATAAACACCACGAAGATGTTTAACCGTACAATCATTGACTGGCGCGTAATGAATGCATCAGTTTAGCTCGAAGGTCAGCAGATTAAGAATCGATTTGTTCTTATCTATATATAACTTTATATACCACTGCTGATACTGATCAGACAGGTGATGATGCTGACGCTGCTAATACTAGTGCTGCTGCTGCTACTGCTGCTGATATTGATGTTACTTATGATGATGATGATGATACTGCTGCTACTAGTAGTACTACTGCTGATTCTGCTACTTCTGATGATGACGCTGTTGCTACTGCTGATGCTGATACTACTGCTGCTGTGGATTATGCTGCTGCTGCTACTTCTGATCCTGCTACTGCTACTTCTGATACTGGTGCTGGTGCTGTTACCGCTGTTACCGCTGCTACTGAAGACGATGTTGCTTCTTTGATGGTGCTACTGCTGCTGGTGCTACGACTGCTGCTGTTCCTGCTGCTGCTACTGCTGACGCCAATGCTGCTGCTGATGATGCTGCTGCTACTACTACTGCTTCTGTTCCTGCTGCTGCTACTCCTGCTGTTGCTGATGACGCTGCTGGTGCTGCTGCTGGTGCTGCTGCTGGTGCTGCTGCTGCTGGTGCTACTTCTGCTGCTGCTGCTACTGCTGCTGCTGCTGCTGCTGGTGCTACTTCTGCTGCTGCTGCTACTGCTGCTGCTGGTGCTGGTGCTACTGCTGCTACTGCTGACGCTAATGCTCCTGCTGCTGCTGCTGCTGCTGCTGCTGCTGCTGCTGCTGGTGCTGCTGCTGCTGGTGCTACTTCTGCTGCTGCTGCTACTGCTGCTGCTGGTGCTGGTGCTACTGCTGCTACTGCTGACGCTAATGCTCCTGCTACTGCTGCTACTGCTGACGCTAATGCTCCTGCTGCTGGTGCTGCTGCTGGTGCTGCTACTGCTGCTGGTGCTACTGCTGCTACTGCTGACGCTAATGCTCCTGCTGCTGCTGCTGCTGCTGCTGCTGGTGCTGCTGCTGCTGCTGCTGCTGGCCGTGAGCCGCACCGACGCGGTAGAGCAGCACCGTGCGGCCGTGCGTGTCGGGCCGCGCCAGCGCCCCGTGGTAGCCCCGCGCCAGCAGCGGCAGCAGCGGACCCGGGCGCAGGTCCCCAACGAGCTCCGAGCACTCATCCCTCCAGCGGTGGTAATTCCTCAGCAGCTGCAATCAACATCACCATCATCATTATCATTACCACCATCATTATCATTACCACCATTATCAGAAGCAACAGCAGCTGCATCATCAGCATCATCATCACCACCACCGTCATCATCACAAACAGCATCATCATCACCACCATCATCATATCATTAACACCATCATTACCATCATTATCATCACCACCACCACCACCATCATCACCACCACCACCATCATCATCATCAGAAGCAGCATCATCATCACCACCGTCATCATCATCAGAAGCAGCAGAATCAACATGAATGTTGAAAATCTTCCGCACCGTACGTAGTCAACGGTGCTAATGGGAAGTGCGGGGAAGCACAGCAAACCAAACACAAGAAGCAGTTCTAAAGACATTAGTGTTCACCCTGGATTTTAAAAGTGCACAGCTCTAGTGGCTTCCTAATATCGGAACGAAGATCGTTCCAGACGGCCGCAGAAGCGCATCTGGAAGCGCGCGATCCTGTGACCGTCTTTATTCGATGGCTAGACAACAGCAGCAGCATCATCATCATCATGAACCTCGTCATCATCATCATCATCAGCCGCAGAATCAACACGAGCAGCGTGATCAGCAGCAGCAGCAGCACAATAATGAGTATCAACAGCACACACGACATCGAAATCAGCATCATCATCAGCATCATCATCAGCAGGCAGCAGACGAAGCACAATCAGCAGAAAGCTCCACGCGGGTTTAACGAGTGAGGCTCGTGAGAGCAGCAAGTCGCGGGGGTAGAAGGAGAAGAGAGACACGGAGGCGACTGTGGTGACCTGCTGCAGACTTGAAACTCCTCGCTCCACCGGTGGGAATGCCTCAGCGTCTACATCATCAGCAGCAGCAGTATCAGCATCAGCAGCATCATGAGTAGCATCAGCATTAACATCATCATCAGCAGCAGTACCATCAACACCACCATCATCAGCAGTAACATCAACACTACAATCATCATCAGCAGTAACATCAACACCATCATCACTCGCCTCATAAGCAGCAGATTTGTCAACATCAAAATCACCATCACCGCCACAGTGATGAGGATGATGATGATCTCGAACTCCGTTCCACACTTCTGGGTACACTTTGCAGATCGCCCGCGTGCCCACTGCCAGTGTCAATGGGTGCAGCTTGTAACCGTGCCTCGTCTCGGTCACGTGCAGTGTCAATATCACCAGGGGGGGGGTGCTCAGAGCCGTCAGCTCGCCAACGCCACCAACCACCAACACCACAGACAAAGATCCCCCGTATCGTCTTTACAGACTGTAGGGTCAAGTGCCGTTAGCGAGCAGCACCTATGAAGGCCGGAACGGCACACGAGGGGGTGGGTGGCCAGCACCACGCCCGGCCGCCTTTGTCTCCCCAGTGGCGATGTTTACACACCGCACCGGGTACTCACGTGAGATCGAGTCGACCTAGGGGAGGCCCAGGACCGGTTCAAATCATCGTCACCGGTGTTGGCCGTGCAGTGATCCTTAATCGAACCCAGGCCGCCGGGTTCGTAGCGCAGCGCGCTAACCGCTACACTACCGCTCCCCACACACTCACAACACCTGGCACGCACCTGGCACGCACCTGGCACGCACCTGGCACGCACCTGGCACGCACCTGGCACGGACCTGGCACGCACCTGGCACGCACCTGGCACGAACCTGGCACGCACCTGGCACGCACCTGGCACGGACCTGGCACGCCCCTGGCACGCCCCTGGCACGCACCTGGCACGAACCTGGCACGCACCTGGCACGCACCTGGCACGCACCTGGCACGCACCTGGCACGAACCTGGCACGCACCTGGCACGGACCTGGCACGCACCTGGCACGCACCTGGCACGCACCTGGCACGAACCTGGCACGGACCTGGCACGCACCTGGCACGCACCTGGCACGCACCTGGCACGCACCTGGCACGAACCTGGCACGCACCTGGCACGCACCTGGCACGGACCTGGCACGCCCCTGGCACGCCCCTGGCACGCACCTGGCACGAACCTGGCACGCACCTGGCACGCACCTGGCACGGACCTGGCACGCACCTGGCACGCACCTGGCACGCACCTGGCACGGACCTGGCACGCACCTGGCACGCACCTGGCACGCACCTGGCACGAACCTGGCACGCACCTGGCACGGACCTGGCACGCACCTGGCACGAACCTGGCACGAACCTGGCACGCCCCTGGCACGCACCTGGCACGGACCTGGCACGCACCTGCCACGCACCTGGCACGCACCTGCCACGCACCTGGCACGCACCTGGCACGGACCTGGCACGGACGGAGTATAGAGCAACTGACCTGGAAGGCTTGCGCGCAGTCGAGGTCACGGGCACGCACGAACGCCATGAGGAAGTCGTCGGCGAGGCAGATGGGGGCACTGGGGAGGTCTCGCAGGGCGAGGCTGCGTAGCTCCCGCACGCGGGCCCTCACCACGGGGTGCTCGTTGGGCAGGTCGCGGGGCTCTGCGGGGCCACTCGCCTCCGTCATTTCCCAGCCAGGGAGGATCGCCATCGACGGCTGCGGCGTCACAAGAGCGGTCGTGTCAACCACGTGGGTTCGATCACCGAGCGTGACGACGCCTCGCTGTGTGTGCAGGGTGCATGCTTTAAACAAACAAACCAAAATAAACTTGTTAACGCTTACGTGGGGCTGTCGTTTTTAATGGGGGGGAAATAGCAACGGATAATACACCGTAGGTATGATAACAAATGTAATATTATTTGGTTCTTTCGGTAAAGTCACGTAGGTATAAAATAAAATAAATCACGACGTTTCGGGCGCAACGAAAGCTTCAAATCTAGAACAAATGTAATGTTAATAGCTTCAAAAAGTTGAAGAGCCTCCATTTGTTCGCCATCGTTGTCAACACGTGCCTGGAATCTTCTCCAGGTGGTCTCCAAAGCCCGGATGCACATTTCTCGTGGCATTGTTGCAAATTCTCAGAAGTGTTCAACATTTGCTTGAACTCCCCCTGTATTTGGAGTTTGCGCGTCTCTCTCTCTAACCGTGGGTTTTTCTCCGGGTCTTCCAGTTGTTTCCCCTCCACATTTAGAATGAGCGCCGCGCGTTGAGAAAGAGAGAGAGAGACCATGTGGCTGCTGCTGTACATCTGCACGTGATGCCATCCGGGTCGCTTCTGAAAAAGAGCTGTATTGCTCAGTGGGGCCTTACCGCGTAAAATTAAAATATAGTATTTGGGTCTTTCGGTAAAGTCACGTAAATACGTTCAAATGAATAAAAATAAAATAAACAAAAACTAACACGTTTCGACTACGATCGTAGTCGATTTTTTGTTTACTTTATTTTTTATTAATTTGAACCTATCCACGTGACTTTACCTAAAGACCCAAAGGATATGAATTCCTGCAGGCACGAAGATACAATTAAAATAGTTTAGTTTAATTTCTCACTCGGGACACTTTGTGGAACGCTGCTACTATAGATTGGCTGCGAGTTAATTATCGGCTTAAGGCACTACCACTAGAGTGTAAGGTACGCCCGATGTGGCTGAATGATGATTAAGCCACTTCGTTGAGATATCATGTGTGATAGGCGAAGTCGCTCTGAAAAAAGGAGCTAAATATCTCATTGGGCCTTACCTTGTAAAACACATTTATATAGTTTCAGTGTTTTAGTTGACTACTGGTACATTAGGAGCAGCGTTAACATTACAAATACGACGACGACGACTCTGCCAAGGGCACGGGCGTATGGCGGTCAAGGCGCAGCCCCGCAAGTGCCTCCTGGTGGCGCAATCGCCTCCACCAGGGGCAGCTCGAGCCCCCCTGGTGGAGCATCTCTCGTGTGCGTGCCCAGCACACCCTCACCCGGCACACGTGACCCAGCACACGTGACCCAGCACACCCTGACCCAGCACACGTGACCCAGCGGACCCTGACCCAGCACACCCTGACCCAGCACACGTGACCCAACACACCCTGACCCAGCACGCCCTGACCCAGCACACGTGACCCGGCGGACCCTGACCCAGCACACGTGACCCAGCACACGTGACCCGGCGGACCCTGACCCCACGGCCTACGAGAATTTCCCCTTCGCCTGTGGCGAGCCGGTTATCATTTATACTGCTGGGTGGACAGAGGGAGGAGGGGTGGATTTAAACTGCCGCGCCAGGAGATCGAATCGAACCGAGCACTACAGCGTCACCAGTCGAGTGTGAACACACCGCTACACGACAGTGTCACAAGTCGAGTGTGAGCACACCGCTACACGACAGTGTCACAAGTCGAGTGTGAACACACCGCTACACTACAGCGTCACAAGTCGAGTGTGAACACACCGCTACACTACAGTGTCACAAGTCGAGTGTGAACACACCGCTACACTACAGCGTCACCAGTCGAGTGTGAACACACCGCTACACTACAGTGTCACAAGTCGAGTGTGAACACACCGCTACACTACAGCGTCACAAGTCGAGTGTGAACACACCGCTACACTACAGTGTCACAAGTCGAGTGTGAACACACCGCTACACTACAGCGTCACAAGTCGAGTGTGAACACACCGCTACACTACAGTGTCACAAGTCGAGTGTGAACACACCGCTACACTACAGCGTCACAAGTCGAGTGTGAACACACCGCTACACTACAGTGTCACAAGTCGAGTGTGAACACACCGCTACACTACAGCGTCACAAGTCGAGTGTGAACACACCGCTACACTACAGTGTCACAAGTCGAGTGTGAACACACCGCTACACTACAGCGTCACAAGTCGAGTGTGAACACACCGCTACACTACAGTGTCACAAGTCGAGTGTGAACACACCGCTACACTACAGCGTCACAAGTCGAGTGTGAACACACCGCTACACGACAGTGTCACAAGTCGAGTGTGAACACACCGCTACACTACAGCGTCACAAGTCGAGTGTGAGCACACCGCTACACGACAGCGTCACAAGTCGAGTGTGAACACACCGCTACACTACAGCGTCACAAGTCGAGTGTGAGCACACCGCTACACGACAGCGCCACAAGTCGAGTGTGAACACACCGCTACACGACAGCGTCACAAGTCGAGTGTGAACACACCGCTACACGACAGTGTCACAAGTCGAGTGTGAACACACCGCTACACTACAGCGTCACAAGTCGAGTGTGAACACACCGCTACACTACAGTGTCACAAGTCGAGTGTGAACACACCGCTACACTACAGCGTCACAAGTCGAGTGTGAACACACCGCTACACTACAGTGTCACAAGTCGAGTGTGAACACACCGCTACACTACAGCGTCACAAGTCGAGTGTGAACACACCGCTACACTACAGTGTCACAAGTCGAGTGTGAACACACCGCTACACTACAGCGTCACAAGTCGAGTGTGAACACACCGCTACACGACAGTGTCACAAGTCGAGTGTGAACACACCGCTACACGACAGCGTCACAAGTCGAGTGTGAGCACACCGCTACACGACAGCGTCACAAGTCGAGTGTGAACACACCGCTACACTACAGCGTCACAAGTCGAGTGTGAGCACACCGCTACACGACAGCGCCACAAGTCGAGTGTGAACACACCGCTACACGACAGCGTCACAAGTCGAGTGTGAACACACCGCTACACGACAGTGTCACAAGTCGAGTGTGAACACACCGCTACACTACAGCGTCACAAGTCGAGTGTGAACACACCGCTACACGACAGCGTCACAAGTCGAGTGTGAACACACCGCTACACGACAGTGTCACAAGTCGAGTGTGAACACACCGCTACACTACAGCGTCACAAGTCGAGTGTGAACACACCGCTACACGACAGTGTCACAAGTCGAGTGTGAACACACCGCTACACTACAGCGTCACAAGTCGAGTGTGAACACACCGCTACACGACAGTGTCACAAGTCGAGTGTGAACACACCGCTACACTACAGCGTCACCAGTCGAGTGTGAACACACCGCTACACGACAGTGTCACAAGTCGAGTGTGAGCACACCGCTACACTACAGCGTCACCAGTCGAGTGTGAACACACCGCTACACTACAGCGTCACAAGTCGAGTGTGAGCACACCGCTACACGACAGCGTCACAAGTCGAGTGTGAGCACCCGCTACACGACAGTGTCACAAGTCGAGTGTGAGCACACCGCTACACGACAGTGTCACAAGTCGAGTGTGAGCACACCGCTACACTACAGCGTCACAAGTCGAGTGTGAACACACCGCTACACGACAGCGTCACAAGTCGAGTGTGAACACACCGCTACACGACAGTGTCACAAGTCGAGTGTGAACACACCGCTACACGACAGCGTCACAAGTCGAGTGTGAACACACCGCTACACGACAGTGTCACAAGTCGAGTGTGAGCACACCGCTACACTACAGCGTCACAAGTCGAGTGTGAACACACCGCTACACTACAGTGTCACAAGTCGAGTGTGAACACACCGCTACACGACAGCGTCACAAGTCGAGTGTGAACACCCGCTACACTACAGCACCACAAGTCGAGTGTGAGCACACCGCTACACTACAGTGTCACAAGTCGAGTGTGAACACACCGCTACACGACAGCGTCACAAGTCGAGTGTGAACACCCGCTACACTACAGCGTCACAAGTCGAGTGTGAGCACACCGCTACACTACAGTGTCACAAGTCGAGTGTGAACACACCGCTACACGACAGCGTCACAAGTCGAGTGTGAACACACCGCTACACTACAGCGTCACAAGTCGAGTGTGAACACACCGCTACACTACAGTGTCACAAGTCGAGTGTGAACACCCGCTACACTACAGCGTCACAAGTCGAGTGTGAGCACACCGCTACACGACAGCACCACAAGTCGAGTGTGAACACACTGCTACACGACAGCGTCACAAGTCGAGTGTGAGCACACCGCTACACGACAGCGTCACAAGTCGAGTGTGAGCACACCGCTACACGACAGCGTCACAAGTCGAGTGTGAGCACACCGCTACACGACAGCGTCACAAGTCGAGTGTGAGCACACCGCTACACGACAGCGTCACAAGTCGAGTGTGAACACACCGCTACACGACAGTGTCACAAGTCGAGTGTGAACACACCGCTACACGACAGCGTCACAAGTCGAGTGTGAGCACACCGCTACACTACAGCGTCACAAGTCGAGTGTGAGCACACCGCTACACTACAGCGTCACAAGTCGAGTGTGAGCACACTGCTACACGACAGCGTCACAAGTCGAGTGTGAGCACACCGCTACACGACAGCACCACAAGTCGAGTGTGAACACACCGCTACACTACAGCGTCACAAGTCGAGTGTGAACACACCGCTACACTACAGCGTCACAAGTCGAGTGTGAACACACCGCTACACTACAGTGTCACAAGTCGAGTGTGAGCACACCGCTACACGACAGCGTCACAAGTCGAGTGTGAGCACACCGCTACACGACAGCGTCACAAGTCGAGTGTGAGCACACCGCTACACTACAGTGTCACAAGTCGAGTGTGAACACACCGCTACACTACAGCGTCACAAGTCGAGTGTGAACACACCGCTACACTACAGTGTCACAAGTCGAGTGTGAGCACACCGCTACACGACAGCGTCACAAGTCGAGTGTGAGCACACCGCTACACGACAGCGTCACAAGTCGAGTGTGAGCACACCGCTACACTACAGTGTCACAAGTCGAGTGTGAACACACCGCTACACTACAGCGTCACAAGTCGAGTGTGAACACACCGCTACACTACAGCGTCACAAGTCGAGTGTGAACACACCGCTACACTACAGCGTCACAAGTCGAGTGTGAACACACCGCTACACTACAGCGTCACAAGTCGAGTGTGAGCACACCGCTACACGACAGTGTCACAAGTCGAGTGTGAGCACACCGCTACACTACAGCGTCACAAGTCGAGTGTGAACACACCGCTACACGACAGCGTCACAAGTCGAGTGTGAACACACCGCTACACTACAGTGTCACAAGTCGAGTGTGAACACACCGCTACACTACAGCGTCACAAGTCGAGTGTGAACACACCGCTACACTACAGCGTCACAAGTCGAGTGTGAACACACCGCTACACTACAGTGTCACAAGTCGAGTGTGAACACACCGCTACACGACAGCGTCACAAGTCGAGTGTGAGCACACCGCTACACTACAGTGTCACAAGTCGAGTGTGAACACACCGCTACACGACAGCGTCACAAGTCGAGTGTGAACACACCGCTACACGACAGCACCACAAGTCGAGTGTGAGCACACCGCTACACGACAGCTGATTACGTTAATCCATCGTCGAGCTACAGCTCACCTTTGTTCACAGCATAATTTAACTGGACATCTGTGAACAAAAAGAGCTTCATAGCTCATCGGATTCCTCCAGTATAGTTAAATATTCCGACTATGACTCTGCGTGTAGTCTGTGTAAGTGTGTGCTTATAACGGATGCTGACGACGATTCTGCTGCTGATGATGATTCTGCTGCTGACGATGATGATTCTGCTGATGATGATTCTGCTGACGATGATTGTGCTGCTGACAATGATTGTGCTGCTGACAATGATTCTGCTGCTGATGATGATTCTGCTGCTGCTGTTTATTCTGCTGACAATGATTATGCTGCTGACGATGATTGTGAGAACCCGCGCATGCACCTCACCTCCTCAGTATGTGTTGTGTGGTCACTGCGCTCCGCACTCCGTCACCCCGCGCGTAAAATCGATATCCTGCTCTGGAGTCCCGGATTAACTCCAATCCCCAAAGTCTCAGAGTCCCCGCGTCTCTTACGAGTATCTCGGTCCACGTGTCTCTCGAGTCTCAACGGTCCCTCAGGCCGAGGATCCCGATTCCCTGGGTACCGGATTCCTCGAGTCTTGAGTCGGATCCCGAGTTCCAAGTGAGAGCCTCTGAAGCTCCGAGTCTCGAAACCGCCGAGTCCTTAAATCCCCGAGTCCGTGAATCCTTGACTCTGGGGGGAGGTGCCTTGAATCACCACCTCGCTCGTTGTGCGATCAGCCTACGAACCCTCGAGTTCGATTCCTCGATTCTGACTCTCTGAGTTCCTTGTATCTTCGAGTTCCCATGCGAGTCCCCGTCGGGAGTTCTCTCAAATGCCACGGAGCGATTCCTCGAGCGGCTGAGTCCTCTAGTACCTGCGGACGAGTCGCCGTCCGTGTGGAGTCCACGTGGGCAGCACGCGCGGCGAGTCGCGGTCGAAGAGGAGCGAGTCCGAGAACGAGCGGGCGATGAACGCGCCGGCGTTTGTTTATTTACTCGCGCGAGTTATTTATTGTGTTTACTTTTGCCGAGGGAATTAATGAATGACAGCCAACCCCGAAGGCGGAGAGAGGAACGAACGGTGGCGGTGGCAAGCGGCTGAGCACGAATACGCCCCCCTGCCCTGCCACGGGGCCCCGTTTATTGGAAGAGAATTGTGCAAGAGTCCGACAGATTATTGCGGTGGTGGTGGTGGTGGTGGGAGCGGTGGCGCAGTGGTTAACGCGCTGCGCTGTGAAACCCAGCGACCCGAAGCGAGATTGATCGTCAGTCGCGGCGAACATGAGTGGCGAGTTATTTCTGAAGTGAAATCGGATCACCACCGCCGCCGCCGCTCCCACCGCTCCCACCAGCCTGAATGGTGAAGTAGGGTCAAGCAACGCTCCGCCACCGATTTGTCCGTGGGGGAGGGAGGGGTGGTGGAGGTCTTAATCCAGCAGTGAAGCGAATTGGCAAGAGGCCCGCGTGAATATTTATTGGCGGGTCAGCCCAGCCGAAGTTCGATTCCCGCCCACGGCAAACATTAGTGGCTCAGTGAGATATGAACATTATCACTGGGCATCCGCATGGTTAAAGCGAGTACCTGCCGTGGTGTATGATGCAACATCAGCACTGGGAGTACAAAGGTGGCAGGGCATCGTTGCGAATGATAAAACACATTTAGTTGGAAACACAAATTCTATCAACCAATGCTTATGCTTAGTCACAGCGGAGGGGCTCCATGTACATACACGCACAGAACTATTGGCAATCTGCTACTAGATGTTGACCATACTTCACCACGCTCGTCAGTACGCGGGTGTGTGAAGGCGGTGGGGGGCATAGACGTGGGGGCATGGTACCGTACAACAATGGGTTGTATTGCCTACCAGCGGCGCCTGGTATGGCGGAGACGTGGGTTCGATCCCGACCCTGACGACGCCTGCTGCTGCTGTATATTTGGAGTTTTGTGTGTCTCTCTCCCCGTGGTCGCGTAGATTTTTCTCCGGGTCCTCCGGGTTTTCCGTTCCGCGTTTAGAATCACCGTGCGTCTCGAGTATGTGGCTGCTGCTATGCATTTCCACACGATGATAAGCCTCTTCGTCGAGCTATCATTTGTGATAGCCTGGTCAATTCTGAACAAGGGCCGTATAGCTGAGTGGGCCTTACTTGGTAAAACGTTTTTTTTCTAGTTGATGTAACTCCCACGCCCATTCCCTGCGTAAATGCTTCTGGACAAACACGTTTGTGCAGTTCATGATTAAGTGTTTTGTTTCTTGTGGGTTGTTTTAGAGATCGCGTCCGTGTGAATGTGCCGGAACCATCTCCACCCGACACAGCTGATCAGCAAGGAGCGTCACGTGAACAGAACGTGACGATGCATTTACTCTTCTCGCATCGTCACCGGCAGTTGGATGTCAACCACCAAAATAAACAGACAGCAGCATCAGCAGCAGCAGCAGGATCTTAATTGGCCGTGTCGATTGGAGGTGGGTCTACGGCACATTTCAGCGACATAGCCCAATGAAGAAACTTTACAAAATTATCTGTTAAAATATTGGGTCGGGAAAGCAGTACGTGTTAAATGTACTCGTCTGGCACGACCGTCATATTTCGGTTCGACCCTGCGGGTGATTTCGATATGCGACAAGACGTGGCGCCTTCCGGATGGTCCATCCATTGCCCTCCCCCGCCACCCCCCCCCCCCCCCCCCCCAAAAAAGAGAGAAATCCATCACGAAAAATTTTATATTTCCACGTTTGACTGCGTGACATGTCGCTGTGGCGATAAATATATCCACGTGTAGTCACAGTGATGCGGCGGCTATGGACTCGCCTGAAAGTTCGTGAGAAAATATTCGAACCAACGTGTCGCATCTCTTTTTCTTTTCAAAGGGCATGGGCAGTTCATGCGGGGATAAAAAAAAATGACGTTTCTACCGCGGCCACTATCATCGCCCTCTGCATCAGTGGCCAATCAGTGAGGCCACGTAACATCAACTTCACCTCCCTTGGTCGGCTGTGCGGAACGCAAACACGCGAACAGCTGAGCATGCAAGTCGCAGCAAGCGTCAACACACGCGTGTAGCAAACGATACCACCACGTTCGTCAATAACAGCGCGGTTCAAAAAAGAAAAGTTAAAATGTATAACAGACGAAGTTTCGGGCAATGGATCTTTGTCATAGCATATGAAACAGAGAGGCCAGAAGAGAGACGGGTGATTAAGAGTTGGTGACTGCACTTGATTATGCGATGGAGCCTTGATGAGAATAAAATTATTGTTCTGATGTCCCTCGTTTTATATTTTTAAATCGGCAGTCACTTACCTATCCAAAGTGTTGATTCAGGACCAACGCTCGCAAAATATTATGGCTTTCCGCAACACTCAAGTGCGTTGTACTGAGCAGGAACCGGCTTCTCCTGGTATTCACTCATTCTCTGCTCTTGTCCCCTCCCCCCAAACACCTGAAATCCCACCGGGCGGTACACAAATCGGCTCACCGCAGTTAATCGATCGGTATCGATGGCGCGTGGTGGGGTAAAGTGTGAGTACTCCAGCGCGGAGGAGGGTAGCGCTTCTAAGGAGGCTCTCCTCTGGTGGAGGCCACTTCCGTCAGCAGTTGGCGCGAGCAGGAACGTGCAGGGGCTGCGCCTTCACCCTTTTGAATCGCCGAGGAGTTGATCGGAGCGAGGAGTTGATCGATTCCCGAGTCCCGGTCGCCCACGCGCTCCCCCACGTTGACCTCTCGCACGGATTCCGCTGCGAGCGAACTTAATCGTAAACACATCATGCAATTCAATAAAATTAAATATTATTGCATTCTGTCTCCGCACATGCATATTCATTTCGTCTCACCAGTCAGCCCAGGAGCAATATTCATCATCATCATCATCACCGTCGTCAAGCCATGATCTCTCCACTGCTGGATGAAGGCGTTCTCCTTCCTCCCCGCGGTCCGGCGATGTAAACAAGAGAGGCACTCGGCTCCGGACACACGAGCCGACATCACCGCTGCCATCTCTCCCGGCGCGTTCCCTCCGTTGGCTGCAACTCCGACACTCGTCTCGACCGCACGCCGCCCGTCACGGCCTTGAGACAACCATCACTTAGCCACCCAAACCAAAAGTCGCAGGTTTTTTTTTGTTTTTCTTCCATTTCTCTTTGCGCGTCGTTGTTTTTTTTGTGTGACAGGGGTCACTTAGACATGGGGCTCATTCCTGCGTCTCTAGAGTTCTCCCATTTGGTGAAATTAAAATCTACTTGGAAGGCCCCCCGATCCCACCCAGTGGGGGGGGGGTTCAGACATGTCAATGAATAGGGGGGCAGCTACCCCGCTTCACTCCCTCTGGATCTGCGACTGCGTAGACGCACGAATGTGCCCTTTGCACGTAAACAGAGGGGGGGGCAGCCCCGCCCCTCCCCGGTGTCTGCACAATTGCACACGAACAGGAATGCGAAATGCTCACCGCTGCGTGCCAGCTCGCTCGGATGATCGGACCGTAGAATTTGGCGTCTCGTGTGTCCGGCGACGGGTCGCACCGAAAGTCCAACCCAGTCCCGTTACACAACCTCCAGCAGCAGCAACAACAAAAAAACCCAAAACCACTGCGGCCCCATCGCTGGGCCACGAGACGGAGGTCGGTGATCGATGGGGCCGGTGGTTGGTGCGGAACGGATACCGTGCAGGAAAGTGGATCGGAGTGCGGAACGTCCGCACCACGTTGCGTTGACGGAACCGCGAATTACCCGGCGCGAAAACAGATCAATTACCAGCAGCATCGCATTGTGCTCGAGTTAAAGAGTGGACGTGCGGTGTGTGTGGGTGTTGTGTGTGTACGTGTGAGTGCATTGTGCGCTTGTGGGGAGCGGAGGTGGAGCGGTTAGCGCGCTGCGCTACGAACCCGGCGGTTCGATTCCCGCTCACGGCCAACATCGGTGACGATTGCACTGTGTAACAGTTTACAAGCTCCTGGGTAACAAGTGTTATTTCCTAATTGCTTATGCCTCAAAAGTACAGAAAATGGATGTTATTCTCCACAAACTTTGCTTTTGTGACCATGACAGTGATTTTTCGATTTTAAGCTTTCGTGACTGCAGGGATTCATCTTCTTGGTTCTTTCGGTAAAGTCACGTAGAAGGGAAATAATAAAATAATAAAAATAAAACATAATAAAATAATTCTCACGACGTTTCGGCCACAACGCAAGCAGCCGTCCTCAGGTGAAGAACAGGTCTGTCGGAAAGACAGCGTCATTCAGACGCTTGCGTTGTGGCCGAAACGTCGTGAGAATGGTATTTTATTTGTATTATTTTATTATTTCCCTTCTACGTGACTTTCCTGAAAGAACCAAGAAGATGAATCCCGGCAGTCACGAAAGCTTTAAATCGAAATTTAACCGCTACTAGAGATGTTTTATTTAATTTTTGTTCCATTTGTGCATCGTCAGGTATCACCGCATCTGCTGCCAGGGTGTTTTGTGCAGTGGATGCAGTTGAGGGTGGACTCTGAGCAGCTTCGTGGAAGATTAAACCCAGAGGGATTATTCAGCGGTGGAACTGTCATGAAGCCACGTGGCCTATAGGAGGCGGTCGACTCAAATTCCGCGTTTCAGACCACACGAGAGGAAGCCACAATCCGCCGGCCCGCCAACCATTCACTCGCCGACCAACAACCATCCTCGTCCATTCAATTCGTTCCAGATATCATTCAGCCTGGCACGGTACGGGAACGTTGATTAGCTGTGTGTTTTTTCCCCCACGTGTTCACACGTGGCGAGGTAAGGTTCGTTGTAGGATTCATAAGTGGCCCTGCCGAAGCCGCGTGTGTGAGCGGCTCCTTAGCTCAGGGGTTAGAGCACTGGTCTTGTAAACCAGGGGTCGCGAGTTCAAATCTCGCAGGGGCCTACCCATTTTTTTCCATAAATTATTTTAACGTTATTCAATTTATTGCTTCCTTCAACAGTTTCTCACTCGTTCCGATGGGGGCCCTTGTCAAACTTATAATGTGCAAACGCATAATTATTGTTGTAATGATCCTGGCCGTCGCATTTAACGTTGTTACATTTAGTAACGAGTGGACAGGGGCTTTGAAATGAGTTTTCGTGTGGAGGCGCCGGATTGATTGTCGCACCGCAAGATCTTGAGGTGTCGGTAGCGGCTTGGGCAGGCCTGCTTCATTCAGCAGTGGAACGACCATGGCTCATGTTGACGACAGTGCTGCGTTGGCCCTGCTGCAGACTCAATGTTGACTGCGTTGCCCTCTCGTGGTGGCTCGGCATCATGTTCAATTTATTTTAACACGTTCGAACTGACTCACATTCGTGCAGCCATGAATTATTATCTTTTGAAATTAATCTATTACTTTTTTAAAGATTACAGGTATACAGGTGTGATCTTAAAACATTCATCAATTGTTCTGTGAAATTTTCGTTCAACTTTTAAATGTCATCTGATAATGAAGAAGAAAAAGTCGATATTTAATCTTGATTTGAAAAAAAAGTTTATCTTAAAGAATAAACAATTACAAGATTTAATGCCAGTGTTAAAATAATTAAATAACCCTTTGTGTCCTGATTTTTCGCAACTCTGTACAAGGGCCGTCCATAAATGACGTCATTGGAGTGCGTAGTTAATGTGACGCTGCACTCTGATGTTGTAGGAGAAGACATTTATTAAAAAGTCTATTTAATTAAGTAGAACGTGTTGTCTATATTTATTTAAAGTTGCGCATTTTGATGTGACGTCACATTTCTCAACCCCCCCACCCTCGTCACACATCGTCACAAATGTCTGACCCCCCCCCCCACCTAGGCGCGTGACGTCATTTATGGACGTCCCCTTAATACACCGGTGGGTATTTAGTTTAACAAACGTGGCAAACTACGAATAAAAATAATAATATAATCTGTGTAACACCCCACACGTCGCAGCCCGCGTCATCCAGTGACCCAACAATCGCCATCTTAGCAAGGGACCCAACCCGCCAAAGCAATCGAGGGGCTTGAGGGAGGGGGGGCAACTGAGTGACCTCACAGGCAGCGGTGGGTGGGGTTGTTAGTGGTGGCTTCCCCTACCAAGATGGCGACCGACGCCGCTTCGTTGCTTGCGCGCGTCACCGCCTGGCGCGAGCGACTCAACGTCTGCTGACGTTGCCACGACCCGCAGTCAGCACGGCGCCTCTCGCTCTGTTCCTCACGGCGCCTCTGACTTGCGGCTGCTGCTGCTGCTGCTGTTGTTGTTGTTGTTAGGTGGTCGGCGCGTCTTTGTTTTCTCCTCTGTTACGATGGCGAGCGTAGGCGGTGGTGGAGGAGTAGGCAAGTGGGAGGTGGTGAAGGGAAAGAAGTCGAACGGGGTGAGAGGCAAGCCCTCTCGCCCGGCCATCGTGACGCTGGGGCCGATGATGGGTGAGTGAGGCAGTCCCCTCGTTACGGTATTTGTCGAAGCTTTATGTGTTAATGTTGTTGGTGTTGTTGTTGTTGTGCGTACGTCAAACTTCCTTCGCACCGTACGTAGCCAACCGCGCTAAATCTCAAGTTCGGGAGGGTGGGGGTGGATAACAAACACTACACACACCAACAAGCGCTTGCCGATCAACACCATCGTCAACAGCAATAACGTCAGCGGCGATGGATATATCCACTGCTGGATGAAGGCCTCCGCAAGCCGTGCCATTGACTTCCGCTCCGCTTCTGGTCTCGACCGTCAGGGCCCATCGCGACTTCTTCTCGCTCAACCACATTTATTTACACTGCCTGAGGAATCCGATGAGCTACGAAGCTCTTTTTGTTTAGTTGTGTTTCCTCGTAGAACGGGGGCGATGTCGCTCAACCCGTGAGCGGTCTCTCCAATCCGTGTCCCTCCTCCTCTCTCTGCCTCTCAACGTCGCCACCACCGACGATGCTCGCACGGCTCCGTGATTCTTTGAGCACTTTTCAGTTTGTGTTGATTCTGTTTTACTTGTTCAGTAGTGCTCAGCTGCTGCTTGTTCACGCGTTAGGTGAGTGTGTGTGTGGGGAGGGGGTGAACTTGGTGTCAAGAGCTCTTCCGTATGCCAGCCGCCTCGTCGTGTTGTTTGGTATTTGTTCATTCTTTACCCGCTGTTGGTGTTGTTTTTGTTGTTTACCTGTTTATTGTTTGCAGTCTTGAGAGTGATTGTCTCGAGGGGTCGTTGCCTCGGTGTGGACGATCGGAGAAAGCCCCACATCACGCACACATCACCCACACATCACACACACATCACCCACACATCACACACACATCACCCACACATCACCCACACATCACCCGCACATCACGCACACATCACCCACACATCACGCACACATCACCCACACATCACACACACATCACCCACACATCACCTACACATCACCCACACATCACCTACACATCACCCACACATCACCCACACATCACGCACACATCACGCACACATCACCCACACATCACACACACATCACCCACACATCACCCGCACATCACCCGCACATCACCCACACATCACGCACACATCACCCGCACATCACCCACACATCACCCGCACATCACCCACACATCACGCACACATCACCCACACATCACCCACATATCACCCGCACATCACCCACACATCACGCACACTTCACCCACACATCACCCACACATCACGCACACATCACGCACACATCACCCACACATCACGCACACATCACCCACACATCACGCACACATCACCCACACATCACGCACACATCACCCACACATCACCCACACATCACGCACACATCACGCACACATCACGCGCACATCACCCACACATCACCCACACATCACCCACACATCACCTACACATCACGCACACATCACGCACACATCACCCGCACATCACACGCACATCACCCGCACATCACCCGCACATCACGCGCACATCACGCGCACATCACGCGCACATCACCCGCACATCACGCGGACATCACCCGCACATCACCCGCACATCACCCACACATCACGCACACATCACCCACACATCACGCACACATCACCCACACATCACCCACACATCACCCACACATCACGCACACATCACCCACACATCACCCACACATCACCCACACATCACGCACACATCACGCACACATCACGCACACATCACCCACATCACCCACACATCACCCACACATCACCCACACATCACGCACACATCACCCACACATCACGCACACATCACCCACACATCACCCACACATCACCCACACATCACCCACACATCACGCACACATCACGCACACATCACCCACACATCACACACACATCACCCACACATCACGCACACATCACGCACACATCACGCACACATCACCCACACATCACCCACACATCACGCACACCACACGTTTCAATAATCGTTAACATTTCGTGTCTGTAGGGCCCTCACTGTAAACTAGGTAACTCTAATCTGGTGACCTCTTGAAACGTAAAACTTCGTCTGATTGCTGCGGAAACTAAGAATACTACGACTCCATAATTACCCTACATATCAACTATCCCCCCGCTGATGATGATGCTGCTGATGATGATGATGCATCTGGCTGCACAGGTCCCATCAAGACGAGCGAGACGATGTTCGAGCTCGCCTTCGACCGAGAGAAGAAGTCGGCCAAGGAGCAGCCTCTTCAGCAACCGCCGCTGCAGCAGCAGAACGTCAAGAAAGCATCGGCGAAGCAGAGCAAGAAAGCCAACGGAGACGCAAGTCCGTCGGGAGGGCGATTTGCCACGTTGGAGGACGCTTTGAAGGCGGTGAGTGGCCCTGTTGTGTCCGATGGCAGTGTGTACCCATCATCGTTGTCAGCGTGGCCTCGTTCACGGCACCAAGTTACTCGCGCAACCACGTGCATGCCAACCCGACCAATCGTCCCCTCCCTGATCTCCAGTTATCTAATGCTCATCACCACGTTGGATGTGGGGGTCGTTGGTGGGGTTGGGGCTAGGATCACTTACAAGCGAGGAAAGAGCAATGGGCGACTCCCTTCTTTATCGTGTTGGTTCGAATAGCTCCCCTAAGTCCCTCTGGACTCACTGGTTATCACCATCATCACCATAGTCATTACACACTTTCATTTAACTCGCACTGTTGTTGTTGTATCCTCATCTTGTAACTCAATTTTAACCCACTTCCCAATATGGTATCGACTGCAAACTTGGTATACTTATGTCATACTGATGACAATACTATATTCTATCATAAAAAATATACATTTTTATACATTATTTTTTATATGTTATCTTTCGGCTTCGGTCTAATTGTCCACGGTCAACTGACGTTGGCTGTAAATGGCCACGGTCCCTTACGTTATGGCAAGCCTCGGGGCCACTTCCTGGAGTCGTGGAGTTCTGCCATTACTAGTACATTTCATAAGCCGTGCTATACCACAGTCCGTTTTACTCGTGCACATGAACGGATTTCGTCGCTCCGTCTCCGCGGTGACTTGGCCGCGCTCTCCTCTTTGGGGATCCTGGGGGATGCGGTCGGGTTGTAGTGAGGACTCGGGCCTTTGTATTTTTTCTGTTATGGGCGTAGGTGACACACAGATTGGAACAAAAGCTTAAAAGTGAGCGTAGAAGCGTGGCGAGGCTGCACGCTTGAAATTGCACTGAAATTAATGAGGAGGAACACACGTGGATTAGAGGTACACAGATAGGTTAGAAGGCATGGTATTGAGCGTGAATAAATGTAAGTGGGATGAAACAGGGCACGTCACTAGATGGCCAACGGCTACGTCCGTCACAGAGATGGAGCCACGAAATTGGCTCCTGTGCGGGGGTTGGTCAATGGATTGTTGCAGCGGTTGCGGGATCCTTTCATCCAGCAGTAGATGGGTCATAGCTGACGATGAGTTGACACCTGTTAAGCTTTTTCGCACACATGCACACCACGTTGCCAAGCTCCAGTGCCATTTGGTAAAATAGCGGCAGTGTTGACGCAGCATATAACTTGGTGAACCAACTTTTGGATCAATAACACGAGCCCCTTTGGCCAAAGTCCCTGCACCTGGGGAGTTTGAAAACAAGTCATGGTCCGTAAACAGAGTGGAAGGTATCTGCCACGTGCACACATGTCCTGGGGACTTTTTCACAGGCTACATGAACAGTGCAATGTCGACAATGTGACCCGGAAGCGAAGAGAGGTAAAGGCAGATATGTGAAAAGCTCAGATCTGTGAACGTGTGAAAACAATGACATGCACAGCAAGCGCAATTGTCGCAAAGATGATTTACTGTCTAAAGATCTAGCATAACGGTTATTATCGGTCACACGCACGTTTGGCAATCGTGACGGAATCCACGCACGTGCATGAATTTTGCCTTCGTTTCTCGCGAGTCATCTCACGCGTGTGTGTGTGTGGTGTGTGTGTGGTGTGTGTGTGTGGTGTGTGTGTGCGGTGTGTGTGGCGCAGCTTGACCTGAAGGACATGAAAGCCCAGCTGGACAAGTCCCAGGCGATGTTCATGGACGAGCCAACGGTCTGGGTGAAGGACATCGCAGGATACCTCAACCTCAAGCTCCAAGCTCCCGAGAGCGACCCCGCACTCAGCCGCTACCCTCACGGTCTCGCGCTCCCTACATCTACGCCCACGCTAAGGAATCCTTGCCCCCTGGACGCTGTAATACAATGAAATCGACACCCGACGAAATCACCGATCAGAGATTTGCCCATATATAGAATTGTGGCGTGTGAATCAAGGCTGATCGTATTGATTGAGCTCATTGGATCCGGCAGTCGCTCAAAGTTGATGGGGCAGCCATCCTGAAAAGGTCGATTCATTGACAATCCATTGGTAAGTAATACTTGGATTGAGTCGTCGTGTGACACGCCCCCTTCATTTGATTGGCTAATATCGGCAAGAACGATGATTACGTCGCAGTCCGCTTTTATTCTACCACAGCGCCACGGTGACGAGATGTTAAATACCTCGCCTGGTATACAGGAGGTCGTGAGTTCGATCTTGACCCTGATGATGCCTGCTGCTGTATAATTTGGAGTTTGCATGTTCTCCCCGTTGTCGTGTAATTTTTTTTTCCGGGTCCTCCAGGTTTTTTCCTCCACATTTAAAAAATGCTTTTCGAGTGTTTGGCTGCTATAAATTGCCACATGATAAGCCACTTCATTGCGGGATCATTTGTGGCTTCTGAAAAAGAGCTATCTAGCTAAATGGGCCGTACCTGGTAAAATATAAATAGGTTGTAAGTTTTAAATATGGGTCGCCATATAATTAATTAGCCTGAATCGTCAAGACATCCGTAAGTCCCAGGATGTCTTGCCGAATCACTTATGTCACTGCCGAGAGGGGCTTGCATCATGAAATATCCCCCTCCGGTACCCACACACGCACAAACATAACGCGAGGCTTACGTATGTGTATGTTGCACGTACGTTGAATTTCTTTCGCACCGTACTTAGCCAACCGTGCTAATCGGAGGTGCGGGTTACTGACGATGGCCAGTGCCTCGTCGTGGGGCGTACTGCTTCACTTCCGCCGGGGCGTCCCCTGGGCTAGTCCGCCGCAACAAGGCTGACGGAACGATCGAGAGGCGCGGGGCGTTGATGATGCGAGGGCGTGGCGCTTGAACGACATGCCGAACACGAGGAGGCAAATCCTCACCTCTCCGCCAATGCCCCGTGCCCCACCCCCTGCAGACTACCCGCTGTGTCTGGCGAGGAGGGAGCTGAGAGCCTTGGTGCTGGGCCTGCTGCAGCGCTGCAGCCGTGGGGGTCACTGCACGCTGCTGCAGTACTCCCTCGCCATGATGCTGCGCGAGTCCGACAAGCCCTCAGGTGCCTCCGTCGTCTTCGTAGTAGTAGTAGTAGACACCTCGACGTTCATCGTCGCCGTCGCTTGTCGTCGTATCGATGTCACCATCGTCGTGAGCGCCTGGTCGTCGTTATCGTCTTCAACGTAATATTCATCGGCATCGTCGTGATCGGAATCATCATTGGTATCGTCATCATCGGCATCATCTGCATCATCATCGGCATCATCGTTATCAGCCATGATCTATCTACAGGCTGGATTGAGGCCTCACTCACCCGTCACCATGTGTATTATGTGTGTATGCTGTACGTGCGTGCGTGTGTTTATTCTGTCATGGGGAACGGTAGCGCAGTGGTTAGCGCATCGTACTAAGAGACTGGTAACCGGAGTACGATTCTTACCCACGGCCAACATCAGTGACAACATCTGGTCCTGGGCCGCCCATAGGTCGACTCAGCCTTAAATGAGTACCTGGTGCAGTGTGTAAATATCATGTAAATATATGTCCACATTGGGGGGAGAGAAAAGCGGCTGGGCGTGGTGTTGGCCATCCACCTTCTCCTGTGCCCTGTTGGCCTTCATATTGTGCTACTCACTAATGGCACTTGCCCCAACAGTCTGCTAAGGCTACACGGGATCTTTGTTTTTGTGTTCCTGCAGGGGAGTCGGTGCACGGCTACCGGCTGTGCGTGCAGTTCGTGCTCTCGGAGTACCCCGATGTTGTGGAGGTGCAAATGGCGGAGGTACGGGATACCCATGTGAAGCACAGTTCACAGATACAAGTAGAATCCCCGATCAACTGACGACTTGCACCGCTGATGGGAGCCGTGGGCGACCGTGAACCGAACCCGGGGGAAGTCAGTCCGCTGATCACTCCCCCCACACGCATGCGCACACAGAGATACAGATCCTCCATATAGCCTCAACAGACTTTTGGGGCAAGTGCTGTTAGGGAGCACCTATTAAGGCCGGCATGGCACACAAGGGGGTGGGTGGCCAACACGACGCCCGGCCACCTTTGTCTCCCCAGTGGGAAAGTTTTACACATCGTAGCAGATACTGATTTGGGGCCGAGTCGACCGAGGGGAGGCCCAGGAAAATTGTCAGATATTAAATCTTGACTTAAAGCTTTCGTGACTGCAGGAATTCATATTCTTGGGTCTTTCGGTAAAGTCACTTAGATAGGTTAAAAGAAAATAACCTATCTACGTGACTTTACCGAAAGACCCAAATAATATTTCAGATATTAGTCAACGATGTGTTGGTCTTAAGGGCTGAAATCGAACGTGGGTCGTCGGATTCGTAACGCAGCCCACTAACCATTGCACTATGGCTCCTCACACACACACGCATACATACATACAAACACTCACTCGTTGGTCTTAAATATGAAGGGCTCTTTTAAAGCCTTTGGCTCTGCCACCTCTGTCCGTGACTCTTAGCACCATAGCGGTTACATCCGCGCTCGCACACCGTCGGTATGACGCCGCTCCATCTCTGAGCTCGCCCCACCCGTCGTGTCTTCCCCCGCAGAACCTCAAGCTTCTCAACGCGTCCGTCAACAAAACGAACAAGTGCCTCTCGCTGCTGTGGGCTCTGAACCAAAGCGGGGAGCACGACCTGGCCGTTGGACTTCGAGGTGAGACCAAACATCAACGCATTCTTATAATTGTCGTTCGTAACCGTCCGCTCGTCTTGCCGAGCCCACCGTCGAATCTTTTTAGGGGGTGTGGGGGGGGTTGCCAATGCTATGCGGTGCCGTGGCCTGTCGCTGAACACATCAACAGAGCCGGTCGATTGCTCATCGTCGTCACGGTGGTTGTCGTCGTTGTCGCACATTGCCCCGCAGTGTGGGTGGAAGCCTTCCTGCCCCTGATGCAGATGAAGCCGTACTCGGCCTACGTCATCGGCAGCCTCCACCACCTGCTGCAGTGAGTCCCCGCTGCCGCACCGCCGTTGCGCGTCGCCACCTGTAATTCGTTACCAACGGCGCGGTCGCAACCGTAGTTCACCCCGGATCTGCCTGTCCCTCCCCCCCCCACCGTGTCTCCCTCCGTGCGGTGCGCAGCGCTCACGGGAACCTGAGCAGCGGCTTCGGGATCGTGACCCTGGAGCAGTTCCTCTCGCTGCTCGAGCTGGCGTTTGCGTCTCCGAGCACGGCTCTGGCCCCCGGGTGAGCAATGTCCCCTTGACCCTCGTGATGTTGGGGCACGCGGAGTAGTTCACGTCCCCTCCTGCTCACACGGGCATTGAGGCAGCACACCTCCTCCTCTCCTCCACGCTGACCTCCCCCACCACGCTGACCTCCCTCCCTCCATCCATCCCACCCCCTCCTCCCTTCCCACCCCCTCTATCCCCACCTCCCTCCCCTCCACCTCCCTCCCACCCCCTCCACCCCCACCTCCTCACTCTCCCCACCCGCAGGGCGCAGAAGCAGCTGCAGGTGGTCTACCCGCGCTTGAAGGAGCTGGTGCTGCGGGGCTGCCCCGAGGCCGCGCCGCCTCGCGCCCTCCCCGTGCTGCTGGCGCGCCTGGCCGCGACGGCGCGCGGCTCGGCGCAGGCGCGGGAGCTGCTGGGCTGCCTGGTGGAGGGGCTGGCGAGCGGCGCTGCGGAGGCGCTGGCGGTGTGGAGGGGGCTCTACGCGGACCGCCTGGCGCCGTCCAGGTGCTGCTCGCGAGAGAGCCGGCGCGAGGCGGTCGCGGTGGGGGGTGGGGGCGGGGGAGCGTTGTCGAACACCCACTCGGGAGTCGTTGGAGTGCAGTGTGATGAGAGTGAAACCAAACATGCTGTCACCGCTCGTCTCATTCTGCTCCCCTCCACGCACTCTCCTGCCTCTCCCCTCTCATCTCACTCTACTCCCCTCCACGCACTCTCCTGCCTCTCCCCTCCCATCTCACTCTACTCCCCTCCACGCACTCTCCTTCCTCTCCCCTCTCATCTCACTCTACTCCCCTCCACGCACTCTCCTAAATCTCCCCTCTCATCTCAGCCTATGGCCGACTGCCTCTCTCTCCGCTAAGCAACGTTGTGAGATGCCGTCGCTTTGAGACGATGTACGACATCCACACGGCGACTGTTCCGCGTGATTTGAACTTCGCAGGCCGTAAAAAAAAAAACTATTTTGTTTTTTTACCAGGTCAGGCTCACTGAGCTGTATATCTCTTCTTCGGAAGCGACCTGGCTATCACAAATGATAGCTGAACGAAGTGGCTTATGTGGAAATATATAGCAGCCAAATAATCTAAACGCATGTTGATTCTAAATGTGGAGGGAATAACCGGAGGATCCGGAGAAAAGTCCACGGTACCACGGGGAGAGAGAGACACGCAAACAGGGTCGGGATGGAACCCACGACCTCCTGTATACCAAGCGAGTGAGAGTGGTTAGAATTACGGCTGGAGGATGTTTTGAATGCGGTTGCATCGCGCAGACGCCGTTGTACGCGGGTCTACTCTGGGCGACTCCTGAGTGACTCCCCTGTCTTTGTTTATCCCCTTCAGCCTCCTCCTGCAGCATCTGCTGAAGAACTGGAACTCCGTGTCAGGCAAGGTGAGGCCGTCTCGTCGCGCCGCGTCCGAGCGTAGCGCCACATTGATGCCTCCTGGTTCTTCCGCTCACAATCTTCTTTCTCTCGTGCGCCAGCGATCGGTGGAACGTATTTGCCCCTCCCGCCCCCCTGCCCCGCCGCCCTGACCCCCCCCCCCCCAGGTTTCTCGGCAGGAGCTACGCGAGTCGGTGCTCGTGTTTGCGGAGGCCAACAAGCAGATGGCGCTGCAGAGCCGGCGCAGGGAGGGCCTCAAGGAGAGCACCGCCGCTTGCGCCGTGAGTTGACGCACAGAGCGCACGCCGGTGATGACCTCGGTCATGAGAGTTGCGTGTTGATAGACGTGTGAAGAGTCCGGCAGACGAAGCCCGAGACGCCACACTTTTCTTGATTCTTGCGCGGGCTCACACCGCACGCGTCCACCCGCCTCCGGTTCCCTCCGAGAAGCGGCCCGATCGCCCCGCCTCACCCGGTAACATCAACCCCTCTCTCCCTGGGCGTCCTCTCTCTCGCACCGCCTTTTCTCTCTCTTCCCTCGTGACGTCATTCTAACACTGTCACCTGTGTTCGCGTGAGTATTTCTACCCTCGGATCACGTAAGCATTAGCACTACAAATGTACTTGCTTAACCGTTGTTGGCACGCTTTCAACTAGGGCCCGATCCACGTGACGGTGGTGGTGGTGTGGTGGTTAGCGCAGTGTGTTACCAACCCGGGTACCCGAGTTGGTAGTGCCAATGTGTCGATGGCCAGCGTGGTTAGAATTATGGCCGGAGGGTGGTTGGCAATGTGTGTTGACGGTTACGGATCGTGTTTGCTTGCGATAGTTATGGGCAGGGTCTGAGTTTGGTTGATCTTTGTGGTTTGGGGTAGAAGTAGGTCGTGATGACCATCACCTTGTAGGGCTAGAGTCTTGGATAAATATGCTTGGGGGTAAGGCTAAGTGTGGTTAGTGTTCGAGGTGGTGTTAGTGTCTGTTGGCTAGTGTGGTGGTGTTATGGGTGGTAGTAGTGGCCAGTGTGGTTAGGGCTAGCCTGGCTAGAATTCGATTGAATCGTTTGTGCTTTGCCTCTACCCCAAAATCGCAGCGTGGCTTTCTTAAAATGCTGCCCGCTTGTAAGTTTCCTACAACACGGCGTCAACGATCACCGCCGCCAAAACCGCGCTGGCAGGGGAACCGTCTAAAGCCGAGCGCTCCGGCGAGCCGTGCCGACAACCCACCACGTTTAACCCGGGCGCGCGCGCGGGCAACGCGTGTGCAGGGCCTCCTGGAGAAGATGAAGGTGAAAGCGGTGCCGTGGAGGAGGTACGTGATGGCCGGCGTCTTCCTGCTCTGCTGCTTCCTGGCTCAGGACGTGTGGCGGAGCGGCTCCGTGCAAGGTGAGCGCCGGGGATGATCGCTCGTTTGTTTATTTGTGAAGCGCAGTCGTTTAGGACCCAAACATCGCACGCCTCGCTTTGGCATTCCTCCTGCTCCTCCTCCTTCGCCTCGAAGACATGGGTGTAGCCATGAAGAGTTGAGTGACTGCCAGCTTCTACAAAAGAAACATGCCCACTGTTTACGTCCATTTACGGGCGCCGTGAATCTGCGTTGTGTTGTAATTGCACCGTTTGATGATGTTCAGTTCGTGCAATTCAAATGGCATCTCGCAATCGCTGATGAACCTCAGACAGAGCTGGAGGGCGGCAGCCAGGCGGTGAGGAGCCGGTCGCTACCAACGATTGCCAAAGCTCAGCAGTCCTCTGCATATGAAGGTGTTTTCAGCCGCGCGTTTGAATTTTAGACTCGGCGAGTGCCAGGCTGCTGCGTGAGACGGGCATTGCCGAGGCCGCTCAGCGAGGCTGGGCCGTCGCGACTCTCTACTCGGCATGGGGATACAGGTGGGAGGTCACACGCTCGCTCGCTCTCTCACTCGCTCACTCACTCTCACGTGCGAATAACTAGGCTTGAGCGTAGCGTGGTTAAGCACTCAGATGGGAGGCTTCTTGGGAATAACGAGGTGGGCGTTGTGTCGACTTTGGGATCGAACCCACGACATCCTGAATGCCAGGCGAGGTAGTTAACATCTCGCCACCACGGCTTAGTCTCACTAAAGCGAGTAAGACTTTCCCAGAAGTTCCTCCGAGTCACAGATCAAGATTGGCCCACCGACAGCGGCGAGATGTGAATCGTTAGATCTAACGCGCACCAGCAACAAAACAGCACTGTTAAAGTTGTCGTGGATAAATAGCGTAACGCGTTTCGTGAATTGAGCGAGGTTGTCATTGTATGAGCATGGGGGCGAAAGAGATGACGATGATGGGAGGACAAAATTCTCCGGTGGAGCAGTGCCGAGGGAAGGAGCAGAAAGAGAAGTGAGGTGACCTGCAGTGTGGTGAGTGCGTTGTGGGTTTGTGACAACGAATGAGTAAGTGGGTAGGTGAACACCGCGTGTATGATATAAAACGGTCTGGTCGACCGTATCCTCAACATGGTAGTAGAAATTAACGAGTGAAGTTCACGGTAACAGTAACCATGGAAGTTGCAATAGGAGAGGAGTGAGGAGGTTGACTAATCGCAGATGAGTGAGTGACAGGAGTGCTGGAATGAATCATCAGCTTGCATATCCTGGTGTCTGGGCATCTCCAGCTCCCATGAGACGCTGGTGCGGTTGCACCGCCTGCACGCTCGATAGCTGCCTCACTCACCTCATCAGTATCGTCATCATCATCGCCATAGTTGTCAAAGTTGTTGTTGTGGCTGTGGTTGTGTCCTGCGCGGGACAGCTGGCTGCAGGAGAGCGTTCCGCCGCTATGGGCGCGCGCATGCGGGGCCGTGGGGCCGTGGGCGGCCCGCGCCTGGGACGCGGCCGCCGGGGCCGGCGCTCTGCTGTGGGCGCGCGTGGAGCCGACCGCCGCGTGGACGGCCGAGGGCCTGCACGCCGGCTTCAAGACGGTGCGTGCCGACGCTCTCCGCTAGGCGTCCGTCCTGGAGTAGTGTTTGGTAACCAACTGCGGCAGCGGTGAGCGCGCCGCGCTGACGTTGCTGGCGAACGATATCGGAAAGCGGTCCTGGCCCCCCCAACCCACACTGACCAGTGTGGTGAAGTATGGTCAAAAAAACGACCCATGACTGACCACCGTTCGGCCAGGCATTCATCCGTCACTGGATTAGTTTGTTGTCCTTCCCCCACACCTCCGATTTAACACGGTTGGCTACGCATGGTGCGAAAGAAGTAAAAAATACATACATTGAGAATAGCTCAAGTAGATTTTTCATTTACGGTAAACGTTTAGGTTCCTGGCCGAGCAGCGGGCCAACGATGCCGCACGATGTGCGTCCTGCTACGTGTGACAGCGATTCGGTGGATGTGTTCAAACTATTTTTTTTATTTAACCAGGTAAGGCTCACTGATCTATATAGCTCTTTTGTAGAAGCAACCTGGACACAAATGATAGCTCAACGAAGTGGCTTGCCACATAGAAATGTATAGCAGCCAAATACTTCTAAACGCGTGATGTTGATTCTAAATTTTGGAGGGAAAAACCAGAGGACGCGGAGAAAAATCCACGCAACCATGTGGAGATAGACACGCAAACTCCAAAGATACAGCAGGCGTCAGGGTCGAGATCGAACTCCACGACCTCCTGTATACCAGGCGAGGCAGTTAACATCTCGCCACGGGGAGGGAGGCACACAAACTCCAAAGATACAGCAGGCGTCAGGGTCGGGATTGAACTCCACGACCTCCTGTATACCAGGCGAGGTAGTTAACATCTCACCACCGCGGCACCCACAAGCTCTGCCCCCCCCCCAACGCCGGTTTGTTCTCCAGGCGCGTGCGGAGCTGCCGGCGCTGCTGGAGGAAGTGGCTCGACGCACGCAGGAGGTGGCTGCCCACGTGCACCAGCGCTACCTGCTCCCCGTGCTCCACGCCTTGTCGGGCTCGGGCGGAGCGGTGGTCTCTGCCGCCGAGTGACCCTCCCGTCTACTCTCCTGCCGGCGTCGTCGCTTCCGCTCTCGCCCTCTTTCCCACCGCGGGCCGGCGATCACGCACGAAGAAGCGGCGGCCTCGCCGCTGTTATATTATATTTTTTTTATCTCCTTGGCGCAGATTTAAAACGACGAGAGGTCTACTTGGAAGCGATTTTTTTTTTTACCCCCTCCCCCCCCCCCGCCATCCAAAGCAGTGACTTGACCCGCAATGAGAACACTCGGCAAGAGCCGACATGAGCGGGAGTAGATTTTTCCGATGAAATGCCGATAATCGGACTTTTAATTTCAGCCGAGATCTGTCCGGATCAACGACCCGGAAAATATTTTTCTGCACACAGCACCTATGTACTTCCTTTCGGCATGGCTTTGGCTACTACTCGTCACGTGCCACCGACTCCAGTCTACCAGCAACCCAGAACGTGTTCAGCCAGAAAGTAGTGTCTGCCAATATAACTAGAGGATGCTAGAACTTGGCTCAATGCAATGCATTCTGGTCGGCGTGTGCATGTGTGTGTGCGCAAAACGGTAGCGCAACGGGTTAGCGTGCTGCACTCAGAACCCAGCGACCCGAATTTGATTCCCCGCTCACTGCCACCAACACCTGCGATGATTATCTGAACCGGTTCTGGATCTTCCCTAGGTCAACTGAGCCTGGATTGAGTACCTGGTGCAGTGTGTAAACATCGCCACTCAGGAGACAAAGGCGGCCGGGCATGGTGCTGGCTTTCCATCTCCTCGTGTGCAGTGCCGGCCTCCATAGATGCTCGCTTAGCAGCACTTGCCACAGAAGTCTGTTAAGGCTATACTGGAGGGATCTTTGTCTTTTGTGTGTCTGAGTGGCTTGCCTCTCTCTTGTGTCCTACGGAAGGTTCGTTTGAAACCTCGTGTATTTTTTTATTCGTTGCAAGCTCTACACACGGCAATTCTACGGCTCACATGGAAGACCTTGTGCATGAATATTATCGTGGATTGTTGCGAGCGTGGTAGGGGCGGGGGTATCGGAGGCTGCCCCGTTCCTGGTTTAGGTGTTAGATTGCCGAATTGTAAAACCAATTTTACCGTTTAGTGACCTTCATTGGTTAAGTTTTTGTCCTGGCCTGAGGGCCACAGCACCGCACCGCCTTGGCGGGAGCCGAACAGATGTCTTAAGTGCCTCCGCCTGAATTTAGCCAAGGGTTCTCACGATGGTTCACAATGGTCTGCTACGGTGCCCGGTCAGGTTTTTCCACAGTCGCACGCCCATCGCCGGGCTCTCTCCGATGTCTCCACTTGGGATGGGCGGCGAGCGCGTTTGACACGGGGGGGGGGTGGTTTTGAACGAGACGTTTCGTGGGTTCGGCTTGCTGCGCCGTCGTTTCGGCGGCAGGTCCCGAACCCCAGGGGAGTTTGATCAATTGGCTTTTGAAAATCGTTGCGCGGCCAAATGGTTAAACAAATCGCCCCAATAACTTGTATGTATGTATGTTGAACTTCTCTCGCACCGTACGTGCTTAATCGTAGGTGCGGGGGAAGGACGACAAACTAAACACAAGAAACGTTCAATCCTGCGGCTGCCGCGGCCGCACTGATTACAAACACGTGACGCACGTGGGAGTGACGCGATGTTTGAGGAGGCATGCCCACTCGGCGACCGCAAAGCTTTTTCCCCGACTTTGGCGGCGACCGAGGACGTGGCGTGCACCAACAGCGCGGATAGTTTTTCTTTGCCGAGACGTTTTGTTGCGGAGTCGCGGCGATCTTTGGGTTCATTAAATGTTAAAACACCGTGCGTGAAATCGAGTGTGAATTACCCCTTCCCCGTGTCCACACGGGGAGCGGCGTCCATTGAAGATGCTCCACAGTGAGCCCGGTAAGGAATGTCTATCCGTCCACTTTGCGGCCTGTATCGGAGAAATTAATTGTTATGCCGATTGGCCGTATCCATCCGTGCGAATGCATGAATGTTCGTTCGTCTGTAGCGCCGCTGCGCAGGTTTTTTTTGCGGTTGCGCTCGTACGGCTTGTTCGGGAACTGCATTGATTGAAGAAGCTCCCGGCACGTGGAGCGAAACGTCGGACATCGTGCCGAATTGCACACGGCAGCGCGATCTCGAATTCGTGTCCGAGAGAGCTTGCGCTGTTTTTATTAAAACTATTTTTTTGTCAAAACATTTCAAGGTTTACCACAGTCGTAAGTGGTCTCCAACGAGCAGGTATCAGTCAGTCGTGTTGACGATATTGCTGGCACTTTCATTTGAACCTGAACAATACTCACACGGGTAACGTGGGCACTGAACGATTCACAGCGTCCACTGCCCCCACCTAAGCGATTCCACGAATTGTAACGATCTTGGTCGCAGTGTCATCGGAGAACCGTTCCCTTTGTCCCGTTCCCTTTCTCCCGTTCCTTATTTTGTTCGTCTCGCGTGTGCAAGTTTTTTTTCCCTCTCTCCCATTAGCCTAATTGTAAGTAGATTATAAATAACATGTACAGTAAAGCCATTTGTCAATCCACTCCCGAATGAAGGCCTCACCAAGCAGTGTCGGTCATAGGGGTTCTGTAACCATACATCATGCTGCCCAGTGCAGATTGGTTAATCCATTAATCAATTTGAGTCAATTCTTATTCTCACAATCGAATTGCGTAGCAAATGTTTGAGATTCGTTCAAATTATACCCAGCCGCATGCCAGCGTTACATTTTTGGCTCGTGGAGTAAATGAAAGTACGAAAGAGACGGTACAAACGAGACGGCAAAAGCAACACGAACGGAATGCGTTCTTGAATTTCGGCACCGAATCGTAAGGATTCACAATTCATCGAATCGCTGGGTGGGTGGTCGAGGTGATTTTTTCCGTGGCTAATATCCAGATATCGAGTCCCTGGCAGTGTCAGTGTCTATACAGTTAAGTGAGGTGTTTTGTTTCCATTATCGTTTGAAAACAGAAAGATTTTTTTTCATTCGGTTATTTCCTAGAAAGGTTACGTAACGCACGACTGGCTCCTGATCGGATATAACCAAGTCACTCTTGAAGTATGTGGGATCTCCAAAACTAAGCACGGTTGAACCTGGTCAGTACTCGGATGGGAAATTTAAATACCGGGTGTTGTCGACTTTGGCTGTGACATTGGAAGAACATAGCAGTTGAAATAGTTCAGATTATTTAATCCATCCATGCCGGGCTTTTGAATGTTACCCTCTGTCGTGTGTGTGTGTGGTGGGGCTTTCTCCAGGTGTGCCGGTTTCCTGACTTCACTAAACATCGCAATGCAGGGCCCTCCTGAATACGAGTTTGTGAGACTCGTTGAGGCTTTCGCGGATAAGTAAAAAAGCATGATAATTGTCATTTACCTTTGGGCAGTGCTACCACTCCACATGCCTGTAGGTTCGCTGGCAATATCCTCCACACACACAGACTGGCAGATTTCCAGAAGGATGTTTGTGCCAAAAAAAAGTGGATTAACTTGGTCTCCACATTTACATATGGTACGTTACTTGCTTTTTTGTTGTTTCCTCATTTCCATTGTTGAATGCAATTGACGTGAGTTTATCTGTAGAATAGTTATATTTGTCAGAGCCTAGTTGAAGGCCCTAATGAGGACATTACAGTTGTCGGACGGACCGATGAAGGTGGCCGTGCGGGGAGAGCGGTGTGTTTACGGGTTAGACTGCTGCAGTTCCCGTTGATGTGATTCTGGAACATTCCTGAGTGCCCAGTGTTCATAAAAAAATATATATTTTACAAACTAGGAAATTAAGGTTTCTCATTGGCTGTTTGTAGGCCTGTCTCGTGGTACCTGGAATTGTATGCAGGATTTTAATTACGTGGCCATCAAGCCAAGAAAATATTCTGCTGTTGATTGTGACGTGAACGTGTTGGGGAATCATAATTAAGGAGAGATGTCACTCCGTTTTAACTTTTATTCTGGAGAGATGTGGTTTTATTGCCAATTCATTATCGAACTGTTATCAACTCTTTTTTCCCCCTAAGGTTGTCTAAGACTGATATGCTTCACTCTGTCAGCATAAACCCCCCACCTCTCAATGATTTGATTAGTGTAGTTATTGAAATAAATACATTTTAGTGAGCCAAAGCATTGTTGCACCCAGAACTCCCAGTCAACATGGAACGTTAGACCAACGTTGGCCCAAAATCTGGGCTATTAGAAGGCTAACGGATTACAGCTCCTGATGGAACTGCCAGTGGAGTGATGAGAGGTTCGACTTGTATGAATGTTGAACTTCTTGCGCACCGTACATAGCCAACCGTGGGAAGTGGAGTTGCGGGGGAAGGACACCAAACTAAACACAAAAGCAGTTCTAACGAAAATTAGTTGTAAACCTGTTAACAATTAGCTTGGAAAACCCCAGACCGGTAACGTAGTTGACCAAGAGAGAGTGGTTGACTTAAGGGCCCAACAGATCTGGAGTCGATTGCAATTGTGGAATATTTAGGAACCATATTTTTGACATTAAAATCACAATTATCACGGTTGGCTACGTACGGTGTGAAAGAAGTTTAACATACATTTCCGAACACAAACCCACAGGGGCCCAAAACGCCCAGTGACCTGCAACAAACATTACCATTATAAATATATTTAGATGATACAAATTGTAATTGCAGCTCATTGCTGCTGCTGTATTTGTAGTAATTTTATTCTTAATTCGTTAGAGGGAAAAAACCCCACATTCATCAATAGCACTGCTATGAGGAAGGGTCATTATCCGAAACATTGCCTATTTCATAGATGTTTACGTTTGAAGCCACAATGTTATTGACGAGTGGTGGGCTTCGTCGTTTGTCCTTGTGCACCACTGCCAAAGTAACAGCGGCATCATCATCATGGACTCGTTTGTTGAGAAGATAATTTATTAATAAGGGCCACAAGCCATGAACTGTCACCCACAGAAAGGAACCTTTTGCATAAAAGGGTCAATTTAATAATAATTTAATAATAACAAACTACAACTTGAGGTGAGAGAGCCAACCGAGGTGGTTTGCTCCCTGCTCATGTTGACAACGCGAACAGCCAACCAGATTCTATGCACACGCGAAATTAGAGAGTAACAGTCTGTTCTCCTACAGTGCGTGTTTCTATAACGCGAATTGGATATAACGCAATGAATGTGTTAGGGAACAGGTATTTATTTTATAACGCGGATGCGAGTTGGATATAACGCGATCGAGCCAACGTAACCAAGTCGCGCGAGTCGGAATTAAGCGCGTAGCATCGCCATGCAAGGAATTGGGATGCTGCTGGATGCTTCTAGACCAGTGGTTCTTAACCTTCACTGTAGCCTTGCACCACCTTGGTTCTCAATCGTTAAATTATAATGTTAATAAATACACAGAGTTTGATTAAACAAAGTAGTTGTACTTACGCCCCCGTGCTTAATTTGTTTTGGTGATTTACCTTATAACAACAAATCTGGCCTCGTCTCGCACCCCCAGGTTTATCCCAGGTTAAGAAGAACCACTGATATAGACTCTACCAACGCGCCTCCGTCTTTGTTCAGCCTGCGTACGCATCCCGCATGCTATCCTACCAACGCGCCTCCGTCTTTGTTCAGCCTGCGTACGCATCCCGCATGCTATCGCGGACTATGCTTCACCCTATATTATTTATTATAACGCGATTTTTCCATAACGTGGTGTCCTTCGGGAACGCAACTACCGCGTGCGTTATAGGAGAACAGACTGGACGCGGTCGCTTAGGGTTTCTATTTGTAACGGTGGTGCTGTTGGGTTTGTCGAGAGGAGGGCAGACCCCCGGAGTGCTTTGTCTTGAACGAGTGTGGTAACGACGAGGCGAGCGAGCGCAGTTTTGTGTCGCCCCTGCCAGACCGCAAAATAAATTTACGTGCAAGGAATTCCCATGTTTGCTACTTTAACTTTTGTTGTGAAATAGAAACATTGCACTTTGCACTTCATGAAGGAAATTACCAAGTTAACATTCGATGTTGGGCCAACTTTGGTCGTACGTTGGATCAACCTTGGAAGAATGACAACATAAATAAGAATAACTTTTAACTTTTCTGGCAATAAAAGGTTTTAAGATGCTCAAACACCAAACCGAAACCTTTTCCAAGGAATCATGTATACATTAACCACACACGGTACTTGTGAACATGAAAACAAAAACCTGCTCTGATAATATATTATCTTTGAGAGGGATTGGTCTACCCTCGAGACAGCTTGCTTTAGGGCCGACTCTCACCAGTGTCAGACTAGAGAACGCCAAGGACACGTAACGTGTCCTTCCCCCATTTTGTTTGATTATCCACAACAACAACCACACCTATACATCGTCATGTAAAACCAGTGGGTTTTTCTTTCGCTTTTAAAACATGCACGTGTGGGAAATTGCAATCATTTAAATGTAACCAGGGTATGCTCAGCGAGGCCGTTCGCGTGTATTTAAATCGGCGTTTAATATGTAAATACAAATAAGTTGCGGCACAATTAAAATATTTAACACAAAAACCGCTGTATTGTGGATGATATTGGTCGCAAAAGCCTACGACGCGTTAAACGGACATTTAAAGATTTCGCGCGCCACATCTCGATGCGCCACGCGATTGGTCACAGATGTCTATGACGTCACTGCCCGCCATGTTAGAACGGGGCTCCGCACTGCGATCTTTTGTTATTTCCGGTTCCTGTGGAGAACTTCTAATTCCGGCAGAGATATTCTCGTTTAGAAAGAAATCTTCTTATTCCAGTCGGCATCTTACGATTCCGGAAGTGATCTGCACATTCCGGTAGGGAACGTCTCAATCCGGTAGTTGTGTTTTTATTCCAGTAGAGCTCTCATTTCGGTTGGGTATGTGTCTTCTACAATATACATTTGGAAGATATCTACCGTCTCTGGAAGGCAACTTCCGCATTTAGAAATCCACGGTTATCTCTGTAAGTTGTCTTTCCGTATGTTTAAGACAAAAACTGTCTTTTAAAAAAAAACATAACATTCCCCAATAACCGCGGCCTTAAAACGAAATTACATAAGCGACGTTTCGGGCATTAGCCCTTCTCACGTTCGCACGTTGAACATCTCCCACCAGGAGAAGACAGTCTTCTGTATTAATCACACAACGGTGCCCTTTAGAAGAGCCATCTTCCCTGTCTGGAAGACCGCCACCGTTTTTGGAAGACGTCTTCCGCCACTGGAAGTTTGCCAGGGACGACGGTGAGGAGGGGGGTATTAGGGGAGGGGGTAGTAGGGGGGGGGGGGAAGCCCTCGAGGTCACGTGCGGCACCGCGAACCAATGGGGAGAGCGCCCGAGCCGCGCGCGCGCCCCTAGAGCCGCCATTGCGCGCGGCCGCCTTCATTTAGCGGGGAGACGCGAGCGAGCGAGACGCGGCGGGGAGAGAGGAGAGGGAGACGCGGCGGGGAGAGAGGAGAGCCGGAGACGGAGAGACGAGGCGTGGAGGTAGACGCCGAGACGAGGAGAGCGAGGCGTGGAGGAGACGCCGAGACGAGGTGGGGAGGTGTTGAAGACGAGCGGCCGCCGCGTTTCCCTCAGTCGCTCGCGCCGCCCGAGCCGGGGGGGGGGGACGAGACTGAGGAGAAGAAGTGTCGACTGCTGCTGCTGCTGCGGCTGAGGAGGAGTGTCGACTGCTGCTACTGCTGCTGCTGCGGCTGCTGCGGCGATCGTCTCCACAGCGCCCCCCCCCACACCGCCCACTCCCGAGGAAGCGCGGAGCGAGAGACGCGGCGCTGAAGGATGAGCGCGGCCCGACTCGAGCAGGTGGGGGGGGAGAGTGGAGGGGTTACAGTGGGGGGGGGTAGAGAGCGCGGGGGGGGGGGTAGAGAGCGCGGGGGGGGGGTAGAGAGCGCGGGGGGGGGGGTAGAGAGCGCGGGGGGGGGGTAGAGAGCGCGGGGGGGGGGTAGAGAGCGCGGGGGGGGGGGGTAGAGAGCGCGGGGGGGGGGGGGTTAGAGAGCGGGGGGGGGGGTAGAGAGCGCGGGGGGGGGGGGTAGAGAGCGCGGGGGGGGGGGGGTAGAGAGCGCGGGGGGGGGGTAGAGAGCGCGGGGGGGGGGGTAGAGATCGGGGGGGGGTAGAGAGCGGGGGGGGGTAGAGAGCGGGGGGGCGGGGGGAGGGTAGAGAGCGGGGGGGGGGTAGAGAGCGGGGGGGGTAGAGAGCGGGGGGGGTGGTAGAGAGCGGGGGGGGGTAGAGAGCGGGGGGGGGTAGAGAGGAGGGGGTGGTAGAGAGCGGGGGGGGGGGGTAGAGAGCGGGGGGGGGTAGAGAGCGGGGGGGGGTAGAGAGCGGAGAGCGGGGGGGGGGTAGAGAGCGGGGGGGGGTAGAGAGGGCGGGGGGGTAGAGAGCGGGGGGGAGGTAGAGAGCGGGGGGGGTGGTAGAGAGCGGGGGGGGGTGGTAGAGAGCGGGGGGGGTAGAGAGCGGGGGGGGGTAGAGAGCGGGGGGGGGGTAGAGAGCGGGGGGGGGGGGTAGAGAGCGGGGGGGGTGTAGAGAGCGGGGGGGGGGTAGCGGGGGGGGGGTAGAGAGCGGGGGGGGGGGTAGAGAGCGGGGGGGGGGTAGAGAGCGGGGGGGGGGGGTAGAGAGCGGGGGGGGTGGTAGAGAGCGGGGGGGGTGGTAGAGAGCGGGGGGGGGTAGAGAGCGGGGGGGGGGTAGAGAGCGGGGGGGGGGGGGTAGAGAGCGGGGGGGGTGGTAGAGAGCGGGGGGGGGTAGCGGGGGGGGGGGTAGAGAGCGGGGGGGGGTAGAGAGCGGAGAGCGGGGGGGGGTAGAGAGCGGGGGGGGATAGAGAGCGGGGGGGGGGTAGAGTGGGGGGGGGGTAGAGAGCGGGGGGGGGGGTAGAGAGGAGGGGGTGGTAGAGAGTGAGGGGGGGGGGGTAGAGAGCGGGGGGGGGGTAGAGAGCGGGGGGGGTGGTAGAGAGCGGGGGGGGGGTAGAGAGCGGGGGGGGGGTAGAGAGCGGGGGGGGGGGTAGAGAGCGGGGGGGGGGGTAGAGAGCGGGGGGGGGGGGTAGAGAGCGGGGGGGGGGGGTAGAGAGGCGGGGGGGGGTAGAGAGCGGGGGGGGGTAGAGAGCGGAGAGCGGGGGGGGGGTAGAGAGCGGGGGGGGGGTAGAGAGCGGGGGGGGGTAGAGAGCGGGGGGGAGGGTAGAGAGCGGGGGGGGTGGTAGAGAGCGGGGGGGGTGGTAGAGAGCGGGGGGGGTAGAGAGCGGGGGGGGGTAGAGAGCGGGGGGGGTGGTAGAGAGCGGGGGGGGGGGGGTAGAGAGCGGGGGGGGGTGGTAGAGGCGGGGGGGGGTAGCGGGGGGGGGGTAGAGAGCGGGGGGGGGGGTAGAGAGCGGGGGGGGGGGGGTAGAGAGCGGGGGGGGGGGGTAGAGAGCGGGGGGGGTGTAGAGAGCGGGGGGGGTGGTAGAGAGCGGGGGGGGGGTAGAGAGCGGGGGGGGGGTAGAGAGCGGGGGGGGGGGGTAGAGAGCGGGGGGGGTGGTAGAGAGCGGGGGGGGGGTAGCGGGGGGGGGGTAGAGAGCGGGGGGGGGTAGAGAGCGGAGAGCGGGGGGGGGGGTAGAGAGCGGGGGGGGATAGAGAGCGGGGGGGGGGTAGAGTGGGGGGGGGGGTAGAGAGCGGGGGGGGGGTAGAGAGGAGGGGGTGGTAGAGAGTGAGGGGGGGGGGGTAGAGAGCGGGGGGGGGGTAGGAGAGCGGGGGGGGTGGTAGAGAGCGGGGGGGGGGAGTAGAGAGCGGGGGGGGGTAGAGAGCGGGGGGGGGGGTAGAGAGCGGGGGGGGGGGTAGAGAGCGGGGGGGGGGGTAGAGAGCGGGGGGGGGTAGAGAGCGGGGGGGGGGTAGAGAGGAGGGGGTGGTAGAGAGTGGGGGGGGGTAGAGAGGAGGGGGGTGGTAGAGAGTGGGGGGGGGGGGTAGAGAGCGGGGGGGGGGTAGAGAGCGGGGGGGGGGGTAGAGAGCGGGGGGGGTGGTAGAGAGTGGGGGGGTAGAGAAGAGGGGGTGGTAGAGAGTGGGGGGGGGGGGGGTAGAGAGCGGGGGGGGTAGAGAGCGGGGGGGGGGGGTAGAGAGTGGGGGAGGTAGAGAGTGGGGGGGGTAGAGAGCGGGGGGGGGGGGTAGAGAGCGGGGGGGGGGTAGAGAGCGGGGGGGGGGGGTAGAGAGCGGGGGGGTGGTAGAGAGTGGGGGGAGGTAGAGAGTGGGGGGGGGGTAGAGAGCGGGGGGGGGGGGTAGAGAGCGGGGGGGGATAGAGGCGGAGAGCGGAGGGGGTGAGGGGGGGGTAGAGAGCGGGGGGGGATAGAGAGCGGGGGGGGGTAGAGAGCGGGGGGGGTAGAGAGCGCGGGGGGGGGGTAGAGAGCGGGGGGGGGTAGAGAGCGGGGGGGGGTAGAGAGCGGGGGGGGGGTAGAGAGCGGGGGGGGGGGGGTAGAGAGCGGGGGGGGTGGTAGAGAGTGGGGGGGGGGGTAGAGAGTGGGGGGGGTAGAGGAGCGGGTGGGGGGTAGAGAGCGGGGGGGAGTAGAGAGCGGGGGTTGGGGTGAGGGGAGACGAGGCCATAAAGGAGGTACTGGCAGGGGGGGGGGGTACAGGGTTCGGGTGTTGTGGACTACAAGGTAGTGGTGGGTGCAGGGGTCTAAGTGGTGGGGGGAGGGGGTTTAAGTGTGGGGTGCGTGGAGATGTCGGGAAGCAGAGAAGTAGCTAGGGGCGGGTGGGGGTTGGGGGGGGGGTTAAAGTGGGAGAGGGGGAGCAGGTCAGGGGTAGGGGGGGGAGTGGTGGGGGAGACGAGGGGGATATCGGAAGTGAAGTGGGGGGAGATTGGAGAAGGGCAGGGAGGGGGAATGGAAGGGGGATATCAGGGTAGGGGGATGATGCATTCGAGGAGGGGGGAGAGGGATGAGGATGTGGGGGTGGGATGGAAGGGACGTGAAGGGACGAGGGAAGAGGGCGGGGCGGGTGTGAGGATGAGGATGGGGGGGGGGTCCTACATTTTGTGGGGGGGGGGGCACTGGGGAGGAGGTAGATGGAAGAAAGGGAGATGGTGGGTGGGATGGAGAGTAGGGAGGAGAGTGAGGAGGATGGGAGGGGCGGAAGTTGGTTATATGGGAGATGAGGGGGGGTGCACGTGTAGGATCTGTGTGTGTGTGAAAGGCGGGAGACACGTGGGGTGGAAGCGGGTAATGTCAAAATGAAGGGGGAGGTGAGAAGCGAAAGATGAGGGAGATGGAGCGGCGATGGAGTGGGAGTAGCTGGTGGAGTGGAGCTTGTGGGGAGAAGGAACGAGGGATTGGAGAAGATTTTTGAGGCATTGAAGTATTAAGGTCGGGGGGGAGAAGACGGAATATAGGGTGAGCCACTTGGGAGATGAGGAGGAAGACGAGAGACAGGACGATGGGAGGAGTGGTGAAGACCGAAGGAGATGGAGCCTCAAACACGCACACTGTAGCCTGACCACCTCACTGGCACACATCCATTCTCCCAGGCACATCAGCACAGGCGAATGTGGCCGCTGGTTTCATTACTCATCGCCCGACTCTTACTCCACCGCTGCGCTGATCGAAAGGACACGGGCAACCTCTCACACTGGCTGGTGTTCAGAGGCGCCGCCAACCAATCACGGTCCACTGACGTTTGTCAAAGCGACCTCTTATCAATTTATCGGTGCAGCGAGTCCGGAGGTGTTTGCCGTTGGGGTGAAATCCACACAGATGCTGCCACTGCTAAAGCATCGACTTCAGTTTCACGTGTGTTCCTATGAACGCCCAATGCGTCCCCCATCCCTTGAGCGGCGGCAAAGTGACGGCGAGAATGACTTTGGCCGAGGAGATGGAGCAATGAAATCGGCTCGTGCTCAGCTGCTAATGTGCGTTGTTGCAGAGCAGGGTCGCGAGAGATGGAGGAGGCGGGTTTGGAGGCCCTTTAGCAGTGGATTGATCATGACTGATCATGATGATGGTGATGCACCCGAACATTGGAGCATATCCCTAGGCCTAAACCTTTACTTAAGCCCTAAAGCCTATCACCAAACACTGAATCAGGGAACGTATAGTTTAACCCGAGCCTCAACTTGAAACCATAGCCCATAACCATTGAAACCACGAACACCTTTTGACGATAGCTCGAATCCCCTAAACTCTTGCCCATATAACTCGGATGTAGATTTTTAAACACCCAAGGTGATTTAATTATTGGCTGGAATTGAACACTCACCCTCGCCTAATTTCTTCATCTCGGGCCATAACATTTGACGTAACAGATCTCCTATGAAAACCAATGGCCGTCACTTTCGTAGTAGATCGATGTGTAAGTCAATAACAGTTGCGGGCAGCATGGTAAAGTGTAACAAAATCCATTGTTGTCCTGTACTCCTATGCTCCTCCGTCTTCAACTCGTACTGACCAGTTGTGCTGAAGTGTGGTCAAATAACCATGACGACGCAGCACAATATGGGGAGGCCCTCATCCTGTAGTGGATTGACAGAGATCTATACTGTACACGACAGTCAAAAGGTAAAATATACCGGAAGGGAACTCTATAAAAGTTAGTGGTGAACGATTTGAGATCAGATCTCTGAAAGGTCATGGCATTCACTTTAATAATATCTCGAAGGATGTCAACTTCACCCGATTAAATACACGTCAAAGCTCTTCAATATATATCTCTGAAAGTTGGGCCCCTTTCAATGCAGGCCCTATAATTATCTGAAAAATATCTTTATAGCTCATCGGATTCTTTCAGTCTAAACAAATATTCTGGTTCTGATATAAGCCACCTTCTGGGCAATGTCCCGTGCCGATTTTGTCTCGCATTGTCTCACGGACTCCATCTGCTCTCCCCCTCTTGCCTCCTTTCCTCTCCCCCGTCTCTCTCCTTGTATCATCTCTCCCTGTCTGTGTCTCTCTCCTTTCCCTGTGCTCCTATCTTCGGGCCCCTTCCGCATCCCTTACCACCACTCCTTTGTTTTTCAAGCGAACGAAAGGACAGGCTGGTAAAGGTAAGAATATATATACGACTGGCCCGTCCTGTGGTTGTATCCGTGTATCGGTTTGTGAGCACCTATTAAGGCTTGCACGGTGTATGATGGGGCGGGTGGTGTGGTCAGATCAATGACCAGCCATATGTCTACCTCGTGGTGTTTTCACACACACTTCCAATGTATTGTGTGTTGAACTTCTTTCGCACCGTACGTAGCCAACCGTGCTCATCGGAGGTCGACTTAGAGGAGGCCCCGGACAGATTCGGATGCCACTCGCGACTGATGCTCACCGTGTTAGGGAAATTGAACCAAGGTTGCACTCATACTGTGCACGTATACTACTCTAAAGACAAACATTTACACACGTATAGTACACGCATGCTCACATATTCTCGTATACACACTAGTATATTCGCACAGTCTTACACGCGCATTCGCTCTCGTACACGCGCACTCCAACGCGGGGTATTTTTATACCCTGTGTGTATAAATGCACACGTATTTATACATTTAAATGCGTGAACCGCGAGTGTTCTCGGCTTCCGGTGGTGCGCCCGCACTGCGAGGCGTGGGCGGGTGTGAAGTGTGGCTGTGAATGACGACTCCTTGCACGCTTTGTGTGTGCGCGCAACGTTTCTTCAACGTCTCCTCAGACCTTGAATGAATACCAAGGGCACTGTAGGATGGGGAAACAAAGGCAGCTGTGCGCGGCATTGGCCCGCACACCGCACACTTTGCGCATCGTGCCGCTGCCCGTCTGCAACGGGTTCTCGCAAACTGAACTTGCCCCAGCAAGATCGGAAGGCTCGCGGACCCGTGTGTGTGTGTCTGCGTGGGATAGGACTGTGTCAATGTGTGTTCGTGTCGGCGTGCGCGTTGTGTGCTCGTGAATCCTCAGCTGGATGAAGGTCTCTCCACACGCTCTCGGGGTCATGGGTGTTTGTCTTTATTTGCACAACTTGTCATGCTGGGTTTGGTGCAGTGTGGATTGCAGTCCAGAAATACTGTACTCCTATGCTTGCGAGTCTTCGCTCGCTGCATTCACCTATATCGGTGTTGCGAGTATGCTGTAGGTCTGGAAAGCAGTGTGATCTTATCATTAGTGGGTTCAAGCGCATACGAATCGGGGGACTTTTTGAAAGTAAGATTGTGGTGACGAGTGCCCTAAGATGTTTTGAGCATCTGTGTGCTGTCCAGAAGAACCATTGGCCCAAAACGTTGCCTCTTATAGATGTTGCCCCTCCCAACCCCCACTTAAAGCCACAGTGTTATTGACACACGCACTCAAACTTTATTTCAGCTGGTAATGCCAAATTGAACTTTGCAACTCTGCTACAAGGACGACCACAGGCCCCAAGACCTATCTGTCGGCAGTGGTGGCAGCTACGGAGGTCACTGCAGGAGGGTGGGCACGTGCAGAATCGGATGTTTATTTATACTGGAGGAATCCGATGAGCTATAAAGTTCTTTTTCATTGATGTCCAGTGAGGGGCACGGGGTAAGAACGTTACAACAAGAAACAATACCAGCACTACCACGAGCAAAAACAACAACATCAACAAATGATTGTTTACAAGAAACTCGCGCCAGAAGTTTCTGCAAACAGGATAAACGATGAATGGCTCGCTTACAAAATAAAACAAACAAAAGACATTTGATGAATGCGCCAAGTTTGTTATTTGTGCACATGTGCTGTGAAGAAGGGCTATTGCCCAAAACGTTGCCTACATCATATATTTACAAGGTTATTGACGAATGTGTTGCTCTGTGTTGTTAAGTGTGCCCTGTACCACTGCCAACGCAGCACCATAAAACAATTTGGTTAAATAATCGTGTACCCGCTGAATGAAATGCCTGGATGAATATGCATAACCGGCTTATTGAGTGTGGCGTGCAGTGCCAGTGGTGAGATATTCACGACATGAGGAGCACAGACGTGATTTATTCAGATTTCGTGTCGTCTTTGTGTTGCCACCTTGTGTGACAGATGCAGCAGTATAATGTTGTAGGCGTGTGCTGGTGTAAGGTGTTTGTGTGCATTCACTTTGTGTGTCTGTTGCAGCGTGTAACTTTGTAGAGTGTCGAGTGATCCGTGCTCGTGTCGTGTTTGTATATATGAGTGTGTCATTGTGTTAGGTGTGTGACACGGGATGTGCTAACATTGGTGTGTTTGTTATAAGTCCGTTCAAGTTTGTGGTCTGAAAAAATTTGATGTGTGCCCGAGTTCAATTCCAGCCACGGTTAATATCGGTTGCCAAACCGATATCTTAAATAGTCCTTGGCCTCTCCTAGGCTGACTCGGCCTTCACTGCATACCCCATGCAGTGGCAAAAACATCCGTAGTGGTGAGATGAAGGCATCTGAGCTTGGCGCTGGTGCTATCATCCCTCGGTGTACCTTTCTGACCTTAATAGGTGCTCTCTAACAGCACTTGCCCAAAGAATATGACCATTCGGGGGATCTTTGCTTCGCATACGTGCTGTTATTAAAATTAGAACAGCGACAACAAACAGTTGAATGTCAGTGTTGTGCATTTGCGAATTGAAATCACTATCCACCACTCTCTCCCCCACACCCCTGTCCCCGTTGCCTCGCTCGCAGTTCAAAACGGTTCGATGCACTCCAAGGATACAGTTAATGACGACGACTTTGAAGCTTACCTGACCAATCAGAGCAGCCAGGTGAGACCGCCCCCCCACATCACATATACCCCCCCCACCCATGCTCTTTCCAGCACATAACTCTTACTGTGTTACCACGACCACTTGAAAGTGTCCGGGCCCGCTTAGCAAAACCAGTGGGCTTTGCAGGGGTTTCTATGGCAACCTTAAAATAAAAAAAGATACATTTCCCGCAGTTTTATGTCGATTGTAGCTATCGGCGTCATGCCATCCCCTCCGTCTTGGAGAATGGCCCACGGAAGTGGATATCACAGAGCTCCTCTTCCTTCAAGCGAAACGTTCAAACCGTATCCGATGTTCTAATAGGGGTTTTCTCCTTTTCTGGCAAAAAAACTGACACCTTTTGCAAGGAATCATGTTAAAATTAACCACATTACTTGCAGTCAAATGCAAACAAAAAACAATACTCTGATAATTTATGCATTGTCCTTGAAACTGATTGGTCCACACCAGAGACGGCTTTTCTTAGAGCCTAGTCTCATAAGGTGTTCGACCAGATGACGCGCCAAAAGGGGAAAAACCCTATTAGTATATTTTGGTACTGGCAAAGGAGGCCTCGGAACGTATCCGATGTTGATTGGTCAGCAGCCGCCGCCATCGTAAGGAACCAGTGGCCGGGTTCCTAAAAACTATTAAACTACATTTTTCATTCATTTCACCAGGTAAGGCCCATTGAGCTATGTAGTTCTTGTTCAGAAGAGACCAGGCCACAAATGATAGCTCAAGGAAGTAGCTTATCATCATGTGGAAATTTATAGAAGCCAAATACTCTAAACGCACGTTGATTAAAAATTTAATGGAAAAACCAGAGGACCTGGAGAAAAATCCACGTGACCTATGGGAAGAGAGACGCGTAAACTCTAAATATACAAGCGTGAGGGTCAGCATGGAACCCACGACCTCCTGTATACCAGGCGAGGAAGTTAACATCTCGTCACCGTGGCTCCCCGTGGTTCATCAGTCACCAATAGGAGTGGTAAACTGATAATTGATTATTATTGTGTTTTTTTGCATGCGATAATCAATAACGCTGAAAACCCCGAAATTAACAAGCCTGATTAGAGGAATACTTTAGCTCATTCATCCAACCGTCCGTGTGCTCCTAAATTCTACTTAGTAGCTTTTTAAGTGGCTGTTTCGTGACGTCTTTACCGTGGCCATGAATTATTCAGCCGTCTGCTTTTAGCCATTATTCCCCGCTCTCAAGCGCACGTGCAGTTGTCTGATAAATGGCGAGGATAAGAAGCTACTGATGCTGTTAATGTGAAAAAAATATAACATTTCAGAAATTAGCAACTTAATTGCATAGTTCCACATTTACTGCACGAATCATGTTTCCTGGCCAGTGTTATTTTGTCTGTCTATGACAAGAGCATATCACTCTTCTATCGCTACTGTCACGGTTGCTGTTACCACGAACTTCCCTCCGTATTTCCTCCGCCCATGCCGAGGTCTCGGCCTACCGGGCTGACTGTTTTGTCTTGTCCGTATTGTGTACAACCAGCACTACAGGTCACAACGAACTAAACCCATTCGCGCATCTCAACCAGTCGCGCACCACACTGCAGGTCACCTCACTTCTCTTCCTCCCTCCCACTGCTCCACTGTGGAATCCCCTCCCAGCATTGTCTATTTTTTACCTTAGCCAATTTAAGAAATGGATTGACTTTCTATCTGTTATAATTGTAATGGTGCTTGTTTGTTGCCAGCGCTTGGCATTTCAGGCCTTCTGGGCCAGTGGTCAGCAGCCCTGATATCAAAGTAAAAGAGCTTTTCCATTTGCAAATGAAGCTTCCAGAATTGACATTATTGGGGATGCATGCATCTAATCGTACGCTACTATTTGTGAAATAAGATTAATGTGCAATACGTTGTGAATGCGCCCAAGAGGACAAAACGGAGATACATGTTTACAGGGGGGGGCGGTCTTCTCTTTAGTGATATTTGTTTGAGAGGCGTGCATTGAATATGTACAACCGTTTTAGCAATTCACCGCTGAGCGAGGTCCTCCCAATGTTTTTGTGGCGGTCATTGGAATGAGGTCAGAGTGTGCGTGAAGTGGACGAGTGAGATGAGAGGTGGGGGAGGAGAAAGAAGGAGGAGACCGTGTGCAGGGGAGTAGAGTGAGATGAGAGGGGAGAGGTAGGAGAGTGCGTGCAGGGGAGTAGAGTGAGATGAGAGGGGAGAGGTAGGAGAGTGCGTGGAGGGGAGTAGAGTGAGATGAGAGGGGAGAGGTAGGAGAGTGCGTGGAGGGGAGTAGAGTGAGATGAGAGGGGAGAGGTAGGCAGAGGCAAGTCCTTGGGGGATCTTGGAGATTATTAGTGCGATCTTGAACTTGATCCAGGATTGGATTGGGAGCCAGTGGAGGGTCTGAGTATTGGAGCAACGCGATCCATTTAGCAGATGCAGGTGATGAGTCTGACAGCGGCAATTATGAATGTCAAAATTAAGATATTGCCGAGACCCAAATACATGCCCAGTGCTCACGATCGGGGCAGTAGAATAATAAACAAAGCCCAATGTCAAATATATATTTTTTAGTACATTAACTCCATTGTTTGCTTCTTAAAAATCGGCTTCATGGTTGCCATGAGCATATAATCATGGGTCGTCGCAGTAGCGAGCTGTCCTCTTGGAAGAAAGGCGTAGGGTGCGAGCGTGGTGGTGCGATCGTGGCGCTGCGGGCGTGCTCACGTGGGGTCCTCGCGGTGCCAGTACCCTACGGACGGGCTCTTGCAATCCCACAGGCGCCCGTCAATAAGCCATGACTCCAATGTAAAACAGCTGTCATCATCCGCCACACAGACTAACCGTTTGTCCATTTTTTTTTTTAATTATATTCGACGTCCAATTTTGCGATGACATTGCACGCTTTCCAACGTTCCGTTAAATTGTTATTTTTTCCAAAATGTGTTATTGCTGTCGCTATCGGTGTCACGTCATTAGATATGACGAACCTATTTGGACCTTTCCCAGAAGAGTGCAAACTTTTGGGGTTTCGAGAATGAGCGACGGAGGCGGAAACCACAAAGTGCCTCTTCACGGAATTGAAGGGACCTCTGAGGTTCCTTAAATTTTCAGCGCTGGAATCAAATTGAACGTCGTTCGTTGCTTTTTTCCCGTGCTGTCATCGGTTGCCTGGCCTGACACTCATCGACTCCGTGACACTTTTTACCTACGTGACTTTACCGAAAGAACTAAGAGTATGAATCCTTGCAGTCACGAAAGCTTCAAATCTAGAATTTAAGAACCCGGTTTAAATCGCAAGGCGGCCCACCTGGATTCCAGTTCGATTCTTTGATGTTGAGCAAAAGGGAGACGGCGGGCGGAACCCTGCAAGGGAAGAAGCTTGGCACCGTGAGCCCCCTGGCAACGGGAGCGCCGCCACTGTGAGCCTTGGCACGAGCGCCCGCCCTGTCCGTCACATGGAGGAGGGGTAGTGGGGGGCGGTAAACACGGCTTGGGTTTCGGAGCCGAGCGGTACGGGTCCCGTTTGAGCGGCTACTGCCATCGGCAACCGACTTCCCGGGACGAACTTACTGATTGTGAGGATGTGGAGAGTGAGGACTTGCCGGCAGTGGGGACCTGCTGAGAGTGGGGGATCGACTGAGAATGGGGACTTACCGACATTAAGATCTTATGGGCAGCTTGCAGTTACTGACAATGGAAACTTACTGACAGCCATCATCTTGACGATCACTGCTAAGCAACCGGCACGTGTCTGTTGGTTTTAATACGGTGATAACCAGGGTGGCCTGCCGGATTGGAAGTACAAACGTCTGCAACAAGCGGTTGAACGCGCTACCACTGGGCTCCTGTCACTACCCCCCGGATTAGGCGGTTAGCAACCGTGCCCTAGCAATGAGCCACTAAGCGCCGCTATGATTTTCGCTATTAGCTATCTAGCAAATCGGATGGACACAAATCTTTGTTCGCAAGCAAATGATGATAAGCCGTTTCCGACAATTTTCTCTCTCCACTTGTAATTGCCCTCCCCACATTCCGTAATCACAATGGTAGTTGCTGCACATGTGTAAAGTGGTGACCTCCATTTCAGTTTGATCTGTCTCTTACAGTTAACTTTAAAATCGGCTATAATAATAACACCGTGAATATTGTAAGCGTCAATTTTGCAACAGTATCACACGGCACCCCGCGGTTTGCGATCACGGCGGCGAGAAGATTTAAGACTTATTCAGCCAATTAACGACGAGCGTCTATGCAAGTGGCAGATGGGACAGATGGAGATTAGTCCACACTTTTTTCCACCACGTTGCCCTGGCGAGGCAGAGGACGGCACCTCCCCTTGACACCCAACAGGAAGGGGGCTTAACAACATTCGCGCGACGATCCGCCAACCCTCGCCGCCCGCAGTGCTGTGCCTAGCCGCCACCACCGCCGCGAACCCCTCGCCGCCCCGGATGTTGTGACGTCAGCTGACCTCTGTTTCGCCTCGCTCGCCCCTCCTCCCGTTGCACCCCAGAACAACAGCTACACGGCCATGACCGACCCGTACATGCCCAGCTACTACGGCCCGTCCATGGGCTTCCCCTCGTACTCGCTGAGCGCCGCCGAGGCCGCGTGGTCCACGGGGGGCGACCCGCCCATCCCGTACCTCGCCCACCACTACGGCCAGACGCTCGCCAACGGGGAGGCCCACCACCACTTCCTGCAGCCCGAGCCGGGCTTCCTGGGGCAGGGCGGCCTCGGGGCGCCCGCGCCCGCGGGGGCCGCCGGCGGCCTCGGCGCGCACGCCACCTACCTGGGGCAGCACGCGCCGGGGCCCTTCGGCTTCTTCCCCGGGGGGCCCGAGTTCGCGGCCTGGGCCGGGGCCGGCGCGGCCGCGCAGGCGGCGCAGGCGGCCGCGGCCACGGGCGGCGCAGGGCGGCCGCCCGGGCGGCAGAGTTCGGCGCAGGCCTCGGCGGCGGCCGTCGGCGCCGCTGTCTACGGCGGCAACGGGGGCGGCAACAGCAGCTGCAGCAGCAGCAGCTGCAGCAGCGGCAGCTACGTGTACCCGCCGAGCTCGCTGGGCGGGGCAGCGATGGACGCCCACGCCACCTTCGCCAACGAGGGCATCAACAAGGCGCCGGGCCCCGTGAGCAGTGTGGAGCAGGGCGTGGCCGGGCTCAAGTTGGATGGCGGCGACGGTAACGGCGGCGGCGGCGACGTCGCCAACAAGACGGTCGGCGCGCCCGTCGTGGGCTCCATGTTTTCCGTGAGCGGCATGACCGTGCCGACCATCCCCGTGCCGGTATCGAACTCGGCGGCGCAGGCTCTGCTGCACCAGCAGCACCGGCAACACCAGCAGCACCAACAGCAACAGCAACAGCAGGCGGCGGCGGCAGCAATGGCGCAGGCGCAGAAACCCACGTCTTGGGCGGCGATCGCGAGCAAGCCGGCCAAACCGCAGCCCAAGCAGCTGAAGGGAAAGGGGGGTTCTGCGGGGGGTGCCGCCACCGGCGCCGCCATGCCCCCTCCGCCCCCCATCAAGCACAACATGGACATCGGCACGTGGGACAACAAGGGGGTTGTGGCCAAGGCAGCGCCACCGGTGTGCGGGCCTGGCGAGGCGCCTGGCCCTCAGCAGCAGCAGCAGCAGTCGGTGTCCCCGTCACCGGCGGTGGCTGTTACTTCTGCGGCGCCGGTTATGTCAATTCCGCAGCCGAGCAGCCAGGTCCAGTCGCTAGCGCCCGTGCAGGTGTCGATGCAAGCCAATCAGCAGCCGAATAGCCAGCCCGGCAGTTCGCTTCACCAGCAGCAGCAGCAACAACAACAACAGCAGCAACAACAACAACAGCAGCAGCATCAGCAGCAGCAGTTATATCTTCATCACCAGCAGCAGCAACAGCAGCAGCAACAACAACATCAGCAGCAGCATCATCACCAGCAGCAGTCGATGCAGCACACAATGCAACAGATGCATAATCAGTTGCAGCAACCAATGCAGCACGGGCAGCTTATGCAGCAGCAGCAGCAGCAGCCCGGGCGCTGGTCCGCACCACGCAGTCGCAACGGAGGCGTGTTCGGAGGCGACATGCTAACGGTCGGCGCCATGAGCTCGGTTGCTCAGCAGCAGCAGCACCAGCAGCAGCACCAGCAGCAGCAGCAACCTCTACCCCACCTCCCGCACCACCACTCGCTTCCTCACCAGCAGCAACAGCAGCCGCAGCACCACCAGCATCACCAGCATCACCAGCAGCAGCAACAGCAGCACCATCAGTTGCACCATCACCACCACACCATGCAGCCTCTGGCACCTCCGCAACAACCGCCACTGCCCATGCCGTCCGGCCCCATAATGCCGGCGTCAGATCCGTCCCCTCCGCCACCACTGCTGCACCACCAGCAGCAGCAGCAGCTGGCACCGGTGGGCCTGGCGCTGTCGGTGGTCGCGGCGACGCCGCTGCCGCCAGAGAGCCACCCGGTGCTGGAGAAGCTGAAGGTGGCCAACAGCTACAACCCGCGCGACTTCGAGTGCAGCCCGCGCAGCGCACGGGCCTTCATCATCAAGAGCTACTCGGAGGACGACGTCCACCGCTCCATCAAGTACTCCATCTGGTGCAGCACCGAGCACGGCAACCGGCGGCTGGACGGCGCCTACCGCGCCATGCAGGGCAAGGGCCCCGTCTACCTCCTCTTCAGCGTCAACGGCAGCGGCCACTTCTGCGGCGTGGCGCAGATGACCTCGCCCGTGGACTACCAGACGTGCGCCGGCGTGTGGTCGCAGGACAAGTGGAAGGGCAAGTTCGAGGTATGCCCCCGTGGGTGCCCCGGTGGTTGGTGTGGGCTGGGAGTGGTGGGCGCCGGTGGTTAGCTCGCCGCGCTACCAACCCGGCGACCCGATTTTTCGATGCCGGCTCGCGGCCAACAACATTTGCGATTTTTCTGAAACGGTTCTGAGATTTTTCTAGGTCGAATCGGCCTCAACCGAGTACCTGGTGTGACGTGTAAACATCGTCATTGGCGAGACAAAGGCGGTCGGGCGTGGTGCTGACCACCCACCCCCTCGTGTAACATGCCAGCCTTTATAAATTCTTCCCACTTGTCCCAACCGTCTGCTTATGGCTTTCCAGGTGATCTTTGTCTTTGGTGGTGGGTGGTTTGAGTGGTTGTGGTACGGGTGATCGTGGTGGCGATTGTGTGTAGGTATTGGTGAAGATAGTGGTGAAAGCTGTGGTGGGAGGTACGGATGGTGGTTCTAGTGGTACAGGTAGTGGTGGGCATGGTGGTGGTGGGTAACCAGAGTACCCGGAGAATACCATCCTGTGTGCGAGGGGGCAACACTGAATCCCCGTGGTGGTGCATTCAAATGGAGCTTAATCCACTTGCTGTACTGCCTTCTGGCGAGCCAGGGGGTATGGCACCTTCGACGCCCACCGGAAGGGAGTCTTGACGACATTTTTGCGAGCCTCCAACCCTGGCGTCCACAGTTGCTGGTTTACAGTTCTGCGTCACCTCCGCCCAGCTGTTGTAAGTAAATGATTGTAAATAAAAGAATGACTTAAAGCTTTCCTGACTGCAGGAATTCCTACTCTTTGGGTCTTTCGGTAAAGTCGCGTAGATAGAAAAATTATAAATAAATAGAATATTCCTGCCTCAGCAGTCCGCCTGCTGTATTTTTTTCACCTGAAGACGATTGCTTGTGTTGCGATCGAAAGTCGTGATATTTTTATTTTATTTTTCTATCTACATGACTTTACCGAACGACCCAGAGAGTATGTAAATAAAATAGTTATCAATAGCAGTTTACTTCTCAAATATAAAATAACGAGGATTGTGTCACCACCCACGTGTCAATGCATTGCTCGACGGAGGACTCCCCCATGCCGTGTTGGGTCCCGGGGGTTGTTTGACCATACTTCACCGCGCTGGTTGGTGAAGGGAGGGAAGCCTCGGTGCAGTGCTCTGACCACTGCGCCACCTCAGGGTAACCTGCGAGTTTTGAGAGTTTTAATCTCGCGGCACGCGCATAGGGTCACGTTTCTAAGAATCGTCGTGTGTTAGTTATTGGTCTAAAATTGTACGGAATTAGTTGGTGTGACCCCCCCCTCCCTCCCCTCGTCACCCTTCAGTCACCGCCATGAGCAGTGACACAGCGATGGGAGTGGCTTTTTGAAACTCGCCGTCACCGTTCATCAACTCGCCAAACGGGGGAATCGGCGACTCTCCCGCCCGACGTAGCGAATCGTCGCGTTTCAGGGTCGCGATGTAAAGAAATAATCGACTCCAGTGTGTTTGTTGACCTTGCGGAGCGTGCGGCGCCCACTTGTGGCCGCAAGGATCACGTGAACCCCTTTGGCGTACGAACCTCGAATAGAGATGCTTTCTCGGTGCCACGTGTCTTTTAGCCGAAGAATCGACATTGATTCATCGATGCATCGTTAATGCTCAGAATCTATGGTGTGGTGCGGAGCGGTGGCACAGCGGTGAGCAACCTGGGCTACGGGAACCTTGACGCTTCAACTCCTCTCCCCCCTCCCTCCACCATCCCCTCCCTACTATCCCTACTATCCATCCCTCTCTCCATCCCCTCCCTCCCCCCTCTCTCCTCCCTTCCCCCTGGGGGGGTGGGGGGTGGCGGGGTCTCGCAGGTGAAGTGGATCTTCGTGAAGGACGTGCCCAACTCGCAGCTGCGCCACATCCGCCTGGAGAACAACGAGAACAAGCCGGTGACCAACTCTCGCGACACGCAGGAGGTGCCGCTCGACAAGGCACGCCAGGTGCTGCGCGTCATCGCCGCCTTCCGCCACACCACCTCCATCTTCGACGACTTCGCACACTACGAGCGCCGGCAGGAGGAGGAGGACGGCCAGAAGAAGGTGCGTCATCGTCGTAGTCGTCCTCGTCGTAGTCGTCGTAGTCGTCGTCATCGTTGTCGTCGTCGTCGTCATTATCGTCATTGTCGTCATTGTCGTCATCGTCGTCATCGTCGTCATGGTCGTCGTCGGCGCCCACCCCTTTCCGTGAAGCGATACGCAACTTAATTGGCCAGAAAAAAGGCGCGATGGGAAGGCCGATCCGATGCCCTTATCACGATAAGCGCAACGAGCGTTGTTGCCCTTCTTTGGCCAGGGGGTTGGCGGCTGATCACCGCACAAATGTTGCGAAACTCCCCTACCAGTGGGCAGTGAGGAGGTGCCATACCCTGGCTCGTTAGGTCGAAGGCGGCTCGGCAAAGTCCAGACTAATATCATCTTGTATCGGTGAGTGAGTGTGCTGTGATGACCTCCAAGTGTGAGGCTCCTGCTGGTGGCTCATCACTGCGGTGGTGGATGAGTCTAAACAGTCCGTGTTTGGTAGAACTGAGACCTCCACGCGGGTGGAGGATTAAAGTCAGCCAAGTTCAACACGAGTCAGATGAATCTTGATTTGAAGCTTTCGTGACTGCAGGAATCCATACTCTTTAGGTCTTTCGGTAAAGTCGCGTAGGTACCTACGTGACGTACCAGTCAGATGGTTTGAAGTGGTATCGCCGGAAAGTTCCACTCGGTGGCGCTGTTTGTAATACATTAGGTCATCGTTTGTTGACTTGAATGCGAGCGAGGGCCTAATCTCGACTGAGACGTTCCATCGAGGGAGAACCCAGACCACAAAGCATCCTCCGATTATTTATAAAAAATTACAATAATTTGTTATTTACCGGGTAAGGCCTATGGAGCTATATAGCTTTTTTCAGAAGCGACCTGGCCACGTGATAGCTTAACAAAGTGGCTTATGATCACGTGGAAATATATGGCAGCCAAATATTCTAAACACGTGTTTCTAAATGTGGAGGGAAAACCGGAGGACTGAAGAAAAATCCACACGACCACGGGGAGAGAGACCAGCTAACTCCACGTATACAGCAGGCGTCAGGGTTGGGATCGAACCCACGGCCTCCTGTATACGAGGCCAGGTAGTCAACATCTCGCTGCCTTTGCCCTTATGCTGTACGCATAAACAAGACGGTTTGAAGCCAAATTCACAAACTTTAAACTTTTTTTTTATTATCCGTGGTTATATTTTATCCGGACCACTTGCTCCCCTCATTACCCTGGACACCCTTGCAAACGAGGCGTGCTAATGTGAGAGATTTTCCAGGTGAAATAACTTGATGAGTAATATCTAGAGTTGAATGTGTTTTTAAAATGCTCTCTTCTCTCCCACCCTCCCTCTGTACCCCCCCCCCCACAAGCCCTCCATCCCACCCCTCCTTGCTGCCATCTCCCCTCTCATCTCTCCTCTGATTTCCTCTAATTTCTCATTTTCCCTGACACCCCCCCCCTCCTCATCCTCCCCATCTCTCTCTTGTGTTGTCCGTGTTTTGGCAGGATCGACAAATCCGTAACAAATGATGATGGCGGTGGGTTGGAGGTGTCGGGCTTGGGGGGGGTGGCTGGTGATGGGGGGGGGGGTGATGGGCACGGTGGACCCGAGCGCGTGCCCGGCGCTCGCCCAAGCTTGCCGACGTCGACAGCACGAAGACACCGAACCTCGAGCTTCTCCTGAATGTTGGTTGTCCGTTTTAAAACAAAGCGGCGGCAGCAGCAGAAGAAGCAGCAGCAGCAGAATAAGAATAATGAGAAGAAGAAAAAAAATGAAATGCTTATCCTTGTTTTGTGATTTATCCTTTCGTTGTTGTGATGCCCCCTCCTATTGTTTCCTTTCCTCAATTCTCTCTCCAGCATCGTCATTTATATCGTACGATACTGTAGTCCTAGTGTGAATGTATCGCCTGGCAGAGTTGCATTTTCAAGAAGAAGAAAAAAAAATTGCTTTTTAATTGACCTCCCATTTACAATGCCCATGATATTAACTCAAACATAGCTGTGATGATGATGACGACGACGACAATGATGGTAATCACGGTGATGATTGATGGCGATGGTGATGATGATGACGACGGTGTAATTCTTCCCTCCAGCTCTTCGGCTCGTTTCAGAAGATTCTTTAACACAATCGTGAGCTGCGTATTTAATATCTGCCGAGCTTTGCTTGCGTTTGTTCTTTTTTCAGACAAGATTGGTGGTGCTGGGTGTGGGGGTGGAGGGGGGGTGGAGAGACCAATACTATCAACAGGTCCACTCTTGGAATCATTTTTTTTGTGTCGAGGGGCGGTGGTGGGCGGGACACGAGGAGGATTGGGGAAGGAGACGACGCGGCGGATACGTTTTTATTGTTTTAACTCAGGGTGCTACTCGCAAAGCACAGGGATTGTGCAAAGGGGCCTGATGCACTGGTGGCCAGCCCTGCAAACGGCGAAAAAAATATGAAACTCCTCCCGTGAAATCCGCCACTGGCCCCCACCACCACTAGCCCCCCACTTTCCATCATCGCTCGCGAATATTTAAACATCCTGAAAACATCGACAGCAAGCAAACCAACAACGGCAAGAGCACCCATCGGTGACGATTATAACGATGATGATGATAAGACTGAGACGAGATGATTGCTCCAAACGTAAAAAGCCATTTTAAAGACTGATTTCTGCCTGAAGACTGATGATTATTGGCGATCGATTGAGAACAGATTTTATCAGAGTTTCCAAGCGAAAGCGTTGCTCGACGCCGGAGGCTGCGTTTTTCTTGTCATCGACTGCCCGAACGCGAATGAACAGAGAGGGGAGGGCTTTTGCTCTCTCCAATCGGACCGGAGCCCCGCGATTGTACAGTACAACTTGGACCCTGTTCATTTTGCCGGAATGAATTTTTCATCAAAAAAAAAGTCTAAAATCATTTATATCTTTTTTGACTGTCTGCCCGTGATTTGGAAGATGATGAGGAAATAGTGAAGTTAATTTTCCTGCCTCTAGGAAGTCATCATTAGCCTTAATAAATGTGGTATTACACCCTGAGCTGGTGTGTGTGTGTGCTTTGTGTGCTTGTCACATGAATGTCCGATGGTAGTCGTCGCGACTTGCAGAGAAGAGACCGGGGAGACAAAGGCGGTGGGACCGTGGTCGCTGGCCACCCACCTACCCCCTCGTGTGCCGTGGCCGGCCTTAATCTTAATCGGTGCTGCTAACTAACGGCACTCGCCCTAATGTCTGGAGTAGGTTCTGGGGGATTTAGTTTGTGTCTTTGCCTTGGCAAGCTGTTGCCACGAGGGGCTTTGTTAGAGGTGGGGGTGGGGTCGCCAAACCAAAATCGCAAGCAGAGACCGTTTTTTCGAATTCGTTAAAAATCAATATTTCCTGAGCCGCAATGCACTGTGGGTGGTCCTTAATAAACGACGTCACGAACGCAGCTCCTGAAAGAGCCGCAGGTTGCCCGACCCCCTGTGCTCGATGGACACCCTCCACCGGTCCCAGGGTGGTGTCCCTGCAAGTGTAAATTTTCACTAAGTTTGCATCCACAAAGGGGGCATGCTCAATCGATTGTTACGTAAGCCTCGGGGTGAGTTTCGGATTGACGCATTTTACATGTTTTATTTTAAGCCAGGAATTTTTTTGTCATCTTCGGATCATTCGTGTCACGTGATGGGTGTTGTTTATGCGTCTGTCTTGTGGGCTGACAAGTGTCGTCCCTCGACGCCACGTGTCAACATGGAAGCAGAACGGAACGTGACGGAACTTTACCTTTTAAGAATACAGAATCATCTTGGTTCTTTCGGTAAAGTCACGTAGAATGGAAACAATAAAAATAATAAAATAAAACAATAAAATAATTCTCACGACGTTTCGGCTACAACGCAAGCAGCCGTCTTCAGGTGGCTGCTTGCGTTGTAGCCGAAACGTGAGAATTATTTTATTATGTTTTATTTGATTATTTTTATTGTTTCCATTCTACGTGACTTTACCGAAAGAACCAAGAAGATGAATCCCTGCAGTCACGAAAGCTTTAAATCGAAATACAGAATCAATTCGAGATTTGAAGTTTTCGTGACTGCAAGGATCCATACTCTGTTTTTTTCGGTAAAGTCACGTAGGTTAAAAAATAACTAAATTAAATCACGACGTTTCGGAGGCAACACAAGCTTCCGTCTTCATGTGGAACCGTCACAGCAAAATTACTGTATCACCTGATACAGTTATTTATTTGCTTTATTTTTTTACCTACGTGACTTTACCGAAAAAAACAAAGAGTATGAATACAGAATCTTCTTCTTGGTTCTTTCGATAAAGTCATTCTTCACCTGAAGACGGCTGCTTGCGTTGTAGCCGAAACGTCGTGAGAATTGTTTTATTATGTTTTATTTTTATTATTTTATTACTTCCCTTCTACGTGACTTTACCGAAAGAACCAAGAAGATGAATCCCTGCAGTCACGAAATCTTTAAATCGAAATACAGAATCTATTTTTTTTTGCATTTTTTCTGACATTTAGCATCAAAGTCTCGTTTCGCGATTTGTTTTCGCACTCTTTAGCCGCCTCACATCACGAATGTAAACGTAGCGCTGCGTGAATGAATTGGGGGTGTCACGCCTGCTTTAGGTCGTGCTCTTATTGGGCGCTGCGGTCGCGAGATGTCAAATCCCTCGCCGAGTATACGGGAGGTCGTGGTTTGATCCCGACCCTGACGAAGGCTGCCTATTTGGAGTGTGCATGTTCTCCCCGCGGCCACGTGGACCTTTCTCCGGGTTTCGTGTGGTTTTTTCCTCCACATTTAGAATCAACATCACGCGTTTCGGGATTTGGCAGCTCAACATTTCCACGCGATGATGATGAGTCACTTCTTTGAGCTGTCATCTGTGGCCAGGTCGCTTCTGAAAAAGAGCAGTGGGCCTTACCTGGTATAAATATAGTAAATATCCAGAGTGATGCACCACCCCCTTTAACATAGATACTGTACATACACGACAGTGGCTTGGAATTGATAATAATATTTTTTTATTTATACGTCTAAAGCGCCTTTCACCCGCAGGCCAATGAATACTCACTGGGTTTACAGACTCGTTCTCAGTCGGAGGCTGCTTAACACTGGGATGTCTGGCGCAGATAATGTTCGTTTTCAGCGAGGACTTGAAAGTAACGTGTACGTGAGGTTTAGTTTCATTTATACAGTTTGGGTTTCGTCAAACGCGCCTCTCCAAACGCCAGGCGGCACTGTGCACTCGCGCGATCGTGACTGCCGGCGTCTTGGCACGGAGACCAAACGAGAGATGAGCAAATGAAGCCTCCGCATCTCCGTGCACGGCATGAAAGCTTTCCTTACACAGCCCTTGGGCCGCACAGCTTTCTTCCTGGCAGTGCACAACCTTCACTCCCGGCGTCGATTCAACTGCAAGGCGAAACACCTCTGAGCGGGAGAGTAGTGCTCACTTGAATCGATGTTGCAGGTGAAATCCCGACGTTCGTGGACTCTCCCTCTGTGCACGCTACGGGGCTTACCCCGTTGGGGGATCGTCCTGCGTTTGGTTTTTTTTTTATTGGTGAGATGCTTTCAACCAATAAATGATGAGTGTTTTATTATACAAATGTGGAAACCGGAGCACGCGGAGAAAACCGACGCCTCGCGCGAGGGGGCAACGCGCTATCCCCGTACAGACGGAATAAACAGTCCACGCCTTGCTGTACCGCCTTCTGCTGGCGAGCCGCGGGGTACGGCACCTCGACATCCACCCACGGGGAGGGAGAGTTTCACAGCAGCGTCTGTGTGCGGTCCACCACCAACCCTCACTGCTGCTGCTGCCGCCACAGTAACGCTGGGCCACGGGAGCCACCACTGAACATAGCCACGAGTGCCCGTCTGGAGAATGTGAATAACAATGAACACGCAGACGATACAACTCCCCACACTATGAGACCTCCTTAACCAGTGGTAAAATATAGTGATAGGTGTTTACCCTTTCAACTGCTACAAAAACTGACACCTTTATACAAGGCATCATGTTTGCAATAACCACAACACAAGCAGTCAAATTGCAAACAAAAAGAAACAACTCTGATAATGATAATCATATGCACTGTCCTTGAAGTTGATTGGTCCACACCCGAGACAGCTTTTCTTAGAGCCTAGTCTCCATTGGTGTTGGACCAGATGACGCCAAAAGGCGTACAACTCAAAGACAGCCACTATCAGAGTATTGAGAGCTCGGGGTAAGCATTTACACTATGAGACCTCCTTTACCAGTGGCAAAATATAGTGATAGGTTTTTACCCTTTCAACTGGTACATATCACAATACAACTCCTGTTTAACACGTAGTAGGCTTTTGTGACCAATATCATCCATAATACAAGTCTTTTGGGTTGGATCGCGTAAATATATAAATGTGTCGTTAAACCCGCCACCACCCGACAGCCAACTAGTAAGGTTTGTCACGTGGACAGAACGTGACAAATCGTCACTAGTACAGCACTAGTGTGTAGTGTATAGTGTAGTGTATAGTGTAGTGTATAGTAGTGTAGTGTATAGTGTAGTGTAGTATACTAGTACAGCACTAACCGGTGTGTTGGAGAGCCAAGCCACAACATTTACCATCTTAGTATGATGTTTCGCCAGTAATTACAACTAGCATCATCAGGTAACAGCCAGTAATTACAACTAGCATCATCAGGTAACAGCCAGTAATTACAACTAGTGTGAGTGATGGAGAGTGGTGTGAGTGGTGTGAGTGTGAGTGATGTAGAGTGATGTGAGTGTGAGTGATGTAGAGTGATGGAGAGTGGTGTGAGTGGTGTGAGTGAGTGTGAGTGATGGAGAGTGATGTAGAGTGAGTGTGAGTGATGGAGAGTGGTGTGAGTGGTGTGAGTGTGAGTGATGTAGAGTGATGTGAGTGTGAGTGATGTAGAGTGATGGAGAGTGGTGTGAGTGGTGTGAGTGAGTGTGAGTGATGGAGAGTGATGTAGAGTGAGTGTGAGTGATGGAGAGTGGTGTGAGTGGTGTGAGTGAGTGTGAGTGATGGAGAGTGATGAAGAGTGAGTGTGAGTGATGGAGAGTGGTGTGAGTGGTGTGAGTGGTGTGAGTGAGTGTGAGTGATGAAGAGTGGTGTGAGTGAGTGTGAGTGATGGAGAGTGGTGTGAGTGGTGTGAGTGTGAGTGATGTAGAGTGATGTGAGTGTGAGTGATGTAGAGTGATGTGAGTGTGAGTGGTGTGAGTGAGTGTGAGTGATGGAGAGTGGTGTGAGTGAGTGTGAGTGATGGAGAGTGGTGTGAGTGGTGTGAGTGGTGTGAGTGAGTGTGAGTGATGAAGAGTGGTGTGAGTGATGGAGAGTGGTGTGAGTGGTGTGAGTGGTGTGAGTGAGTGTGAGTGATGAAGAGTGGTGTGAGTGAGTGTGAGTGATGGAGAGTGGTGTGAGTGGTGTGAGTGTGAGTGATGTAGAGTGATGTGAGTGTGAGTGATGTAGAGTGATGTGAGTGTGAGTGGTGTGAGTGAGTGTGAGTGATGGAGAGTGGTGTGAGTGAGTGTGAGTGATGGAGAGTGGTGTGAGTGGTGTGAGTGGTGTGAGTGAGTGTGAGTGATGAAGAGTGGTGTGAGTGATGGAGAGTGGTGTGAGTGGTGTGAGTGGTGTGAGTGAGTGTGAGTGATGAAGAGTGGTGTGAGTGAGTGTGAGTGATGGAGAGTGGTGTGAGTGGTGTGAGTGTGAGTGATGTAGAGTGATGTGAGTGTGAGTGATGTAGAGTGATGTGAGTGTGAGTGGTGTGAGTGAGTGTGAGTGATGGAGAGTGGTGTGAGTGAGTGTGAGTGATGGAGAGTGGTGTGAGTGGTGTGAGTGATATGAGTGAGTGTGAGTGATGAAGAGTGGTGTGAGTGGTGTGAGTGTGAGTGATGTAGAGTGATGTGAGTGTGAGTGATGTAGAGTGGTGTGAGTGTGAGTGGTGTGAGTGAGTGTGAGTGATGGAGAGTGGTGTGAGTGAGTGTGAGTGATGGAGAGTGGTGTGAGTGAGTGTGAGTGATGGAGAGTGGTGTGAGTGGTGTGAGTGATATGAGTGAGTGTGAGTGATGAAGAGTGGTGTGAGTGGTGTGAGTGTGAGTGATGTAGAGTGATGTGAGTGTGAGTGATGTAGAGTGGTGTGAGTGAGTGTGAGTGATGGAGAGTGGTGTGAGTGAGTGTGAGTGATGGAGAGTGGTGTGAGTGGTGTGAGTGATATGAGTGAGTGTGAGTGAGTGTGAGTGATGGAGAGGTGTGAGTGTGAGTGGTGTGAGTGATGTGAGTGTGCGTGATGGAAAGTGGTGTGAGTGTGAGTGATGGAGAGTGGTGTGAGTGGTGTGAGTGATATGAGTGAGTGTGAGTGAGTGTGAGTGATGGAGAGGTGTGAGTGTGAGTGGTGTGAGTGATGTGAGTGGTGTGAGTGTGAGTGATGTGAGTGGTGTGAGTGTGAGTGATGAAGAGTGGTGTGAGTGGTGTGAGTGTGAGTGATGTAGAGTGATGTGAGTGTGAGTGATGTAGAGTGATGTGAGTGTGAGTGGTGTGAGTGAGTGTGAGTGATGGAGAGTGGTGTGAGTGAGTGTGAGTGATGGAGAGTGGTGTGAGTGGTGTGAGTGATATGAGTGAGTGTGAGTGAGTGTGAGTGATGGAGAGGTGTGAGTGTGAGTGGTGTGAGTGATGTGAGTGTGCGTGATGGAAAGTGGTGTGAGTGTGAGTGATGTGAGTGAGTGGTGTGAGTGATGGGAGTGTGAGTGATGTGAGTGATGTGTGAGTGAGAGTGGTGATGAGTGTAAGTAGCGTGAGTGTGAGTGATGTGAGAGATGTGAGTGTGAGTGATGGGAGTGATGTGAGTGTGAGTGATGAAGAATGGTGTGAGTGATGAAGAGTGATGTGAGTGGTGTGAGTGATGTGAGTGTGAGTGGTGTGAGTGTGAGTGATGTAGAGTGATGTGAGTGGTGTGAGTGATGTGAGTGTGACTGGTGTGAGTGATGTGAGTGTGAGTGGTGTGAGTGATGTGAGTGTGAGTGGTGTGAGTGATGTGAGTGGTGTGAGTGTGAGTGATGCAGAGTGATGTGAGTGTGAGTGATGTAGAGTGATGTGAGTGTGAGTGATGTAGAGTGATGTGAGTGTGAGTGGTGTGAGTGGTGTGAGTGTGAGTGGTGTGAGTGATGTGAGTGGTGTGAGTGTGAGTGATGTGAGTGGTGTGAGTGTGAGTGGTGTGAGTGATGTGAGTGGTGTGAGTGTGAGTGATGTGAGTGGTGTGAGTGTGAGTGATGAAGAGTGGTGTGAGTGGTGTGAGTGTGAGTGATGTAGAGTGATGTGAGTGTGAGTGATGTAGAGTGATGTGAGTGTGAGTGGTGTGAGTGAGTGTGAGTGATGGAGAGTGGTGTGAGTGGTGTGAGTGATGGAGAGTGATGTGAGTGGTGTGAGTGATATGAGTGAGTGTGAGTGAGTGTGAGTGATGGAGAGGTGTGAGTGTGAGTGGTGTGAGTGATGTGAGTGTGCGTGATGGAAAGTGGTGTGAGTGTGAGTGATGTGAGTGAGTGGTGTGAGTGATGGGAGTGTGAGTGATGTGAGTGATGTGTGAGTGAGAGTGGTGATGAGTGTAAGTAGCGTGAGTGTGAGTGATGTGAGAGATGTGAGTGTGAGTGATGGGAGTGATGTGAGTGTGAGTGATGAAGAATGGTGTGAGTGATGAAGAGTGATGTGAGTGGTGTGAGTGATGTGAGTGTGAGTGGTGTGAGTGTGAGTGATGTAGAGTGATGTGAGTGGTGTGAGTGATGTGAGTGTGACTGGTGTGAGTGATGTGAGTGTGAGTGGTGTGAGTGATGTGAGTGTGAGTGGTGTGAGTGATGTGAGTGGTGTGAGTGTGAGTGATGCAGAGTGATGTGAGTGTGAGTGATGTAGAGTGATGTGAGTGTGAGTGATGTAGAGTGATGTGAGTGTGAGTGGTGTGAGTGGTGTGAGTGTGAGTGGTGTGAGTGATGTGAGTGGTGTGAGTGTGAGTGATGTGAGTGGTGTGAGTGTGAGTGGTGTGAGTGATGTGAGTGGTGTGAGTGTGAGTGATGTGAGTGGTGTGAGTGTGAGTGATGAAGAGTGGTGTGAGTGGTGTGAGTGTGAGTGATGTAGAGTGATGTGAGTGTGAGTGATGTAGAGTGATGTGAGTGTGAGTGGTGTGAGTGAGTGTGAGTGATGGAGAGTGGTGTGAGTGGTGTGAGTGATGGAGAGTGATGTGAGTGGTGTGAGTGATATGAGTGAGTGTGAGTGAGTGTGAGTGATGGAGAGGTGTGAGTGTGAGTGGTGTGAGTGATGTGAGTGTGCGTGATGGAAAGTGGTGTGAGTGTGAGTGATGTGAGTGAGTGGTGTGAGTGATGGGAGTGTGAGTGATGTGAGTGATGTGTGAGTGAGAGTGGTGATGAGTGTAAGTAGCGTGAGTGTGAGTGATGTGAGAGATGTGAGTGTGAGTGATGGGAGTGATGTGAGTGTGAGTGATGAAGAATGGTGTGAGTGATGAAGAGTGATGTGAGTGGTGTGAGTGATGTGAGTGTGAGTGGTGTGAGTGTGAGTGATGTAGAGTGATGTGAGTGGTGTGAGTGATGTGAGTGTGACTGGTGTGAGTGATGTGAGTGTGAGTGGTGTGAGTGATGTGAGTGTGAGTGGTGTGAGTGATGTGAGTGGTGTGAGTGTGAGTGATGCAGAGTGATGTGAGTGTGAGTGATGTAGAGTGATGTGAGTGTGAGTGATGTAGAGTGATGTGAGTGTGAGTGGTGTGAGTGGTGTGAGTGTGAGTGGTGTGAGTGATGTGAGTGGTGTGAGTGTGAGTGATGTGAGTGGTGTGAGTGTGAGTGGTGTGAGTGATGTGAGTGGTGTGAGTGTGAGTGATGTGAGTGGTGTGAGTGTGAGTGATGAAGAGTGGTGTGAGTGGTGTGAGTGTGAGTGATGTAGAGTGATGTGAGTGTGAGTGATGTAGAGTGATGTGAGTGTGAGTGGTGTGAGTGGTGTGAGTGTGAGTGGTGTGAGTGATGTGAGTGGTGTGAGTGATGTGAGTGGTGTGAGTGTGAGTGATGTAGAGTGATGTGAGTGGTGTGAGTGATGTGAGTGTGAGTGGTGTGAGTGATGTGAGTGTGAGTGGTGTGAGTGATGTGAGTGGTGTGAGTGATGTAGAGTGATGTGAGTGTGAGTGATGGAGAGTGATGTAGAGTGATGAAGAGTGATGTAGAGTGATGAGAGTGTGAGTGATGTGAGTGGTGTGAGTGTGAGTGATGTAGAGTGATGAGAGTGTGAGTGATGTGAGTGTGAGTGATGTAGAGTGATGTGAGTGTGAGTGATGGAGAGTAATGTGAGTGTGAGTGATGTAGAGTGATGTGAGTGTGAGTGATGGGGAGTGATGTGAGTGATGAAGAGTGATGTGCTGAATCGCACCTTAATACCTTGACCGCTGTGGGAGTCTGTCCCATTACGACTGAGATTTGAAATTTATGCAAATGCACCTTGACTATCGAAGCGTGGCGGGAGGGGCGGAGGGAGGGCCTGTGGGTGGGAGGTGGTGGGGAGCGAGGGAGGTGAGAGAATGGGTGGGAGATGAATCGTTGGAGACAAGAGGCAGGAGATAGGTAGGAGCCGAGAGATGAGATCGAGGAGGCGGGGGGGGGGGATTGAAGTGAGGAAGAGAGATGGCAGGTGGGCGATGGGAGATGAGGTTCGCTCACGCCATCCCTCGTGGAGCGTGCGGTAAGTGCTTGTACCAGTCACTGTGAACAAGATTCACGAACAAGATTCACGAACAAAAATCACGAACAAGAATCACGAACAAAAATCACGAACAAAAATCACGGACAAAAATCACGAACAAAAATCACGGACAAAAATCACGAACAAAAATCACGGACAAAAATCACGAACAAAAATCACGGACAAAAATCACGAACAAAAATCACGAACAAAAATCACGGACAAAAATCACGGACAAAAATCACGAACAAAAATCACGGACAAAAATCACGAACAAAAATCACGAACAAAAATCACGGACAAAAATCACGGACAAAAATCACGAACAAAAATCACGGACAAAAATCACGAACAAAAATCACGGACAAAAATCACGAACAAAAATCACGGACAAAAATTACGAACAAAAATGACGAACATTAATTACGAACAAAAATCACGAACAATAATCACGAACAATAATCACGAACAAAAATCACGAACAAAAATCACGAACAAGAATTATGAACAAGAATCACGGCGCTCGCATGGCTGAGTTTGCGTGAGGAAGAGTGTGAGTTGACAGAGGGCAGAGGAGCGACGCTCACAACAACGAGCGGAGAGCCGGGCGGATAAAACGCAGGGAGTTGCCACAGCGGGGAGCACAATGAGGGTGCCTCTGCCAGCCGGTGAACCCACGGCACCTGCGTTCTGTCCCGTGACCTCTTGCCAGCAGCGAGCCTTCGCCACTTTACTTGGCCTCGAGGTGCACCTAGCCTGGCACAAGAGCCGTGGTGACGTCACCGCAACACGGCGGCGAACAGCGGCGGTTGTTGTTGTTGTTGTGAGTGCGGTGTTGGCCACCCACACCCTTCGTGTGCCGTGCCGGCCTTCATAGGTGCTGCTCGCTAACAGCACTTGCCCCAAAAGTCTGTTAAGGCTCCACGGGGGATCTTTGTATTTGTCTTGTCAGCGCAAGTGCAGTCACAGCGCACGAGGAGGAGGTATCGGCCGCCTTTGTCTCCCCGGGGCCGATGTTGCACACACCGCACCAGGTACTCGTTTTGAGGCCGAGTCGACCTAGGGGGAGGCCCAGGACCGGTTCAGACAATCGTCACCGGCATTGTTGGCCGTGAGCGGAATTCGAACTTGGGTCGCTGGGTTCGTTAGTGTAGCATTTAACATCTTGTTGGGGCAAGTGCTATTCGCGAGTAGCACCTTATGAAGGTCAACACGGCACACGAGAGGGTGGGTGGCCGGCCAGAACCACACCCATCCGCCTTTGTCTCCCTCGTGGCGATGTTAACACCGAGGCCCTCTCCCCAACACACGCACCGCCTCGATTCTCCGGTCCACGGCGCACGGCAAGTTCGAGGCGGCGTTGGAACCGCGTGGAGAATCGACCCCAGGGCGGCTGAAGAGGCGAAGATTGGACGCGGGGGAGCCAAAATCTCCCCCCCCAGCGCTCCCCACCCGCCTCCTGACTCCGCACCCGCGATCACAGCGCCACCGATGTCAGCAGATTATTAAACAGCAGCAAGGGGCAAGCCTCGCCGTGTCGCTCACGGCCGGCAGTTATCGCAATGATCGGGATGATGATGAATGGCCTGCAATCCGCACTCTCTCTGGGCGCCACGGTGGCTAGGAGATGTTAACTACCTCGCCTGGTCTACAGGAGGTCGTGAGGTCGATCCCGACCCTGACGCCTGCTGCTGTATATTTGGAGTTTGCGTGTCTCTCTCTCCACGTGGTGAGATGTTAACTACCTCGCCTGGTCTACAGGAGGTCGTGAGGTCGATCCCGACCCTGACGCCTGCTGCTGTATATTTGGAGTTTGCGTGTCTCTCTCTCCACGTGATGAGATGTTAACTACCTCGTCTGATATGCAGTAGGCCGTGGGTTCGATCCCAACCCTGACGCCTGCTGTATATTTGGAGTTTGCGTGTCTCTCTCTCCACGTGGTGAGATGTTAACTACCTCGCCTGGTATACAGGAAGTTGTGAGGTCAATCCCGACCCTGACGCCTGCTGCTGTATATTTGGAGTTTGCGTGTCTCTCTCTCCACGTGATGAGATGTTAACTACCTCGTCTGATATGCAGTAGGCCGTGGGTTCGATCCCAACCCTGACGCCTGCTGTATATTTGGAGTTTGCGTGTCTCTCTCTCCACGTGGTGAGATGTTAACTACCTCGCCTGGTATACAGGAAGTTGTGAGGTCAATCCCGACCCTGACGCCTGCTGCTGTATATTTGGAGTTTTCGTGTCTCTCTCCACGTGGCTGTGTGGATTTTTCTCCGGGCCCTCCAATTTATCCTTCCACATTTAGAAACACGCGTTTAGATGATTTGGCTGCTATGCATTTCCCCGTGATGATAAGCCACTTCGTCAATCTACCATCTGGGGCCAGGCCGTTTCTGATCAAGAGTTAAATAGCTCAATGTGCCTTACCTGGTAAAATAAAAACTAGTTCATATCCTGGTCCAAACACGTGCTGTGTGACTCTGTGCGTGTGAGTGTGTGTGTAGCTGGCCTCTCCTAGGTCGATTTGCCCTCAATTGAGTACCCGGCTGGATGTAAAAATTTAAATCAGCGTTGGGGGAGACAAAGGCGGCCGGGCGTGGGGTGTACGCCCACACCGCCCCCTCAAGTGCAATCCCGGCCTTTATAGGCGCTGCTGCTCGCTGAAAGTACTTGCCCCAAAATTCTGTTCAGGCTATACGGGGGATCTTTGTATGTGTCTTGTACACGCGGCACTGGGTCTCCCTGAGCCAACTCAGCCTCATACGAGTCCCTGGTGAGACCAGCACTGGGGCGACATCGCCACTGGGGAGACAAAGGCGGCCGGGCGTGGTGTTATATATGCCCACCCCGCCCTCTCGTGTTCCGTGATGGCCTTAATAGGCGCTCGCTAACAGCGACGGCGGCCTACCGGTGTAGCGCGTCCGCCTCTCGTCGCAGGGGCCGCCCCGGTTAATACTGCGGTTGTATTACCCCTGGGAGTCATCGGCGGCCGTCCACATCCAGAGCGGACCTTACAGGTCCCCTGGTCGGCATTGGCAAGAGCTGAGGCCGCTGTTGTGTGCGTGGCCTGCTGGCGGTCAGGGTCCAGACTTTGCGAGGTGTGAAAAATGACTCAATTATAACTCGCAGCGGTTAATCATCGCCCCCCTACCGGCAGGCCTGATGCCCAAGATTACTCTCGTGAGACGAGCGAGCCTCGTCCTGGTCTCTTGGTGAAACAAACTTGAGCCCGTGTAGGATGTTGTTTATACACGTGCGTGTGTGTGTGTGTGTGCACACAAACAAATCAAATACAAAGATCCACCGTATAGCCTTGACAAATTACTGGGGCAAGTGCTGTGAGCACCTACGAAGTCTGGCACACTAGGGGGTGGGTGGGCAGCATCACACCAGTTTCCTTTGTCTCCCCAGTGGCGATGTTTACACATTGCACCAGGTACTCGTTTTGAAGCTAAGTCGATCTAGGGGAGTCCCAGGGCCGCTTCAGATAATCGTCACTGGTGTTGGCCGTGAGCGGGAATCGAACGCTGGGCGCCCGGTTTGTAATCGCTGCACACACGCACACACACGTGCACACACACGTGCACACACACATACACGGGACCCTATTTGTCTCTACTGGTGACACCTGCGTCTCCGCCCCCCTTGATTAAAGAGACAAGACATTTATAACCACTGTCTGCCTAGTTGCTTGTCTGCCTAGTCTGCCCGTCTCGCTATACGACTGGCTATCTACCAACTGGTTCTTAGGCTCTCTGACCGTCTGATTATCTTACTGGCTGGCTATCGGGATGGTAGGTTAATTATCAAACTGGTTGACTGGTCATCAAGTTACCTGGCTGGCCGGCTGACTGGCTACCTGACTGCCTAGCTGGCTGTCTGGCTAATCTGGCTAACTGGCGAACTGACTGCCTAGCTGGCTGGTTTTTAGGCTACCTGGTTAGCTGGCTGGCTGGGTGGATGACCCCCTGTCTGGCTTTGTGACTTGCTGACTGGCCGCTGAGCAAGACACTGATGACTTAAAAGGAAGTTTGGCGAAATATCCTTCCCGAATCCGAGTCTCGTATGCAGGAGGTCGTGGGTTCGATACAAACCCTGACGCCTGCTGTATATTTGAAGTTTGCGTGTCTGTCTCCCCGTGGTCGTGTGGATTTTCCTCCGGCACCTCCGGTTTTCCCCTCCACATTTAGAATCAAACATCACGCGTTCCGAGTATTTGGCGCTCTCCATTTCCACATGATAAGCCACTTGGTTGAGCCATCATTTGTGGCCAGGTCGCTTGTGAAAAAGAGCTACGTAGCTCAGTGGGCCTCACCTGCTAAAATAAAACAGTTGTAAAACAAATTACATCCCTTTTTTAATATCACTCGGATATCACTGCGACTGCACGATGATTTAAGGACTGATGCGGTCAGCTCAATTTTTACTTTCGCGAGCATCAGCTAAACGAGCGGCAATCTCCTATCTCCAGCAGCAGCAGCAGCACCTACAGCAGAAGCATCAGTAGCATCAGGAGGAGCAGCTACAGCAGAATCAGCAGTAGCATCAGCAGCAGCAGAATCAGCAGTGGCAGTAGCATTGGCAGCAGCAGGAGCAACAGTAGCAGAATCATCAGCAGAATCAGCAGTAGCATCAGCAGCAGCAGAATCAGCAGTGGCAGTAGCAGTGGCAGCAGCAGGAGCAACAGTAGCAGAATCATCAGCAGAATCAGCAGTAGCATCAGCAACAACATCAGCATCAAAATCAGCAGTGGCATCAGCAGTAGCAGCAGCAGAATCAGCAGTAGCATCATCAGCAGCAGAATCGGCAGCAGGTAAATGCAGGACGTAATTTCGAATGCGATTATTTTCGAAACGCTACCAGGCCGCCTTAGAGTGGACATTGTCGGCGTAAGGCACTACCACTAGAGTAACAAGGTACGCCTATCCATAACAATCCTACACAGCATTATTGTACCCTGTGTACCTGCAGTCCTCTGGACGTGTTTGTTGTAAGCATTAGGCGCATGCAAGTGTCGCGAGGCCAAGTGAAGGGCATGCGACTAATGCTTATACACAGACACAGAGAGAACACTCACAGCCCCGTGCGCTAACCGGTGCGCCACCGCTCCTCACCGACAATGGGAAATTGAACAACAAATTCGCAGAGTCGCGCTGCTGCTACTGCTGCTCCCCGTGGCGCGAGGGGGGGGGCTGTTTGAGGGTGGGTGGTGGGGGGCTAGGAGGTGGGGGCTGTTTGAGGGTGGTGGTGGGGGCTAGGAGGGGGGGGCTGTTTGAGGGTGGGGGCTAGGAGAGGGGGGGCTGTTTGAGGGTGGTGGTGGGGGCTAGGAGGGGGGGGGCTGTTTGAGAGTGGGTGGTGGAGGGCTAGGAGGTGGGGGCTGTTTGAGGGTGGTGGTGGGGGGCTAGGAGGTGGGGGCTGTTCGAGGGTGGTGGTGGGGGCTAGGAGGTGGGGGCTGTTTGAGGGTGGTGGTGGGGGCTAGGAGGTGGGGGCTGTTTGAGGGTGGGTGGTGGAGGGCTAGGAGGTGGGGGCTGTTTGAGGGTGGTGGTGGGGGCTAGGAGGGGGGGGCTGTTTGAGGGTGGGTGGTGGGGGGCTAGGAGGTGGGGGCTGTTTGAGGGTGGTGGGGGGCTAGGAGGTGGGGGCTGTTTGAGGGTGGTGGTGGGGGCTAGGAGGGGGGGGGCTGTTTGAGAGTGGGTGGTGGAGGGCTAGGAGGTGGGGGCTGTTTGAGGGTGGTGGTGGGGGGCTAGGAGGTGGGGGCTGTTCGAGGGTGGTGGTGGGGGCTAGGAGGTGGGGGCTGTTTGAGGGTGGTGGTGGGGGCTAGGAGGTGGGGGCTGTTTGAGGGTGGGTGGTGGAGGGCTAGGAGGTGGGGGCTGTTTGAGGGTGGTGGTGGGGGCTAGGAGGGGGGGGCTGTTTGAGGGTGGGTGGTGGGGGGCTAGGAGGTGGGGGCTGTTTGAGGGTGGGTGGTGGAGGGCTAGGAGGTGGGGGCTGTTTGAGGGTGGTGGTGGGGGCTAGGAGGGGGGGGCTGTTTGAGGGTGGGTGGTGGAGGGCTAGGAGGTGGGGGCTGTTTGAGGGTGGTGGTGGGGGCTAGGAGGGGGGGGGCTGTTTGAGGGTGGGTGGTGGGGGGCTAGGAGGTGGGGGCTGTTTGAGGGTGGTGGTGGGGGCTAGGAGGGGGGGGGCTGTTTGAGGGTGGGTGGTGGAGGGCTAGGAGGTGGGGGCTGTTTGAGGGTGGGTGGTGGAGGGCTAGGAGGTGGGGGCTGTTTGAGGGTGGTGGTGGGGGCTAGGAGGGGGGGGGCTGTTTGAGGGTGGGTGGTGGGGGGCTAGGAGGTGGGGGCTGTTTGAGGGTGGGTGGTGGAGGGCTAGGAGGTGGGGGCTGTTTGAGGGTGGGTGGTGGGGGCTAGGAGGGGGGGGCTGTTTGAGGGTGGGTGGTGGGGGGCTAGGAGGTGGGGGCTGTTTGAGGGTGGGTGGTGGAGGGCTAGGAGGTGGGGGCTGTTTGAGGGTGGTGGTGGGGGCTAGGAGGGGGGGGCTGTTTGAGGGTGGGTGGTGGGGGGCTAGGAGGTGGGGGCTGTTTGAGGGTGGGTGGTGGAGGGCTAGGAGGTGGGGGCTGTTTGAGGGTGGGTGGTGGGGGCTAGGAGGGGGGGGCTGTTTGAGGGTGGGTGGTGGAGGGCTAGGAGGTGGGGGCTGTTTGAGGGTGGTGGTGGGGGCTAGGAGGGGGGGGGCTGTTTGAGGGTGGGTGGTGGGGGGCTAGGAGGTGGGGGCTGTTTGAGGGTGGTGGTGGGGGCTAGGAGGGGGGGGGCTGTTTGAGGGTGGGTGGTGGGGGGCTAGGAGGTGGGGGCTGTTTGAGGGTGGGTGGTGGAGGGCTAGGAGGTGGGGGCTGTTTGAGGGTGGTGGTGGGGGGCTAGGAGGTGGGGGCTGTTCGAGGGTGGTGGTGGGGGCTAGGAGGTGGGGGCTGTTTGAGGGTGGTGGTGGGGGCTAGGAGGTGGGGGCTGTTTGAGGGTGGGTGGTGGAGGGCTAGGAGGTGGGGGCTGTTTGAGGGTGGTGGTGGGGGCTAGGAGGGGGGGGCTGTTTGAGGGTGGGTGGTGGGGGGCTAGGAGGTGGGGGCTGTTTGAGGGTGGGTGGTGGAGGGCTAGGAGGTGGGGGCTGTTTGAGGGTGGTGGTGGGGGCTAGGAGGGGGGGGCTGTTTGAGGGTGGGTGGTGGGGGGCTAGGAGGTGGGGGCTGTTTGAGGGTGGGTGGTGGAGGGCTAGGAGGTGGGGGCTGTTTGAGGGTGGGTGGTGGGGGCTAGGAGGGGGGGGGCTGTTTGAGGGTGGGTGGTGGAGGGCTAGGAGGTGGGGGCTGTTTGAGGGTGGTGGTGGGGGCTAGGAGGGGGGGGGGCTGTTTGAGGGTGGGTGGTGGGGGGCTAGGAGGTGGGGGCTGTTTGAGGGTGGTGGTGGGGGCTAGGAGGGGGGGGCTGTTTGAGGGTGGGTGGTGGAGGGCTAGGAGGTGGGGGCTGTTTGAGGGTGGTGGTGGGGGCTAGGAGGGGGGGGCTGTTTGAGGGTGGGTGGTGGGGGGCTAGGAGGTGGGGGCTGTTTGAGGGTGGGTGGTGGAGGGCTAGGAGGTGGGGGCTGTTTGAGGGTGGTGGTGGGGGCTAGGAGGGGGGGGCTGTTTGAGGGTGGGTGGTGGGGGGCTAGGAGGTGGGGGCTGTTTGAGGGTGGGTGGTGGAGGGCTAGGAGGTGGGGGCTGTTTGAGGGTGGGTGGTGGGGGCTAGGAGGGGGGGGCTGTTTGAGGGTGGGTGGTGGAGGGCTAGGAGGTTGGGGCTGTTTGAGGGTGGTGGTGGGGGCTAGGAGGGGGGGGGCTGTTTGAGGGTGGGTGGTGGGGGGCTAGGAGGTGGGGGCTGTTTGAGGGTGGTGGTGGGGGCTAGGAGGGGGGGGCTGTTTGAGGGTGGGTGGTGGGGGGCTAGGAGGTGGGGGCTGTTTGAGGGTGGGTGGTGGGGGGCTAGGAGGGGGGGGAGGTGACGAGAAATCATTCCCAGAAAGTTGTTCCAGAGTCGAGATCGTTTTGGCTAAAACGAAGCCCTGGGTGGGGGAGTGGAAATAACAATAAGTCGTGCGGAGGGGTAGGAAGGTAGGGGGTGGGGTAGGAGTGGGAGTAGGGGGGTTGGGGTTGAAGTGGGGGGTAGGGGGTGGGAGTAGGGGGTGGGGGGACGGGAGGCGAGGGGGGGGGTGACGGCTCCACTCAGCTCGTGTTGAACGCGACTTGTGAGCTGAGACCTCGGGCAACCAGTGGGAAGGAACCCGTGGAGAGACGAGGGGGGGCGGTGAAAGGATGGGGGCTGTGTGCGTGACTATGTGGCCAGAGCCACGCCCGGCCGCCTTTGTCTTCTCAGAACGGTCGTCTGTGCGATGCGCTGGGTATGTCCTCAGCTAAGGCGATGTCGCCGGATGTGAAGATGGTTGTGAGCGGGAATTGAACTCTGGTCGCCGGGTTCGTCGAGCAGTGCGCTAACCGCTGCACCACAGCTCCCGACTGACACACACAAATGCAAATATCCCCCATATAGCCTCAACAGACTGTTGGGGCAAGTGCTATTAGAGAGCACCTATTAAGGCCAGAACGGCACACACTCACACACAAACACTCGCACACAAACACTCGCACACAAACACTCACACACAAACACTCGCACACAAACACTCCCACCAAGACCACGCACACAAACACTCGCACACAATCACTTACACACAAACATTCACACACAAACACTCGCACACAAACACTCGCACACAAACACTCGCACACAAACACACAAACACTCGCACACAAACACTCCCACCAAGACCACGCACACAAACACTCGCACACAATCACTTACACACAAACATTCACACACAAACACTCGCACACAAACACTCGCACACAAACACACAAACACTCGCACCAAAACCACGCAGCAGTCAAATTACAGCGATAATTGCGCGCTCGTCCAGTAGCCCCCCTCTTCGCCCCCCCCCCGCCGTCTGCAGACAGCGGGGGGGGGGGGTGTGGGGGGAGGGAGGGGAGGCAGGGAGGGGAGGGGAGGGTGTGGAGGGAGGAAGGGAGGGGAGGGAGGGGAGGGAGGGAGGGGGGAGCTATCAAACTAAGTGCATTACGCGTGGCGGAGCTGATATCAGCGCGCGAACATCTCTCGTCACCACCCCCGCCCCCCTAGGCCCCCACCACCAACCGCCAACTAGCCCCCCCCCCTCGCGCCACGGGGTGGGGGGCAGCAGCGCGGCTCCTTGCGATTTTGTTTCCATTTCCCATTGTTGGTGAGGAGCGGTGGCGCAGCGGTTAGCGCACGGGACTGTGAGTGTGTCTCTGTGTCAGTGTGTGTATACACATCGCCGCTTGGGAGACAAAGGCGGCCGAGCGTGGTGCTGGCCACCCACCGCCTATCGGCCTTCACAAGTGCTCCCTAACGACACTTTCCCCAAAAATATGTAAATTGGGGTCATTGTCTTTGTGTACGGCTGGTGGAGAGCGGTGGCGCCGTGGTTAGCGCGTTGTGCTCCGAAAACTCATCGGTGGCCAAGATTTTAACACGGTCCAAGGCTTCCCCTAGGTTCGACTCAGCCTCAAATGGGTACCCGGTGCGATGTGTAAAAATCAGCACTGGGGAGACAAAGGCGGCCGGGCGTGGTGTTCGCCGCACCACCTGGGCGCGTGCCGTGCCGGCCTTTATAGGAGCCTCTCGCTAACAGCACTTGCCCCAACAGTCTGTTCAAGACTATACGGGGGAGCTTTGTCTTTGCATGCGTTTGCACGCCTCTGTGTTCTGCACGATTTGTTCATCGTTTGTCTGTGTGTGCGCGTGTGCGTGCGTGCGTGTGTGCGCGCGTCTCTCTGTCTCTATGTATTTGTGTGTCTGCGCCAGTGTGTCTCTGTGTTCTGCCCGATTTATTCATTTGCTGTTGTTTTACTTGCGTGTGCGCGTGAGTGTCCGTGCGCGTGTGTGCGCGCGTGTGAGAGTGTGGGTGCTTGTGTGTGTGTGAAGGGGGAGCGGTAGTGTAGCGGTTAGCGCGCTGCGCTATGAACCCGGCGACCCGCGTTCGATTCCCGCTCACGGCCACCGCTAGTGACGATTATCTGAACGGGTCATCCCACCCCACCAAACCCCTAGGTCGACTCAGCCTCAAATGAAAACCTGGCGTTGAACCATACGTGATGATGATGAATGTAAATGCGTGACGATGATGTTCATCATGATGATGATGATGACCCCGATGATGACCCCGATGATGATGCTGATCATGATGAATACGTGGTGATTATACCACGTGCGTGCACCGCATGTAAATACACCCGCGGTTTATTTACACACGTGACGGGTGGGAGGGGGCCAGTGGGACCAAGAGTGAGTCCCCCATCTCCGTGAGAGAGAACCCCCCCCTCCCCCCATCGCCCCCTCCCCCCATCTCCCATCCCCCCCCCGCCCTCCTCTCTGTAATCAAAGCAGCCACTTGACTCGCTGACCCCACGCGCAGCACCGGATTAACGAGGAGGCATGAACGGATCTGAGTCGGACTAACAAGGACCATCGCGTCCATGTAGTACATAGACAAAGATCCCCCTATAGTCTTTTTTTTTGGGGGGGGGGGTGGACAAGTGCTGTTCGCGAGCACCTGTGAAGGCTGGCACGGCACACGGAGGGGGTGGGTGGCCAGCACTACGCCCGGCCGCCTTTGTCTCCTCAGTGTTTATGTTTTACACACCGCCCCAAGTACTAATTTTAGGCTGAGTCGACCTAGGGCAGGGCCAAATAATCGTCACTGGCGTTGCTGGCCAGTGAGCGGTAATCGAACTCGTGTAGCCGGGTTCGTAGCGCAGCGCTCCCCGTGTAATACACACGAACATGCATAAAAGGGTATTTTTCGATTTAAAGCTTTCGTGACTGCAGGGATTCATCTTCTTGGTTCTTTCGGTAAAGTCACGTAGAAGGGAAATAATAAAATAATAAAAATAAAACATAATAAAATTCAATTCTCACGACGTTTCGGTCACAACGCAAGCAGCCGTCCTCAGGTGAAGAACAGGTCTGTCGGAAAGACAGCGTATTGTTCATACATGCATGCATGTGCGCGTTCTCTTTTCATGAGCCGCGTGGCGCTGCGGTGTGGAAGCAACCTGGCCTATCGCTCCACGCAAAGCTGCGAGTCTTGTCGCCCACGGCGATGCCCTCCCTTCGCTTCGCTTGCGAAACGTGAACCCCTTTAACAGAACATCTGCGCCGGTTTGAGACATTCATGCTGGCCCGCATGCAAGCCGTCGTGAGTTTAACCAGACCGGAGCACAGTGTGGGGAGCTCAACAGATCCTGGAGAAATCTGGACACTAAGCGTCTGAATGAGGCTGAAAGACGCTGTCTTTCCGACAGACCTCTTCTTCACCTGAGGACGGCTGCTTGCGTTGTGGCCGAAACATCATGAGAATTGTATTTTATTATGTTTTCTTTTTATTATTTTATTATTTCCCTTCTACGTTACTTTACCGAAAAACCAAGAAGATTAATCCCTGCAGTCACGAAAGCTTTAAATCGAAAAGTCCTCAAATCAAGTTGGACTAAACTTAAACTAAACTTAAAGTCTCACCAGGTAAGGCCCACTGAGCGATGTAGCTCTTTTTCAGAAGCGACCTGGCCACAAGTGATAGCTCAACGAAGTGGCTTACCACGTGGATATTTATAGCAGTCAAATACTGTAAACACGTGATGTTGAGGCTCAATGTGGAGGGAAAACCCGAAGGGCACGGATAACAAATCCACGCGGCCACGGTGAGAGAGACACGCAAACTCAAAACATACAGCAGGCGTTCGGGTCGGGATCGAACTCACGACCTCCTGCATACCAGGCGAGGTAGTTAACATCTCCGAGCCACCCACACAGTTCACATGATGGGCGAGCTCCTCTGGCAGGCGAGGCCGCTGTTGGCTGGGTCACGGATCCTGGGTCACGGATCCCGGGTCACGGATCCTGAGTCACGGATCCCGAGTCACACAATCCAGCCTAGTTAAACCCAGGATGGATCGTAGGCAGGCCAGCCTAAATGTTTCCAAACGGCGAAGATCCTCCATTAGGGGGGTCCACGTTTCGCAAGCGTAGAAAAGGGAGGGAATGACTGTGGCCGAGAAGACCTGAAGCTTTGTGCGCAGCGACAGACCAGGTAGCTGCCACACAGCGTTACGCAACCGATGAAAAGATATTGCCGCTCGACTGATTCGGAGTGAGACCTCTGCTGTTAAACTGGAGCAGGTCACAAGCACACAGACACACACACACACAGACATATACACACACAGACACACACAGACAGACACCCACACACATAGACAAACACACACAAACACACACACACAGACACACAACAACAACAACAACCGCCATTCGCCACTAAGTGGCGGTGACGTCACCACGACGCTTGTGCCAGGCCATGTGCACCTTGAGGCCACGTGAAGTGTCGAACGCCCGCTGGCAGGTCACGGGGCAGACCCAGGTGCCACGGGTCGACTGACCGAGATGACCAAGATGACTGGCTGATGCACCACCTGTGCCCCCTACTGTACCAACTTGTTGTGCTTTATCCACCCGGCGCTCCGCTCGTTGTTGTGAGCGTCGCTCCTCCGCCTTCCGTTGTTGTTGGAGGGCGACTGCCTCCAACTGCCCAGTAGCGTCCTTCACGAGCCTCCTCCACTGAGGCCGATCTTGACACCGCTGGTACCAGTCATCGGCAAGTCCACTCAGCTCCACGTCCTCCTGTACCACATCACTCCATCTCTTCTCCAGCCCGTGCCGCGCCCGTTTAGCCCCCTCGATCCGGCCGAACAAAAGCTGTTTAGGCATGCGGTGGCTGGGCATGCGGGCTACATGACCCAGCCAACGCAGCCTTGCCTGCCGGAGGAGCTCACTGATGGGACTTTGCCCAGATCTTTCAAGGACTTGTGAGCTCCTCACACAATCCAGCCTGGTTAAACCCAGGATGGATCGTAGGCAGGCCAGCCTAAATGTTTCCAACCGGCGAAGATGCTCCACTAGGGGGGTCCACGTTTCACACACAGACAGACACACACACATAGACACACACAGACAAACACACACACATAGACACACACACATAGACACACACACATAGACACACACACATAGACACACATACATAGACACACACACACACAGACCGACACACACACATAGACAGACACACACACACATAGACACACACACACATAGATACACACACATAGACACACACACATAGACAGACACACACACACAGACAGATACACACACACAGACACACACACATAGACACACACACATAGACACACACACATACACAGACAGATACACACACATAGACAGACATACAAATAGACTCTCACAGCCGTTTAATCAGCGCGGGTGCGTGGCGCAGTTCTCGAGCTAATGAAGAGCGCTCGTGACGCGCCGCACAACGAGGGCGTTCAATCCGCGGCACTAATCACCTCGCCTGGCCTGTCGCCGGCTACATCGCCGCGTGTGTGTGGTGGGGGGTAGTGGGGGGTAGTGGGGGGGGGGGGGGTAGTGGGGGGAGGAGGGATGTGGGGGAGCCGGTGGAACGGTGGCTCGCGCGCTGAGCTACGAACCCGGCCGACTGCGAGTTCGATTCCCGCTCTCGGGGCCACCAACACGAGGTCCTAGCCCTGGGCCGTCTAGGTCGACTCAGCCTCAAATGAGTGCCTGGTGCGGTGTGTAAATATTGTCACTGGGGAGACAAAGGCGGCCGGGCGTGGTGCTGGCCACCCACCTCCCTCGTGTTCCGTTCCGGTCTTCCGAGGCGCTACTCGATAATAGCACTTGCCCCTACAGTCTGTTAAAGCTACACGGGGGATCTTTGTCTGTCTGGTGCCCCCCCCGCCCCCCCCCCCCCCGTCCTTACTCCCCCCTCCCCTTCTTTTCACCTCCCCCGCCATCCCATTCCCCACAATCTCCCCTCCACCCCAACTCCGCTCTAATGAGAAACTTGCAATGATAAAATAATTAGACAATGCTCAGTCTCATCATCACTATCATTAGCGGCCGTGTTCTGTCCACTGCTGGATGAAAGAAAGCATTTCGCAAAACCGTCGCCAGCTGTCACGGGTCTCGCGATGAAACAATCCATCCAGTTTCCTGTCATTCATTTAACTCAACTAAAACTAAACTGTTCTTGGTTCTTTCGGTAAAGTCACGTAGAAGAGAAATAATAAAATAATAAAAATATAAAACAAAATTCTCACGACGTTTCGATTGCAACACAAGCAATCATCATCAGATGTGAAAATCACAGATAAAAAAATTTAGAATTTTTTTTTTAGAAAAAAAAAATTTATCTGTGATTTTCACACCTGATGACGATTGCTTGTGTTGCAATCGAAACGTCGTGAGAATTGTATTGTTTAATTTTTTTTAAATTTTTTATTTCCCTTCTACGTGACTTTACCGAAAGAACCAAGAATATTAATCCCTGCAGTCACGAAAGCTTTGAATCAAAATTTAAAACTAAACTATAAACTATTTTTATTTACCAGGTAAGGCCCACTGAGCTATGTAGCTCTTTTTCAGAAGCGACCCGGCCACGAATGATAGTTCAACGAAGTGGCTTGTCGCGAAGTGGGAATGTATAGAAGCCAAATAATAGAAACGCGCTGTGATTCTAAATGCTGGATGGAAAACCCGAAGCACCCAGAGAAAAATCCACGCGACCACGGCAAGAGAGACACTGCAAACTCCAAATATACAGCAGCAGGCGTCACGGTCGCGATCGAACCCACGTACCTCCTGTATACCAGGCGAGGTAGTTAACATCTCCTAGCCACCGTGACTGTAATTTAATCCAGGAGAGGCTCACTGAGTAGTCTCCAGACTCTGCGATTCAAGTCGGTCCTGCTGCAATGGAATGATGTTGAGAGTTTGGTTTTGGGCGAGTCTATGGGTGTGTATGGATTTGTGGTTTTCTGTGATAGTCGATGGATCGCTGTGAATTGCATCATGAATGAAAATCTCTGTGTGAGTGTCTGTGTATCTGTGCGAGTCTATGGGTTTCTATTTTAGTCGATGGGTCTCTATGTGAGCTTATGGATCTCTATGTGAGTCTATGGGTCTCCATGTGAGTCTATGGACCTCTATGTGAGTTTATGGGTCTCTATGTGAGTCTATGGGTCTCCATGTGAGTATATGGGCCTCTATGTGAGTTTATGGGCCTCTATGTGAACTTATGGATCTCTACGTGAGTCTATAGGTCTCCATGTGAGTCTATGGGTCTCATTGTAAATCTATGAGAGTCTACGTCAGTCTAATGAAACTCCAGTTTCTTCCCAACCTGTATAATAATAGTAAACGCAACTCATTATTAATTGTCTGCAAACGTTTTGATGATAGAAAACCCAATGTAGTAGTAGCGGCAGGAGCCTCCTGAGAGCGAGTCATACGACTCTCCTTGATATATAACTTATAATAATAATAATTAATAATATTAACACGTTGACTCGACCCATCATCCTTCTCTCCGGGGTTCATAAAATTAGTACCCGTCTATGGAGAACTCCACAATTGGTAGTCCTGTGCCGAGACTCACTCGCCTCCACCCACATCGCCCTTCCGGCCACAGGAATGTGGAATGTCCACCGCTGACTCTGCAGCGTTGTAAACGTTCGATGAGCACCGATGCCTCAATGTTCACGAGCAGGGCGGGGGGGGGGGGGCAATTGCCCACTCTGGCTCCGTGTAGTGGACATATGTGACAAAGAGCTTCGTCGCTTATCGGATTCCTCCCGCAGCCGAAATGGAGATTCTAAACGAAGATGCCGTGCGGTCTCTCTTCTGCGCATTGCATTTGCGCTGAGTGTGATTCCCTGATTCATCATCTCAACAACA